>NC_056685.1:3103125-3413437 GCF_018350215.1 Panthera leo | reverse complement strand
AATTTTATATTTCAGTGATGGTCAGCAATCCATGACATGTCCATAAGCTGTGTTCTTATCTACCTGGCGACTGGTATAATAATCTCCGTCTCTTTCATTCCATGGGATATTAATATTTGATCAAAGGAAAGCAATAATCAAGAAGGCATGATACTTGGGTTTTGTCTTCATCGTGAAGATTTTGTCTAACCTTAGGACACTTAAAAAAATGTTATTTACCGTTTATTCATTTTTCAGAGACAGAGAGAGACAGAGTGTGAGTGGAGGAGTGGTAGATAGAGAGGGAGACACAGAATCCGAAGCAGGTTCCAGGATCTGAGCTGTCAGCACAAAGTCCGACGCGAAGCTCAAACTCACAGACCGCGAGATCGTGACCTGAGCTGATGTCGGAGGCTTAACCGACTGAGCCACCCAGGTGCTCCAAACCTTAAGACTCTTTTAAAACCTGAGTCTCGGTCTTCATTCATGAAATGGGAGGTATGACGCATTAACACCTTCCCAAAGTGATTTCTCAGAAATGATTAGCTTATATGAAAGTTAACAAACATGTCAACATGCTCACCAAACTTCATAAATAAAGCTCCTTCCTTCTTTGAGTTTTTGAGGGAATTGGCAGTAAGGTCATTTTATTCCAATTAAAAACTCCCTCCCACATTCCTACCACCTTGCACACCTGCTGAGAGTGTACTCCATACTCTGCCCAACAGAACTCAGCTGTTTGGTTTCGACGGCATGGAGTGGCTGTTCAAACACACACAAGAAATCCAAGACCCCAATGTCCAACCCCAATGTCCAACGCCAATGTCTCTGTGTTTGATTCAGGTGACAGTGTAGGTAAAACGAAAAGAGGCACGTGATTTTTCAGGTCTAGAATTCTTTGTGCAGTTATATAAGTTCTCGGCAGGATCATTAGGCCACCCGTGAGAGGGGGTACATTGCACACTCTAAGACGGACGTGTGCAGATCCCAGGCACGTTAATGGTAGACTTACGGATGCCCCGTTACTCCACACATCCAAAGAAATGGCTCTTTTGTAGCCAACGTAATTTCTCTCCGTAAGAACAACACGTCGAAGGTATTTCATTAATGCAATGCTTAACGCTCTTCAGAAAATGTTCATGCAGAGGTTGTTTTATTAGAAAATAGGAAACTCCCTTCCTTCTACCATCCAAGCTTGATGATGCCTGTTCCAAGCCTCGGTTTTCCACGTTGTGGTCAACCCATGTCGGCATAAATACCACATAAGTAAAATTGATTTAACTTCTGAAAGAAAGCTGATCTCAGACAGAAGGATCACATTTGCAACATAGAGTCGATCTTTCCAAATCAATGGAACGAACCACGCTGTACATTTTTTTTCCCAAATGTTTCCTTCCCTCCTCTCCTACCTCCTGTAGCATCACAATCAACCAGAGTTCAGGAGACATAAATAGCCAGTCTTCACATCTTTATTTAGGATGCAAATAAAATCTCTACTGATAGGATTTTAAAGAGAAATAATGGCTTATAAATTTTGTTTGCATTTTACAGAGGGAGCTTTCCTTTTGTCAGGAGGGAGTTATTTCTATTGTACAAGTTCAAACACTCTGTCACTTTGAAAACAGATTAAAATCTAATCTCCCTAACGGGAAATTTGATGATCTGACCAGGACACTCTGCCGTCTTTATGTCTGGCTCACAACTGTCATCAGCCTCCTTTTTTGAATTCTGGAATTCTGGAATCGCTGGAACCTTCTGCGCGCCATCCAAAGTCTGGAATTTCAAATGACTGTGCGGTGTACTTTTTGAGTGTGTTGGGACCTGTTCTCTGGAACCCTCTGTTAATTGGTGTGCATGCGTATTGGGATCAATAACAGAAAAGTAAATGATTGGCAAAGTCGTATGTTTCAAGATAGCCGACATTAGAATCCTAATCAAAACCATGGGGATTTAAAGGTGCTGGTGTGGGCCACCAGGCTGAATGTCTTAATATACTTGTTTTGTTTTGTTTTAATTCTTTGCCTCTTTGATCACATAAGTTTTAGCATTTTCTGCTGCCCCAGTTCACGCTGGCACTCATTGTATTAATGTGCTCCAGGCATTTTCCCTGTTTTGTTTCTAACTTTGGATTTTCTCCACGTTTTACTGAAAGGAGACACTTGGAGAAATGGCTTGGTACCTGGAAGGTCAGACAGTATGTAAGGTGCTGCAGACCCAGGACTCAAAGCAGGGCTCAACCCCATACCTTCGTAGATGGCATCACGTCATCACTCCCGATCATTTTCGTGAGAGCTGATTCCAGGGGACAGTAAGAGATGTTAGTGTTGTTTTTTTATACTGTCGTTTGGGTCAACCAAATCTGGGAAACACGGACTAACACAATGTTTAGCAGACTTTTGCAGCAGTAGGAATTCTTAGCCCCCGTAAAATATGCCAACACCATTGTGAACATCCAAGAAAGGAACACAGCATGGAATTTCTAACTTGTTTCTCCCCCACTGACTCTGAGATGCCCCAAGGGGGACACTCTTTGTAGGATTGAGCCGTCCTTGCAAGCCAGGTCAGAGGAGCGCTGGGACATGTAACATGGCCTCACAGCCAAGCCCCTGGCCTTGATTAACTTGACCAACGTTGAGCAATGGATTATTTACTTGACTTTAACTCACCCTTTGAGGGTGTCCATTGAGTCAGGCCCTGTTTTAGACACGGGGGGCCAGAGCTGAGAGATGAGGCTCTCATCAGGGGTGATGGGGGCAGAGAAGGACCCCATCCCCAAACGCTGGTAGAGGAGAGCCTGAGCCACAGAACAGGGAGCACCTCTTCTTGGGGAACACGGCATCCAGTACTTTCTTCAAAGTTCCCATCGTCAGCGGAGCTGAAGTCCAAAGGAGACACAGGAGGGGACGCAGAGGCACTGCAGGCAAGTGCTGGGAGCAGGCAGCAGACACTAGTGAGCCCAACAGAGCAGACCTTCTAGAAACTTCCATGTGGGCATCGCCTACTCAGGCAAAGGGCCACAGGGGAGGCTGCCTCATTTTTGTTTCTGCTTTGTTTTTTGAGGAGAGACTGTTGTTTTGTCTGTGTGCTTAGGCAAACGCAGTAGGATCAGGCTTTCTCCGTGCCGGGGTATGAGAGCTGTGGCGATCTGAACATCTGTTTCCACCTCACGGTGAAGCCACGGCAACATCCTTTCTAGTGTTTCCCCCCCTTTAGGCTTCCAGCGAAAGGAGGCAGAACCCCTTTTAAAACCAATATATGTTCATCTTAGATTTTATAAACAGAAACTGAAACACCTTTGATGCCAGGCTTTGCTAAAGCAATTTTTTCTTAGTGATATCATTTTGTTTCTTGATGACCACATTCAGGTTTGACTGTGTTTCTCAAAGGACTCAGAAGGTAACACTGGAGACTTTCAGTCTCTCATCTCCCTTTCAATTCTGATTGTGATGTACAAGGGAGAGGGTCACTAGTCCATAAACAGCACACGTCCATCAGTCAAAGGCCAGAGACTCAGCAGTAGTTAAGAGAACATGGACATAGGGACCTGGGAACGTCTTGCCCACAGAAACCCTTAAGGCACATCTGTTCCTTTAATGTGTTGCTATAGGATGCACAATGTCATTTACAGCTTTGCCTACTCGTTGTTTTAGAAGCGATTTCAAAACAGATGTCTGTGAGTGCTCAGGAATTCATTCACTAGTCCATCTGTATTTCAAGGGAAGATCTAAAAAAAAAATTTAAAGAAAAAGGGGCGCCTGGGTGGCTCAGTTGGTTGGGCGTCCAGCTTCGGCTCACGTCATGATCTCGCGGTCCGTGGGTTCGAGCCCCGCGTCGGGTTCTGTGCCGACAGCTCGGAGCCGGGAGCCTGCTTCGGATTCTGTGTCTCCCTCTCTCTCTGTCCTTTCCCCGCTCATGCTCTGTCTCTCTCTGTCTCAAAAATAAATAAAAACACTAAAAAAAATTTTTCAAGGGAGGATCTACGCCCGTACTTCCTGAATAGCTGTGCTTCATGTGTGTCTG
Organism: Panthera leo; assembly: GCF_018350215.1. NCBI lineage: Eukaryota > Metazoa > Chordata > Mammalia > Carnivora > Felidae > Panthera > Panthera leo. The sequence continues at coordinate 3,409,438 of NC_056685.1, read as the reverse complement.
CGAAAACGCAGGGCAGAGCCATTCTGTGCTCGGAGAGCGTGTGTGTCCAGCAGGGCGGTGCATGTGCTTGCTTGGGAGCATGCCAACGCTCAGTTAGCAGATCACAGAGCCTTGTTTCCGGATTCTACCTCTTCCCCCACCACACAAGTGCACATACATGCACATTCACAAATACATACTCACAGAACATACGTGTGCACCCACACATGCCCACATAGACACGTGGAGACATATATACACCCCACACTCAGACACACACGTGCACTCATGCACACAGACACATCCACAGTCACACACATACGCACATGCTTACGTGTAAACACGTACGAACACATAGATCTATGCACACACATGCACACAGGGGCACACACAGATTGGGGTGGGGGTGGCGAGGATATGACCTCACCTTTCTTCTCTCTCTTTACCCAACATTGCAGCCAGCACTGCCCTTGCTCGGGAGGGCTCCCCAGCCGACATCAACCCCAGTTACTCCGAACGAGGCCCCTGTCGCTGGCATGTTGGAACAGAAGGCAGACAAGCCTGGCCAGGAATGAGGAGCAGGGACCAGGCATCAGATAAACGCCAGCTCGGAGCTTCCTCGCCCAGATCACAGGGCTCCTGACCACGGAGACATGCCCAGGTTTTATAAGAAGCTCTGTCTTGAGTAACGAAGAGGAAAGGTGTGTTAATAAGGTGACTTCTCTGGGGCTGCGACCCTAGAGCGTGACTAGGGTCATCCACACCCGGGGCTGAGCTCTCTCCCAACCAGCGAAGGCTGTGTGGCCCCCGGGACGTGACCGGCTCTGTTTCCTTGTCCACAAAGGGGCAACAGGAGCCCCTGCCCACCTTGCCTCACGGTGCACCCCTGGGCCCCGCCGGCCGGCGCGTCTCCAGTGAGCCCGCTCCCCACCCACCTTCCAGCCTCGCCTTTGGCCACCTCCCCTGGGACATCGCTCCTCTCCCATTCACGGACACGTCGCCCATCGAGGCCACAGGTGGAGCTTTAGTGTGTGTGTTGAGCTGGGGAGGGTAGACAGGAGAGAAAGCGTCAGGCGTCCCTGTGCTCTGAAGGAAAACACAGTGCTTCCCGGGACAGAGTCCCAGAATTACTCCCCCTGCGGCCAGCTCAGGCCACAGGCATTTTTTAAACCTTCGTCAACGTCCTATGGTTACATGTGGCTGCTCACAGACCCCCTCCTCCTCTTCCTCATCATTGTCATCAAAATATCAGCAGCGGCTTTCAAGCATTCTTTATCTGTCAGGATCCTGTTAGGACAAGAGCTGTGGTCACGGGGCTTGTGGGGTTTTGTCGGGTTTTTCAGAGCTTTTGTGACACTGAGTCTCCAGGGAAGTGTCATCTGGGGCCAAAGCTGGCCAGGCCCGGGCTTAGGGCACACTCTTCCAGCCAACAGTGGGGTCAAACCTCGGAAATAATTTTCTTAATTAATTTTTTTAATGTATATTTATTTTTGAGAGAGAGAGAGAGAGAGGCAGAATGTGAGCGGGGGAGACTCAGAATCAGAAGCAGGCTCCAGGCTCTGAGCTGTCAGCACAGAGCTCGACGTGGGGCTCAAACCCACGGACCACGAGATCATAACCTGAGCCGAAGTCGGTCGCTTAACTGACTGAGCCACCCAGGCGCCCCACTCAGAAGTACTTTTGAAAGTGAATCCATCCTACATAACTTGGGCCCAGTCTCTTGAGAGAGTTCCAGCCCTCCAGAATATGCTGGTTTCACAAATGGCTTTTTAATTCCCACTGATGTATTAGGGAGATTTCCAAATCGGAGACCACTGGGAGATATCTACATTTTTTTTTTTAATGTTTGTTTATTGTTGACAGAGAGAGAGAGAGAGGGACAGACAGAGCATGAGTGGGGGAGGGGCAGAGAGAGAAGGAGACACAGAATCCAAAGCAGGCTCCAGGCTCTGGGCTGTCAGCACAGAGCCCGACGCGGGGCTATAACTCACAGCCTTCGAGATCATGACCTGAGCTGAAGTCGGACCATGTCACCTTGGAAAACGGGAAGCCACTGACGTTGACAAAGCAGCCCAGTGGGGATGATGGGACGCTCTTCACTGCCCGTTCATTCCTAACTAGAGCGAGAGCTCAAGCCAGTCCTGCTGGTCAATGGCCCATATGGGTGTCCCAGCTGAAGCTCTACTCCACCAGCGAGGAATGGAGAGGAGGCAGCAGTGGAGAATGAAAAGCAAGTGCAACGGGCGCCTGGCGGGCTCAGACGGTGATGCACGTGACTCTTGATCTCAGGGTTGTGAGTTCAAGCCCCGCGTTGGACACGGAGCCTACTTAAACAAAAAAACCAAGTGCCACATGGCCCCTCCGTGCATGAGAAGCTGTCTCCCTATGTGTGACTTCCAGCATGAGCAAGCCACATGTGATCTCTGCTGTTGTGCGAATCACAGCTTTTTTAAAAACTCAAGTTGGGGCATGTGGGTGGCTCAGTTGGTTAAGCGTCCGACTCTTGATTTCAGCTCAGGTCGTGATCTGGTTTGTGAGACTGAGTCCGAGTTGGGCTCTTCGCTGACAGTGAGAAGCCTGCTTGGAATTCTCTTTCTCCCTCCCTGTCCACTCCCCTGCTCGTGCTCTCCCCCCCCCCTCTCTTTCTCTCTCAAAATACATAAATGAACATTAAAAATGTAAATAAATAAAAAGTCACGTTAACCCCCAACATATATATCTGTACTTCAGCAGCATATTATTCACAGCACGGTAACACATCCGTACGCAGGTCAACCTCATTACCAAGGTCGTCCTGAACGCAAGGGTGACGTTAGGTGGCCGTGTGGGACCTCAGCCCTCCCTGAAACTCCCTGTTAATTTACAAAGCCATTTACATAAATCTTCTTTACATACAGTTGACTTGGTATAATTTTCCTATCATTAAATTATTCTGTTCTATGCTTTTAAGTTTGTTTTTTTTTAAGTAACCCCCAACCCCAACTTAAGTACATTTTTCTCTTTGGAGGGGCTGTAAAATGGGCAGTGTTTTCATTCCATTCCGGAAGACTGTCTCCGCTTGCAGGTTTCCTCCAATGTTCATTCTGCATTATTCAAACACTTTAAGGTAAATTGAATTGTCCTGATGTAGCCTGAGGTTAAATGTCCACGAAAGTCAAATCGCTTGGGCTATATTCCAAGGCTTTTCATAATCCTGTACCCCTCCCCCTGCAACCCCCTCCCCCTCCCCCAAGTAACAGATACCTTATTTTCAGAGCAGACGCTCCCCTGTGACCTCATGGCCGGGGCATTCTGCTCCTGGGGCTGTGGGCACACCGTTCCAGCCGCGAGCCCTTTCACATCTACCCTAAATAAAGGCGTACTCACAGTCAGATTTCCTCTCCCGAGTTATTTTTTGTTGCTCAGGGATCGAGCACCACCATGGTGACAGGAACCACCCACAACGACACACAAAAAATAAGTATATTGAAATCACTTTGTAGCTTTTCCACAGGTCTTGTAGCATACATCTGCCCTTAATCTGCTATATTTTCTTAACTAAAGCCTCTTTCCATAACGAAGACCCCACCTCCACGTCTACTAGCCTGCTGTCATATTCAGCTTGGACCTAAACAACGAAACAAAGAAGTCATAAATAAAAATACTGAGTTTTTAGCCACAATGCCTTCAGAGAGGTTGGATTTCTCTGGTGAAAGCAGGCTCGGAGGAAGGCGTGAGGGCTGTATTCCAGACTCTTTCTGGAAATATTTTCACCCTGGCTGAATAATTACCGTTTTTATGTAATGGTTCAGAATTGGATATTGTTCTCGTGTAGAACACTTAAATATAAAAAAATTGTGACCTGGATCCCAGGACCACTAGATAGATCTATAAAGTCAGCGACACAATAATATTAAGCATAGATCTCAAAAAATCTGCTTAAGTATGCTAAAGTCAAAGGGAAATCGCCTTTTCCTGCAAGAAGGCACAGCAGGTAAAATACATGTTTTAAAACTATTTATACCATGTGCCGCTCCGAGAAGAGAGAATTGGTACACGCCATTGATGTAGCCCCGAATCCACACTTTCACTAGCAACTGGCCCCAAGAAAGTCGCTAAACGTCATTAAGTTCTGTATAGTCTTCTGTCTTAGGGAGATGTGAATACCTCTTAAAGGTCCACGCTGCTCTTGGGCATATCCTTGAGATAAAGAACCTGAAAACACTTTGATGATCACATTCTAACGCTTCACGTTCATTCCTAAAAATCTTCACGTCATGCCTAGAAAAAGGAAATCAGCGCTGAGAAGACAAAGCGAAGTTACTCCCTTTGAGATGTCGAGACTTCCCTAACGCCAGTGAGTGTCAATCAATGGGCTACAGAAGGAAGATAATTCGCGGCGTCTGTGAAGGCTCTTCATCATGACCTAATTTCTCTCTCAAGTACACGGCCGTGTGTTCTCACCAGGATACCTCGGCGTTTCATCTAGACTTTCCCTCTCTTTGAAGATCACAGGGAGACGTTCCAGCTTGAGCTTCAGCACATTTGGGCAGCTATCTAATCAGGGTGGCTGGTAGGTTTCCATCGCTACCTTGATAAACAAGAGGGGGGAATAACTGGATTTCCCAGAAACCAAGGCTGATTATAATAAAACGCTTAGCATTCTTCCTCTCCAAACAAAGGCCCGCACAAAAGAAACGGTGTTTTCAGAAGGAGAAGCCACATCAGGCCAGGCTGTCGGGAGAGGGAATCCTACGCTGTGTGCCTCCTATGATACCATATTACTCTTGACTGATGTTCGTCTTTTCCCCCTGCGTTCCAGGTTTAACAATGCCACAATGAAGGGTCTCGTAGTCGTGATCCACACCGAACACTGTGTGTACCGTAATCGGCCAAACGTGGATCAAGGAACGGAGTCGCTGCTTGAGAAAGAGATGAACAGGAAATTCAGATATTGTCACACCAGAAGCATAGATGCACACAGAGGGAATTCAAACAACTTCACATCATAGGCAGACAAAACCTGACGCGTTCCAAGAAAGACAAGGCCTTAGTTGTTTGTTTGTTTGTTTGTTTATTTGTTTGTTTCGAGGCGGGGGCAGAAGCCCGTACATTGTCAGTTAACTCTACCAGTCTGCCTCTCTACCCTCGTGACGGCAAGTCCCAGAAACCATGGGTCATCCTCCAAAGCTGACGGCTGGGTGACACACACAGATTCTTTAGGACGTCAACCTTAGGTGCTTTGAGCGGGATTCGGAAATGAACGTGCTATTTTTTGCACAGTACGATAAATGCTGAAGGCGCCGCAGAATTGTAGAATTGCCGTCTTCCTGAGTATTAGAAGGTAATATGTAGCTTTAAAATAAAAAGCGCTGCAGTGATTTATCTGCATGTGAGTTTTAACTCACTTGCCGTATGACTCATGCGTCTCTGAGTGTGTGCTTCCTGACTGTGTATTCATGGGCATGCCGGTGTAAGCCTTCAGAAAGGAAGTCGATTTATAAAAACATCATGTCAGCATCCGTACTTTATAGTATTTGAATGTGCTGTTGGGGGATGTTCAAAGATTAGTCATGAGAAAAACACCTTCATCTTGTTAATTGAATGTATAGTATGAAATGTCCATTTATTTCCCCACAGTGGTATTTAGAATAATACATTTCAACGGGAATCATCCTGCTGGCTCATGAAACAGAATTCCTGGGCTGACCAGGATCTGTAGAGAGCATAAGCCCAAATCAGCCCCCTCTGGACTCTGGTCCTTGGTGAGGCCAGGGCAGAATAATAATCAGTTCCTTAGCCAGGAATCCAGTTTCCTCTAGTAATCTGGTTGCTGGTCTTTCCCTTAAAAACAAACCTTGCTGGGGCACCTGGGTGGCTCAGTCAGTTGAGCATCCGCCTCCGGCTCAGGTCACGATCTCACGGTTCATGGGCTCAAGCCCCATGTCGGGCTCTGTGCTGACAGCTCAGAACCTGGAGCCTGCTTCAGATTCTGATTCTCCCTCTCTCTCTGCCCCTCCCCTGCTCACGCTCTGTCTCCCTTTCTCTCTCAAAAATAAATAAACGTTAAAGAAAAAAAAGAAAGAAAGAAAGAAAGAAAGAAAGAAAGAAAAGAAAGGAAACTTTTTCCCCTTGAGAAGTTTGTGGGCATGGCCTAAGGATTAACGGTGATGTCAGACGGGGATACAGAGTGCCAACATCTACGAAGGATATAACTTAAAATGATAATGGAAGGTTTTTTCAGCCTTAAAAAGAAGGAAATCCCACATCTGCAACAAGGTGGGTGGACAGGGGGATAAGCCAGACGCAGAAAGACAGACACCGAATCATCTGACTTATCTGTGCAAGTAGAAGGTTCTGGGGACCTCGCGTGTAGTGTGACGACCATAGTTAATAATGCTAGATTGTACACGGTAGCTACAGGAGACGATGGATGTTCGTTAGCTTGATTATGGTGTTCGCCCCACAACGTCTATCAGAACATCACGTCCTGTACCGTAATCACCCAGAATTTTTATTGGTCAGTCATAACTCCATAGAGCTGGAAAAAATGGAAATACCCTAGAGCGGAAATCTCCTTTTTCCACAGATAAAAAGTTTTAGAACCTATATATATGCTCAGCCCTGGAGGAGAGAAGGTAACTTTGTCACTTTACTGAGAGAAAAAGAAAGACTCAAAATAGGTGAAGGATGTGCTCACTCGGTCACTGACTCATTTACAAGCACCTGCACAGCCTATCAGATGCACCTGGGCATCTGGGGGGACACGGAAAGGGCAGTGGGGGCCCTGGAAGGCTCTAACCCCGTGGTCCTACCCCCTCATCCTCAAATTCCCGGTGACACCCCACGACCCGGCGGGTATCAGCATGAGACCTGCAGATGTGCACATAAGGAGATAGATTTGAACCATCTGAACCTGGAGGGTGTGGGCGGGGTCAGTGCTGTCGCACGATGAGGGCTTTCTCCTCGCAGCTGCCCACGGCCTCCCCGGTTGGACCCCGGCCCGTCAGCGGGGCAGTCCCTGCCTTTTCCACCCGCCTCCCCTCCCAGCCAGCTTCCCAAGTGTAGCTGAGTGGACAAGAAAGCAGCTCACTGATGAAAACGTGTGCAGGACGTACTGGGTCCCAGGCCCGCACCTTGCACGCCGCGTCTCATTCGATCACTGTGACAAACCTAGGAAGCAGGCATTATTTCTTCAATCAGCTTTCCTCGAGAGTGATTTGCATACGCTAAAGTGCACCCATTTTAAGGGTTCCGTTGGATGACTTTTAACCACTGCAGACACCTGTGTAGCCACACGCAAATCAACGAGAGCGTCTCTGAGACCACATGGTCACGCCCCTCTCCATGAAATGGAATCACACAGTGTGTGTCTTCTGTCTCACTGCTTCTGCTCAGCACCTGATAGGCTTTGTCCTGCTAACCCGGCACCTTCTGGGTCATTTCCCACCAGATATTTCTGTTCCAGCAAACAGATACTGAAAACTTGCATGAAATTCAAATTCCATTCATGGTTTTTTTTTAAAAAAATGATTTAACAGAGTAGACACGGGAGAAAACTTCTAATTTAACTTGTTAGAAACCATCGGTGAGTAATCTTCCCAAAGCCGTCACCCGAACGAACGTACAACACTCAACATCAGAAATCGCCACATAAATTTTAACGATATAATATCTGCTGAAAACCAGAAGTTTCTGATGATATATACAACTTGGTACTCTTTTTATTAAGTTCAGGGAAAACCTAAAGTTAAAACATATGTTTTGTAGAAATGCACGTATATGGAATGAAATTGTTCCAAAGTCAGAGGAGGGAAGTGAGGATCATGGAATCCGGCACGACCTTACCGCGGGTGGAAGGAGGTTTGCGGACCAGCGTGAAGGTTTTCGCTCCCATGTCACGGAGGGAAAGTCACCTGCTAATAGTTTAAGCGTCAGAGTAAGATCATCGAGTAGACAATAGATCAACAGACAATCACGCAAAGTCTTCCTTAGAAATCCCTTGTGCCTGGGGCGCCTGGGTGGCTCGGTCGGTTAAGCATCTGACTTCAGCTCAGGTCATGGTCTTGTGGTTCATGGGTTCGAGCCCCATATCGGGCTCTGTGCTGACAGCTCAGAGCCTGGACCCTGCTTCGGATTCTGTGTCTCCCTCTCTCTCTGCCCCTCCCCCACTCAGGCTCTGTCTCTGTCTCATAAATAAATAAACATTAAAAAAAAAAAAAGAAATCCCCTGTGCTTGCCTGCATGCGTGGACGTGTGCACGCACAAACACGTCTATGGGAAAAGCAGATTCCTCTAATTGTAGGTCTGAGCCATCTGGAGCCAGGGATCATCGGTTTCTGAACGGGATGTGTTCTGTAAACCGTGTGGGCTCCGAAGGGCCTGGGCTCCCCACGGCTCCTGGGGCTCCCCGCTCCAGTATCCCGTGAGGCCGGCAGCCCTTCCCACCCTTAAGCCCTGTATCTTCCAGTACAAACCCCTGCTAGCTAGTCTGTTTGCTTATTCCACCACACTCTGAGCAGTTTCTTTTCTTTGCCACCGAATACCCCAGCCCCAGCCATCTGACCACATGATTTCCCCGCTATGAGAAGTAAGGCCAGGCACGTCTGGAGCCACGCTGGATGTTCCCTTTGGCGAGGGAATATTCTGGAGACCTGGGTATCTTGCTCCAACGTCTACCTTCGCCAGCCCTGACGGGGTTGCTAACGCAGTGGGTTCGGGTTGCTGGTTCAACAAGTTATGACCTCTGAAACCAGGCCTTTCTTGGGAATTCCGGAACGAGCAGAGAATGTTGTGGAAAAGTCACAAAGGTCAGTGGCTTCTGCTCTCCAGCTGCAGAAGAGCTCAGGGTCACTTCACAAAGCCCGCTGCTTCACCAGCCCTGGGAGCGGCGGCTGACGCCCGTCCGGCTCGCAACCTCTCCCGTGTGCCTGGAACCACGACTCACCACCCCGTTGCTCCTACAGTTGCTATGACAGAGCCAAGTGCAGAAGGTTACATCAGATGATGCTAAGTGACCAGACTTAGGGTCAGCTCTGTGCAGAACAAACATGGTGATGAAGGTAAACACAATTGGCTGTGATTAACAAGATTTCTCTGTGCTCGTCAACCAAGCTGCAAGTTTGATTGATCCCAGCCAATTAAGAACAGCAACAATTTTATTCCTTGTAATGGCTGAGTAATATTCCATTGTAGATACGTATATACCACATCTTTATCCATTCACCTACTGATGGGCACTGGGCTGCTTCTGGGTCCTGGCTATTGTGAATAATGCTGCAAAAACACAGGCATGTATATCTCCTGTTGAATTAGAGTTCTTGTCTTTTTTTTTTATGTTTATTTATTTTTGAGAGAGGGAAGCAGAGCACGAACAGAGGAGGAGCAGAGAGAGAGGGAAACACAGAATCCGAAGCAGGCTCCAGACTCTGAGCCATCAGCACAGAGCCCAACGCAGACCTGAATTCACCAACCATGAGATCATGACTTGAGCCGGTCAGGCACTTAACCGACTGAGCCACCCTGGTGCCCCTATGGTAATCGTATTTTTAATTTGGCGAGGAACCTCCATACTCTTTTCCAGAGTGGCTGAACCAGTTTGCATTCCCACCGACAGTGCATGAGGGTTCCTTTTACTCCACATCCTCGCCAACACTTGTTATTTCTTGCTTTTTTGATATTAGCCATCCTGATAGGTGTGAGGTCATATCTCCTTGCATTTCTATGATGATGATTGATGTTGAGCACCTTTTCACGTGTCTCTTGGCCATCTCGATGCCCTCTTTGTAAAAATGTTTATTTAGGTCCTCTGCCCATTTTTTAACCAAATTGTTTTCTTGGTGTTGAGTTGCACCAGCTCTTCACATATTTTGGATATTAACCCCTTATCGGCTGTATCATTTGCAAATCTCTTGTCCAATTCAGTCGGTTGCCTTGTTTTGTTCTGATGGTTTCCTTTGCTGTGTGAGAGCTTTTTATTTTGATGTGGTCCCAATAGTTTATTTTTGCTTTTGTTTCCCTTGCCTCAGGAGACATATTCATAAATACGTTTTGTAAGGTTGATGTCCAAGAGATTACTGCCTGTGTTTTCTTTCGAGAGTTTTACGGCTTCAAGTGTCACGTGTAGGTCTTTAATTCATTTTGAGTTTATTTTTGTGTAAGATATAATAAAGTGGTCCAGTTTTCCAGTTTCATTCTTTCGCATGTTGCTTTTCATTTTTCCCAACACCATTTATTGAAAAGACTGTCTTTTCCTCATTGTATATTCTTGCGTCCTTTGTCACAGATTAATTGACCGTGTAAGCACGGGTTTATTTCTGTTCCACCGATCTATGTGTCTCTCTTGCCATTTGTGACAACACCGGTGCACCTAGAGGGTATTATGCTAAGTGAAGTAAGTCAGATGGAGAAAAACAAATACCACACGCTTTCATTGATGTGTAGAATCTATAAAACAAAACAAATGAACAAACAGACTCTTGAATACAGAGAACAAACCGGTGGCTGCCAGAGGGGAGGGAGGTGGCAGGGTGGGTGAAATAGGTGATTAAGAGGCACACATTTCCAGTTATAAAATAAATTAGTCACAGGCATGGAAAGTACAGCACAAGGAATACAAGCAGTAACACTGCAATAGCACTGCACGGTGATGGATGATGACCGTATTTATCGCAGAGAGCACTGAGTAATGAACAACACTGAGTCACTATGTCGTACACCTGAAACTAACATAACCCTGTGTGTCAATTATATTTCAATAAAAAAAGAAGCAATAGCCGTGACCCAGGCAGCCTTCCCACTGAACATTAGGGCAGCAGATTTACAAGCGGGCTATGAATTGAGCGTGTGGTATCTACTTTAGATCTGACGGAACACCTTTCTCTCACCTTCTATCATGCCTTCACTCGTTAGACCTTCTCAAGACAGCCAGCCCAGGGCAATCCCTTCTACTTTCTACAAACTGAGCTGCAGAATGAGAAGTAAATATTTTTTAAGGGATAATAATGAGCTGTAGAATACATTTACCCTGAACATACATACGCTTGAAAAGGAACTTTGGCAACAATTGTGACGAAGGTGGTAGGCAATTACGGGAGACAGGATGTGTGATATATCCCAGCAATGTTCCCATGCAGGCACTTTTTGGAATATGAATTGATGTGCTCTTGGTATCACACAAGCGTGCCTCCTAGGGAAGGAAGTTTTCCCCTAACGAACTGAGATTTCCATTAATCCGTATTCTTGAGTGGAATCTCTTACTTAGTGGTATATTTACAGATGGGTCCCCTAATTTCTGTGGGGGAACAGTTACTTTTTTAGGTCCAGAGACCTTGAGACCACAGACAAAGGGTGGATGATAAAGAATGAAGCCCCCCACGTGTCCAACTGCTGGTGAACACTGGGTTGGTTTGGATTCATTCCTGCCCTGGGAGGGGACAGGGCTCTGGAATGGGAAGTGATGTCACAGCAGCCTCGGCCAGCTTGGAGAGCTTCTACTTTGGCAGCTTGGCTTGGGGAGTGGGAGCGCGCTTAATACAAACATAAATGAGCCCTTCTCGTGGGTCGGAAGTCCCTTCGGCTTACTCGAGCTCTCGGAACACAGGACTCTTCAGACAGAAGAATGGGCATGTGCTTCCCAAAAGGAAACCTTAGTGTAAAACACAGTATGCTCATGAAGACTCCCCAGTTTTCTCCTTCTCTGATGTCAGAGAAAGACAGAGAACGGTCCATCAGCTGCCTTCTGTTTCAAACCTTCTTTAAAACTCATGACTAGAACGTGGCGTGGAACACGCTTCAGCTGATTCCTAAGAGGTTGTGGAGGGCTGGCAAATCCCACCTCAGTGCTTACATCCCAATAGAAGAATGAGTCTGGGTCATCAAGAGTATTTTCTCCAGGGCTCATTTGTGGGAGGAACCATTTACGTTTGCCGTCAGAAACATCCCACACAAAATCTAATTGCAATTAGCAAACACCGACCCCCCAGTCGGCCACGTCTATCACCGGAATCCAACGTGTGATGATTCTGTGAGCAGAATTCTTCCAAGTGTTGTGCTCTGTTATGTCTAAGCAGACCAATGAAAACACAGAGTATAAGGAAGTATGGGTATAATATCAATCTGGTCACTCAAAAAAAAATGCATCATTGGGGCGCCTGGGTGGCTCAGTCGATTGAGCGTCCAACTTCGGCTCAGGTCATGATCTCGTGGTCTGTGAGTTCGAGCCCTGCGTCGGGCTCTGTGCTGACAGTTCGGAGACTGGAGCCTGCTTTGGATTTTGTGTCTCCCTCTCTCTCTGCCCCTCCCCCACTCGTGCTCTGCCTCTCTCTCTCTCTCTCTCTCAAAAACAGAAAAAGATTACAAATTTTTTTTTAAAAATGCGTCATTGAATTTGGAAAGTGCATAACACAGCACTGGTTGGAGCTGTTTAAAAAAATGGCTCCATGGGCACCTGGGTGGTTCAGTCTGTTAAGTGGCTGATTCTTGATCTCAGGGTCATGAGTTCAAGTCTTGTGCTGAGCTCCATGCTGTGCGTTCTTTTAAAAAATGGCTGCAAATTCTCTGACTTTCTCCCACTGTGGGGTGATGTCTGTCACCCTTCCCTGTGACTCTGGCTGGAGGTGGGGGGGCTCCGACCCACGGCGTACGATGGAATTCACCCGCCCTGGGAAGCTAGCTGCTCATGTGCTGTCCGGCCGCCCCGAGACAGCCTTCTGAGGGGTCACCTGTAGGCGGCCCAGGGGGCAGCCCCGGCCGAGCTCCCAGACCACGGGCCTCACCAAACTCCTCCCTAGCAACGGGGCCACGTGGAGCCTCCAGCCCAGTCGGCCTTCAGTTGACAGCAGCCATGCCAAGCCAAGTCCAGCACCAAGTGCATGAGGGGCCCGAGAAGAACGGCTTGCCCAAGCTTTCCCCAAACTTCTGGCCCACAAAGTCACAAGACAAAAATAAAGCGGTTGTGTTAAGTCACTGAGTGTGGAAGTCACTCCCAGACGGCGCGGTCTGTATCCTAAACAGAACCAGACTCGGGAGTATGTCAGGTGCGCTCCCCTGGCCGCAGGGAGAGGGGAATTCGAACATCCAAGTCCCTGGATCTCTTCTAAAGAAACCTGGGAATTTGGGAGGAAGAAAGTAAAGAGAACAGATTAGGTGCCAGTCCCAGAAAGTGTCAACGGAGCCCCGGTTTTAATTCGACAAGCGTCTGTCATGTAGCATCGGTGACAAAGTGACGTGCTGGGGGGTTGGGTTCTCTTTTTTATCCCAACGGTTACACGTTGGGGCCGCATCCTTTTGAAGGCGTAATAACACTAAGCCATTTAAAGCTGCTGGGAGCCATCACTCGCGGATGCTCACGAAACACACACAGATGTGCCTTTCTCACGTGACTAACACTGTACTCAAGTGAGGAAGCACGTATTAGAAACCAGATTCGTAGATGCTTTTAAAAGAGTCTTCCTCCACCCCCACCCCCCCGCCCCGCTGTATATTTGCAAAGCCAGAAAGGAAAACGAAGGAGACACAGCCATTCCTCTAATTCGCACGCGACTCTCTTGTAGCAAGAGAGAAGACTTAGTCATGGGGAGTCCGTCCCAGTACATCCCCGGATGCCTAAAATGCGATGCCCAAAGTCACATGAAGAAAGAGCCTGTGGACTTAACTTCTTCCAAAGCGCTGGCGAGCCTTTGCATTCAGAAGCCTCTAATGCACCGTGCATTCAAAATGAATGTAGCAGTGATATTTTAAGTGCTCATGTGAACCTGGCTAATGGGACCAAATTATGTGGTTGCAGCTTTTGCAATCGTAAAGGGCTGGCGGCCCGGGTTCAGACTCTGGTAGGTGCTGGTGAGTCCTGGCGGCAGGAAGACATCAGAGACAAGAGACAATGGGGAGTAATTAGGCGCCTGGGCTGGGGAACCAACTCAACTTGGGCCTAAATTCTGGCTTTGAAAACTACCTATCGTGTGACTTAGAGATTGACCACAATTCTGCAGGCCTTGGTTTCCCTCACATGTAAAGTAGGAACGGTACCAAACAAAATAAGAGCATCTTTTAATTCCAACAAGGGGGGTTTCCATCTAACCCGAGGGAAGGTGTGGCTTGCGTGAGCGACTACTATGGTATGTCCTCTTTCCAATGTTTAAAACTTGGAGCAAATAGGAGGGTGGGTGATGGGTATTGAAGAGGGCATCTTTTGGGATGAGCACTGGGTGTTGTATGGAAACCAATTTGACAATAAATTTCATATATTAAAAATAAATAAATAAATAAATAAATAAATAAATGTTAAAAATTTTTTAAATAATAAGTAAATAAATAAATAAATAAAACTTGGAGCAAATAGTTCATGCTTAAATGCCAGTAGATTTGTAAAACTTACGCTGTATGTCCTCTCCGAAACATCATCTGATGGGAATGCAAATTGGTATCACTTTTTGAGAACATAATTTTTAAAATATTTTTAATGATTATTTATTTCTTTTTGAGAGAGAGAGCGAGAGAGAGAGAGAGAACACAAGTGGGAGAGGGGCAGAGAGAGACACACACACACAGACTCTGAAGCAGGCTCCAGGCTCTGAGCTGTCAGCACAGAGCCCAACACGGGGCTCAAACTCATGAACCTTGAGATCATGCCCTGAGCCGAAGTCGGACACCCAACTGACTGAGCCACCCAGGCACCCCCTGAGAACGTAATTTGGTGAAATATATCAAAGTCCCTAAAAACGTGTCTGCCTTCTGACCTAGCCCTTTGAATCTCCAGCCTTCTCGCTATAGGTGCACAGGTATTCACTGCAAATTAACTATGTATTTATACAATGTTTTATTATGTAGATGTTTAAATGGGTATGTGTTCATTGATACGGAATAATACACCTAATATATATTTTTAACTATAGTTAGCAGGTTCCCAAACACTATGGTGACTATTATTTCGTCTTGAGAAGTTGAAGACATGCATGGCTGTGTCACTAGATAAACACAGAGGAGCGAAAAGTGGAGCCGGTTGGACACGCGCTAAAACTCAGAGCGATCCGAGCTTCCGTGAGGCGACACATCCCTCTGTCCGTGGAGAAAGCTCTTCCCCCACCCGACCGCCACTGCCACCCCCCCGCCCCCCGCTCCCAACCAGTGGCCAGGCCCGTCAGCCCTGACAGCACGTACCTCTTTGCTCGTTTCTGTTTTCTAGTTTCTCTACCCTGCGTAAGTATGATTATCTAGTTTGTGAAAAACGGGGCCCCGAAATCCCTTGCACCACCCAAAACCCCCATCACCCCCAGCCCCACCCTTCGCGCCGAGAGGCGTCATAGGTATGGGGTTGTTGGCCGTGAGGCCGCGGCCCGGCACCCCCTGTGTCCGCCCGGCCGATGGCGCTGATGTGGGATCTCTCTGGCCATTGGCTCCTGTCTGCTCCAATGGTCTGAACAACACAGACTCAAAAACTGGACAAGGGTCAGCAAAGGTGGCTTGGAGCAAGGAGGAAAATGAACCAAGAACGTCTCCGATACTTCCGTTTCTTATGGACTTGGTACATGTGGGATGATTTATGTTTAAAATACATGGCTTCCGTCTTCCTCTGAATTCTTCCACGTGTAACAATAATACCTCTTTTTTGTCTTTTGCTTTTGGCCTGTGCCTGTGGCTGAAGAGATATGAATAGGCTATCTTCCCGCCCTCGGCCATACAGGAAACACAGTGCCTATGAAAATTCCCTAGACCAGAAATCTGACCATCCTGCTGGTAAATGGTGACACTCTAACCCGGGCGGGGAGGGCGGAGGTACAATAAGAACAGGTCACAGCCACACACACCCATCGCTTTCCAAGTCATGTCAGCGTCAGTCAGTACAAGATACATTCATGGGCCCATCCTTCCAAAATACCCAAAAATCCACTTAGGTAAAGGAAACAGTAAATTCCTGGGATTTCCGCCCACTGCTCTGTATTTTAATGGCAGCAGCCCTTTCCGTCTTGGGCATCTACTGACAAGAAAGAAATCATCCCAAAACCTTGCAGCTTGAGGCAGTGAATGCGTATTATGAAATAGTCCATGCTTGGAGCTCCAGCCCAGCTCAGCAGGTGAGCTGACTCAGGATCTCTCAGGAGGTTGCACAGAAGATACGCATGAGGCTGTCGTCTTTTGAAGACTTGACCGAGGCTGGAGAAACCACAGTGGAGAGAATCTGCTCACGTGGCCCCTGGCACGGGCCTCTTCCCGGGGTGGCTGAGCTTCCCCAAGGCAGGTGATCTGAGCGACCCAGAGAGGAGAAGGGGCACACGTGCAGTCAAACTCACTTCTGCCACATCCTATCCACGAGAGGCTACTCACCGAGTCCAGCCCACACCCAAGAGAGGGACTATCAAAGAGCTCGTGGACATACTGGGAACCACCACCGAACCTTACTAAAAACAGGAAATCTATCTTTTATTTCTGACTTAGGACTATATCAAAACACATCTTTCTCTGACTTAACCCAATAGAGTGCAGGTATTTTTCTTACTTACTTGCAATTAAAGCGTATTAATTCTTACTGTCTAGACCTCAGCTATTTTGAGGAAGGTAAGCGAATTCTAATCTGCCTCCAGAAAACACAAAAACCAGCTACGTTGGGTCACAGACCCAAACCTTGGCCAGGATGGAGTATATTATCCCTGAGATAGACTCTCTATGACAGCATGCAGCCACCATCCTGGACGTTCCCACTTTTTCGTAAGAAACAAGCCAGGCACGGTTGGAGCCAGTTGAGAAAGATGAAGCCCGCGGGCGTCTGTGGGAGGATGGGGTGGCCACGTTCAGAAGTGAAATACAACTCCTGTTATGACTTCTGGCCTCCTTTTTTCTCTTTCATTGACTTGGAGAGCTGCCAGAACAGAAAAGGAGACGGATGGGGAGGCCAGTAACAGCGAGACAGAAAGTCAACTTCACACATGCACAGCTAAGGACTCTCCGACTCCGCGTGTTGTCCTCAACTACCTACCCACAGACACTCTGTGACTCCCAGTGCGGTGGCCTGTGCATTGTAAAACGTGGCAGCAGGAGATAGACCTATTTTAGGGGCATTAGGCTGATATGAGTGAGCTCTAATCCAGGAAAGGCGGTGAATGGTCGTGGTGCTGATGGAATCACCATCATCATCTAAATAGCGAATGCGCTTTCTATGGCACTCGGGACAGCTGGGCAGAGGAGAGAACCAGCTCGTGAGACTACGCGACGGGAAACCATGTCGCAACTCTGGAGAAGGTGTCCCAGTGGGTCCATCCTTGAGTTATGTCCCAACCTCAGTCCCCTAGTGCAAGTCAAGAGCTCATAGCTTTAGGACTTTTAAAAAAATAGAAATGCTAGCTCTTATGCCGGTAGGTTTTGGATTTACGGAAAAAGCGCTTCTTCAAATCACTGCCACAGATGTATTTATAATGTGCCACAGTACATTGTGTTTGAGGAATATGAAGTCATATAAGTACAGAGCAGTGTCTCAGCCATGACGGCTCTGGGGAGGGTTCGCTCTGTCACATTACAGTCCCATGTGAGTCCCGTCCAGGCCTCCTAGAGTTCCGTACTGCCCTCACAATCACTGCAGGAATGGCGAGTGTTACCATGGTGACATGGGACACATGTGAATAAAATGGTCACAAAGCCAGTGATCTGGAAGAAGACTAATTTTTAAATATCTCCTGATAATCATCTGCATAGCAGCTGTGTGACGGGCCCAAGGGAACTGGGGTGCTCACCAGCCCCGCCATGGACCGGCTGGGTCATATGAGTCCTTTGAGTTCCTTTGGGATCTCCAGCTTCTACTTACTCAAAAGTGCCCGGTACATATTTGCTGATAAGTCAAGGTGCTGGGTTGTTTTCTTTCCTCTCCAGTTGGGAAAAATTAGTGCGCTTATATTCTATTCTGCTAATCACCATTACCGTAAACAAGTAAACCCTACGTTCGAAAGCATATGATACGTATCTACTGGGAAGGGCCAAAACGATTGCCTTTGTGAACCAAGTTTCAAAAGTGATTGTATCTCCATTAAGGAGAAAAACTCAGATTCCCAGGAAATGTTTTAAAAGTTCTGCCTCTTTTTAGAATTTCAAGAACACAAGGGAAATCTCTCTCTCTCAGGGAAGTTTGTGGTCTGTAAGTTGTACTCTTTTAACCAGAACCCAAGCTCCACCAGCCATTTGATATGCGGCCATCTTTGATATTCTGAGTTGAAGACATGAGTATTGAGAGAAGGAAATGTATGGTGGCCTCAGGAGGGGAGTTGCGTTTGGGGCATGGACACGGAAGAGGTCGTGCTGTCCTGGCAGGCACCGACCACAGAGCTGCAGGAGGTGGTGGCAGAGAGCTGAGCCAAGGACTCCACGTGGAGAACAGTTTGGGTAGTGGGGGAAGCTGCCGGCTACTTCCACTGGCCAAGGTGCAGAGAGTGGATGTGGGCATTGACTGGATGGGGCACTGGTCGAAGACTGATTTCCGTGGGCCTCCTGATGTTCCCAGCCCTGGACCCGTGAGGCTTCTCCCTGGAGGAAGGGAGAGTTGATGCTCTCTGGCAACTGGCTCCTAAAGGCCCCGTGTCCTCCCTCTCTTCCACCATGGGTGTCTCCAAGTCGATGATCTTTGACATTTTGACAAGATTGATGACAAAGAGCCAACAGTTGGATGCTGACCCTCATGACACTACTCCGCACCTGAATTTCCGTAACTGATCCATCCCCGAAATGTGTGGACACCGCATCCTTGGGACAGCATCCCGGCCCACAGCTGCCCCCGTGCCTTCCCACCTCAGCCCCTGCACATTGGTCGGCTGTCTGGAGACTGAGTCTAACACACTAGCACTTTGGAGATACTATTATTATTTCTTAATACTAACAACAACTGTCGTGTAGCCTTGCTTTGCTCAGCTTTGCATCCTGAGTTTGCCCAGACTGGAGTGTTCCTCTACAGCTACTGGTCGAAGGATTTTCTCACCAGGAGTTTAAATCTCCAATAAAGAGTTTGCTTCTCTCGGCTGCCCTTCCACAGTGGAGCGCTCTTTTGAAATCAATGCGATCTTTAAGGCGATCATTAAATAGGAGGGACCTGTAATCTCCTTGGAAACATAAGTTTGGAATGCTTTCTGGACTCTGACCCGGCTGCCCAGGGTGCCAGCTGATGGGAGTCTGGGTGATGAAGTCACCTGATAGCATGCCAGGAAACCATATGGCAGGACTTGATTTCAGTGCCCGCTCCCTGATCTGAAAGGACGGCAGTGCAGTCTAAGAGAAACGCCACGGACACTTGATAACTAGCACCGATGAGTCCCTATCAAAGTGGATCCCCTGTCCGCGCATTTCTTGACATATTTATGTTTACCCCGGAAAAGCAAAAACACATCATATTAGTAAGAATTTAATTTTACTCTTTGAGCAAAGTAAGTTATGTAACTAAGCTAAAAGAAACACAAAAGCAATTTGCAAACATGAAATTGCTTTCAGGAGTAAACGTAGAATGGCGCTCTGAAGATTATCATCAAAATTCAATTAAATGTTCACTGGATGCTCGTTACGAAACGGAGAACACATACAGGAGAGGAACGCTGGCCAGCTGTTAAATAATAATTGCTGGAAGCAACGTTTCCTGATTTGGCCCTGAAAGTCAGTGAAGCATTTCAAATATATTTTATAAAACCAAAATTTGAAAACTACCTAGAATGTCACTAAGTCAGTCGTGGAAATCTGGCCTCTTTCACAAATGAAAGTGTAAGTACTTTCTGTTCTGTGCAAAAGTTTTCCTTTTTTTTTTTTTTTTTTTTGCTTCCTGTTGAAATTGTTACTTTCACCCATATATGGCTCCAAACAGACAAGCCATTTTAGAATGGTTGTTGAAATCATTCACTCTTGGCCTGAAGCGAGCTTGGGTTTTCCCTCCCAACTATATCTTCTGGGAAAGCTGTAAGTGAAAATAGGATCATAATGCCCGCGTAAAAACTGTGTGGCATTCTTCAGCAGAAACCACGTACTGTCTTTATTTTTCTGTTTTTGTTTTGGGCACATCTGTTAATCAAAGGGCGGCCCGTGGCCTTTCGGAAACACATTTTTCAGTGCGTGTGTGCGTGCTGGAGGACTTTGAACGCACTTGCTGATTCAAAACAAGGCAATATCTCTTCGATGACATAAACTTCCACTCCCCGGTACCGGGAACTCACCGCTCTCTGAACTCCTAGTTGGAGGTTGGGCCTAAGGGTGTCTCACCTGTGAGCGCATTTGCTGCGAGCCCGGCTGACTAGGCGTGGGGAGCCGACCGGTTCTGACAGTGACGCAAACCTCTTCGGGTTTTACATGCATCGTCCTCAAGACTAATTCCCCAGGTATCTCTGGATTATGGAAAATTCCACATAGAGTGGCCACACTTACCAGCCTGCCCTGGTCCTCACACAGCTGCCCAGTCACCTGAATGACATCGAATGATCGATACAAAGTACACTGACCCCTGTGAGTAGGAAGCGAATCTTGTAGTTTTTAATAGGTGGTGTCAAGTCATATTAAGTACCCACGGCCAAAACTCCCAATGCCAGTCCCTCGATTACGAGACAATCACATGCTAATGTTCTTCGGGACACGAGTATTGACAGACTTCTCTGACGGGTGTAAGGAAAGCCTCTTTCCTGGGATCCCAGGAACAATCCCGTTCAGAAAACCCAGGAGTAGATGAGGAATTTCACCCCCAACACACACACACACACACACACACACACACACACACACACACACAGACTGTAATCACCCCCAACACACCCACACAGACTGTCATGTATGCATCTAGACATTCTAGAATGTTCTTTACAATTTCTGTACAATTTCTTCCCATAAATTTGCAATTTATAGAATGTCTAGAATGCTTATTACACAGAGACTGCAATGTACATATACAGACATTCTAGAATGCTCTTTACAATTTCGGTACAATTTCTTCCTATAAATTTGCAATTTATAGAATGTCTAGAATGTTCATTACACAGAGACTGCAATGTACATATACAGACATTCTAGATGTTCTTTATAATTTCTGTACAATTTCTTCCTATAAATTTGCAATTTATAGAATTTCTACAATGTTCACTACATATAGACATTCTAGAATGTTCTTTACAATTACATATCCCTGGGTAAATCTGATTTCCTTTAACTCAACGTATAAAAACAAATTTTAAAATGTTCTGGGATATCTCCCGTGTTTAAAAAGATACTTTTAAAACCATTCTGAGGGGCGCCTGGGTGGCTCAGTCGGCTAAGCGTTCGACTCTTGATTTCGGCTCAGGTCACGATCATGATCTCATACTTCGTGGGATCGAGCCACAACAGGCTCCTGCACACACAGCGTGGAACCTGCTTGGGATTCTCTCTCTCTTTTTTCTCTCTCTCCACGCCCCCCCAAGTAAACAAACCAACGTTAAAAAGACACTCTGAATGAAAGATAATTGTTAACATCCCCCATCCCTTATTTCCTCCACGGGTGACATCTCACGACGCAAAACCAGATGGAGGCTGAGGAGGTAGCCCCTGGCCACGACACAGCCTGCCCTTTCAGAGCAAGGCGGTGCCAAAATAGATGCTGAAGGAAACGAAACCCAGACTGAACACCACTGGCCCTAAAATAGCAGCAGGGTTTGTAACCACCGCAGCGGGAGCGGCTGCTGATCACTGGCCAGGGCCCTTTATTCAGCTCGTCACTGTTGGGGGGTGTGGGGGCGTGGGGCTCAGAAGCGAGCGGGCCGCCCAGCACACAAGTTCAGAACCACAAATCAGAAACTCTAACAATAACACCTGGGGCAGAGTCACCTTCCTGGGGGGTTTTCACAAGAGACTAGCTCCCTCGGAGACCTGGGAGGGTCGGTAAGTGATGTTTGCCGCGCACCGGCTCCGTGCCAGCAACAGACCAGGCTTTCGCCCTCACGGAGACCCTACAAAGTCTGTCTTCGGGTCCTCAGGCCACAAATGAGGAGACCGAGGCCAACGTGGACTGGCCCAAGGGCCCACAGCTAGAAAGCTCTTTCTAGCAAACCACGCATCTACCGGTGAGCTGGGGGTCAAGGAAGCAGTTACCACGGACACACCTAACGGAAGGCGGCCTGGCAGATGGAGTTACCCATTTCCAATTGCCGAACAAACCGTAGGACACGGGGCCCCGCAGACAGGCAGGGGAAGGACATCAATCAAACCAGGAGTGGCCGGAGGAAGGGAAGGGACGCCTTAGCAAAGAAAGGGGACGGGGACGGGGGCAGCTCACAGGAGATGAGCCGAAAGAGAAGATGCGAGTCTGCAGGTCTTAGTCGCGGGTAGGCTGTGGGGCTTGGAGATCAAGAAGCTTACAACTCCCGTGGCCGAGCTCTGGGACTCGGGCCGGAGGGACCCGTGGGAAGTGAGAGCGAGACATAGAGAAACACCTGTCCCTTTGCTGCAGGAGAACCGACGCCTCAAAGATGCTCGAGTGAGGCAGCAGGACAGGGCCTGGAGGGAGGCCACAGATGACCGACCTGCTGCCTTAATTGGAGCAGAGACAAGAGGTAACCAGCCCCATTCGCTGCCCAGCCCATAAGCTCTTGATAAGCAGAAACAAATTCAGGGGTCGACTTGGTATTTCTTGGGTTCTTCTCGGGACCCGGAGATCCAAATGACTTCTAAATGCTAGAGATGGGCCGAGTCGTTCTGGAATGGATTGAAACCCTGAAGTGAGCTCAATCCGCTTCAGCACGCCCAGATTGTGTCTGAGTGGGACCCGAGCCCATGCCTACGGCCCATTACAGATTGTGGGCCCAGCTCCTGAGGACGATACGTTCCCCCTCTAGGAATTTCTGGCTTTGGCAGAAAACAGGGGTACTCATATGTCGTCAGCAGTTATGGGGCAGCATAATCTTAAACCGTGTCCACGTGACTGAGGCCCAGGAGGAAGCACAGTGACATTAAGAGCGTTGGCCCCGACCGTGGGGGCCCAGGGACAGTGTGTGATGCGACAGGCCGACCGCACAGTTCTGTCCGCCCCAGCGCCACTCACACACCACTCACGCCGAAGGCCACCTTGGGCAATCGGGGACAGGAAAACAGGGTCATGCCCATTTTATTCATTCTTTATCACTGAGAGCAAATATTGACTTAGCAATCCTAGAATGCCTTCCACTAGATTAGACACTTGGGTAGAAGTCTACTGAATGTAAATAAGATGTTAATTATTATAACTTCATGATGCCTTCAGAGCAAGGCTCCAGATGAATTTTTAACACACACTTGAGAGCGCAACACGGTCATAACGTAATTCTCTACGGGGGTTTTGAAAGAGGAATGGTTAGTACCCAGATGCTGCCACATAGGCGACAAGATTTTAAATTGGGGCAAAACCATGACTTCGTGTTTGTCTGAAGTTCCCTTTCCACTACAGGAAGCACTGCTCCCCTCCGAGAAGGCCTTGCTCAATTCTCACTCTCAGGGCCGCATCACACCTCATGAGTCACGGAGGTGGCTCCCTGCTGGGACAGTCTGCAAGGGCCTTGGAATGCGTCTCAGTGCACAGAGAATCTGCCCCCAACCACGTTAACATCCGAGAAAGTTAAGGATGCTATTTCAGAAGTGGTCTGACTAGGTACACAAATTCTCTCCCTCCCCCTGCCCCGCCACCGGCCATGTCCTCAGAGGGCTGGACGACGTCTCCCAGACCAGCTGACCAGGGGCAGCATGGGGCCCTCCAGCTGCTGAGCTGCAGCGATTTGCAAAAACACACCGGGGCGTCAGCTGCCTTGTCCCGAAGGTGGTGTGGCCGTGAATCACACAGGGGAATCATTGAAAATGTGCCCCGTTGACATCTCTGGGGGGCCGGGTTCTAAACTCAGGGAGCATCGGGCCCCGATCACACAGAAAACTACCAGCGCTCTTTCGTGCTTCTGGGGAAGAGCCGTACAGGTCTGTCACTGGAAGAAGCCTGGGGAGATCATGCTAGTGGACGCCCACCATCATTTCGGAAATGTGGAAATGGAAGTCCAAGATCCAATGGTCACGTGACAGCCAAGCCAAGCCAAGAGTCCGCTCTTAGGATTTTCTCTCTGTCACACAGCTGGGGCCCATCTCTCAATCTGGGGGAAGTCATTGCTCATTTGTGTCAGGACTTTGAGGACAGGAGTAAATCACCACTTAGCCGGGCAAAATTACAACTCTTGTCTATGCTGCCAGGCAAGCACTCTCTCTTCCATTAGGGAAGCTTTGGTTGTCGCATAAATAAGAAACAAGGCAACAGCCGCGACCACAACTGCGCACCGAAAGTTTCTTTTTTGGTATTAGAATGATGAGTGTATTTTCCCTAAGAACTTTCTGGCAACGCGTATACATAAAGCCACACACACACAGCGACAAACTGTGCTGGTTAGCATTTAGCTGATGACACTGTTGTTATTGAAACAGGAAGTGAGTCAGCCAGGACAGATCATATATTTTATTCCGTTGTGTTGGCTCCCTTGAAAAAAAAAAAAAAAACCTATCGCAAGGCAACAGCGTTTGTTTTCCAAATAATGCATTTTCTTTGGATGAAAATGTAACACAGAGACTCATACTTTGAAATTTTAATTAATGGCTTCTAGGAAATTAAGAGAGATTTCCTCCATCAATAGCTCATCATTAAAATATTGCAAAATGGGTTTCACGAGTATTATGATAGAACCAAACGAGTGTTTTTTAATGAAAGAGAAAGCACGTTTCATACTTTCCAGGGCATGGATTCTGGTATTTGGTAGACTTCGTTAAACCTACAAACTCAACACTAGTGTGGTCACTATACCCTGGAAGCTTAACATCAGTCAGGGGAAGTTTTTAAGACACTAAAAGGTACTGATTTTTCCAAAGTGCCTGGGTGGCTCAGTCCGTTAAGTGTCAGACTCCAGCTCAGGTCAGGATCCTGAGATTTGTCAGTTTGAGCCCCGCGTCGGGCTCTGTGCTGACAGCTCGGAGCCTGGAGCCCGCTTCGGACCCTGTATCTCCCTCTCTCTGCTCCTCACTCACACTCTATCTGTCTGTCTCTCTCTCAAAAATTAAACATTAAAAAAAAATTTTTTTAAGGCACTGACTTTTTTAGATATTACTAATTGCAGAATTTTTATTCATTGTGACCAGGGCTGGGGATAAAACCTGTCTTTGTCCACTAAATCTTTGCATCTATACCGTGTAAACTGGCAATATAAAACCTATATTTCAGGACAAGCGCTTAAAACATTGAAACGCGATTCCATATACAGAACTGAAGCTGTCTGTCTATTGAATACTGAGAGTGCATTTCTAGTGTGTGGGCTCTTCAAGAACAATGCCTCTGCTGCGGAAATATAGAAAAAAAGGGTTTTAAAAATTCTATGATTAGGTGCTCACAAATGGCCCCACCCAGCCTTTCAATGAGTCAGACAGAGAGGCTTCTCTGGGTTAGGCAGGTGGTGTTCTCGTCAGTTGCCGGCTTTCCTGGTGGAAACATTCTCCACCTGACCCACCGCTTGCTCTGAAGGAGTGTCTGCTACGGTGGGAGGCTGTGGACGGACCCTGGGAGACAGGGCCCTGGGACGCGTGCCCAGGCACAGGGGGGCGGGGGGCAAGGAGAGCCAGAGCCACCGCAGGGTCCCTGTGCCTCCCTCCCTCCCCACGTCCCACCTGTCCCTTCGTGGGCCAGTCCGGATCGCCCGGGCTCAGGTACCTGCAGGGTGCTCCAGGGGTCAGGACACCGGCTCTTGTCACTTTGCGTTCGGCTTGCCCTGCCACTTACATCTCAAATGAATAATTTCTAGGTGTGATCATCGCTTTTCTATTTTTAAATAGCGAACCAAGAGCCCTGACATCGTCTCTGAAAGGCCCCCTGCGTCCGCAGCATGTGACTGTGGGGGTACCCCCACGACCGCCATTTCACTTTGTCTGGAGGGAGGGATGTGCTTCAAGAAAGTCCCCCTGAAACGTCTGTCTTGTTAGCTGCTATTTCCACGTTCTGTGTAGATCTAATTTAGGTATTTAAAAAAAAAGATACCCCAGACATTATCCTGGATTGGCAGTTTCAAAAAACTGCGTGTGGTTTCGAGCCTTCGTTGCAGATCTGAAGCAAATTATTTCTGTAAATGTGTGAAAAATTGACTTTCCTAAAAAATGACTTGTGATGTATAGCAGCTAAAGCCTCTTCAGGAAAACCACGGTGCCTGACATTTCCTCTCCATTATTTTCCTCGAGACATGAAGAGTCCTTGATAATTTTAGCTTTCCGAAATGACAGATTCCTTCCATTTGCTTTTTAGAGGAACATGTTTTCTTGTGCTCTGTCATGTAATATTTTACCTTAAAGCATTAGGAAAACATCTGTGGCACCTGTAAGGGCTTCTGGGCTCAGGAGGACGACAGGGTTTCTCACCACGGAGTTCGAGTCCTGTGGTCGTGTGCTCCCTTCACAGAGAGACAGTCACAGTCTACCATTTCCATGCTGCCCTGACAACATGTTATTTTAAAGTACCACTTTTGGGGTGCCTGGGCCGCTCAGTCGGTTAAGCGTCTGACTTCGGCTCAGGTCATGATCTCGCCGTTGGTGAGTTCGGGCCCCGCGTCAGGCTCTGTGCCGGCAGCTCGGAGCCTGGAGCCTGCTTCGGATTCTGTGTCTCCTTCTCTCTCTCTCTGTCCCTCCCCTGCTCACGCTCTGTCTCTCAATAATAAATAAACATTAAAATAAATAAGTTACGGTACCACTTTTTTTCTTTTTGTGCCAGCCGGTTCCAGGATTTAACTCCTAATGAGATGTTGCATTTCAACAGGGTAACCTTTTAAAATAGTGTTATAAATAGCTCATCCTTCCGAGGATTTTCTTTCAATTGTACTGTCTGAGGACAGGTAATTCTAGCCAAATATTGCTACACGCTTAGTCCCTAAAACTAACCGTTAAAATACTCTTGAAATCTGGCTTTTTTTTTTTTTTTTATGAATCTGTTTATCACCACAATACTATACTTTATACTTTATTCCAAAGTAAATCTAAAGTACTCATTCAGACTGTAATTTTCTTAGGTCAGATACAAACTCTAATAGCCCATGAATTAATTGGCTACGACATAACCAGGGTACCCTAGCTTATTTGTGTCTGTGTGTCTGTGTGTGTCCGAATGTGTCTCTGTATGTGTCTATCCGTGTGAATGGGGGTACGTGTGTACCTCTGAGTATGCCTGTGAGTGTACCTGTGTGTATCTCAGTGTTTGTGTGTGTGAGCCTGTGTATCTCTCTATGCATGTCCATGTGTGTCTCTGTGTGTGCCCAGTCCCAACCAAGACTATTCTAGGAGAAATAAAAACTCAGTTAAGCCTCCGGCTTTGACTCAGGTCACGATCTCACGGTCCGTGGGTTCCAGGCCCGCATCGGGTTCTGTGCTGACAGCCCAGAACCTGGAGCCTGCTTCGTATTCTGTGTCTCCCTCTCTCTCTCCCTCTCCGCCCCTCCTCCCCTCTCAAAAATAAATAATCATTAAAAAAAAAAAAAAGCCAAGCAAACAAGCAAACGAAAGCCAAGCAAAGAGTGAAATCAAGGCAGACAGTGGGCACTTGGACCATGGTCACGAGGACGGCTGGATACAGACGCTGCCGAAGTCCTCTTACATGTTAGCCATTAAGAACCAAGAAGGCACCACAACAGTGGGACGTGGGGACTTTCTTGTGGTCTGAGGCCGTTTAGAGCCAGTGCATGACCAGATGTCAGTACACCCGAGGAGAGATGGAAATATGGGGGGTAAAAAGCCAAGAAAACAAACGTTCCTCCTCCAAAAATTCACCTGTCCACCCCCCCGTCCACAAATCTGGCTGTCCTTGCACCCCAAAAGAGGAAAACCACACCTCTGTAGTCTGCTGGCAAACGCTTCCCCACATTTAACGTCTGTGGAATCTGCCTGGGAGGAAGGCGGGGTTTGTCGCTGTCCCTCACACAGAACGTGTCTGTAACTGTGGGCTAAGCACACATTATCTCATTTAATCCCAGCCAATCATCTAAAGGAAGCATGTTTGTAACTGAAATTCAGAAGAGTTGAGTCAAGCAGCCAGTTAGACATTAGAGATTAGGTAGAAACCCAGGTTTGTGTCCAAGAATAGACCCTCTGCTTTGACAGTAAAGGAGGTTAAATGAAATGAAATCAGCATCCTGTGTTTAAACTCCATAGACTAAGGCCATGTTATCAGAAGTCACTGATCCCAAGTCCCCCCGAATGGCTTCCAAATTCTTCAGTAACAAACAGGGAGCGGGAAATCACTAAGCTCTTTGCTGTTAAAATTCCGTTTCTGCGGACGGACGCTTAAATCTGTTATCACAGGCAACACTGCCCAGAGCCCCTCACAGGTGTCGGGGACTCTGGAAAGTGTGGAGCGGACGAGTGCCTCGGTATCAGGCCAGTCCTTGACATCACCTCTGGCTTTGGGGAAAGATGGGTTGGCCCACCAGGCTGCTCAAGGTTTGTGTGAGATGCAGGGCTCAGAGCAGCAAGGTTTCCCGGTCTGCGGCCACTGACCCCAAGAGAAGAAAAGGATCACTTATTAAAACACAAGAGAAGTAGCTCCAAGTACCCAGCTGTGCAAAGAGCCCGGTCGTGCACATGGCCCAGCGGCACATGTGTCCCGAGCAAACACTGCTGTTCAGAAGCCAGCTTGTGCTTGCCTCACTCTTGGGAGTTCTGGCCCCACCGGAAATAAATCTTGCAGAACATTCCAGGAAGGAGGCTAAAGCACTCCGGCCTCTGGAGCTTCTAGAAGACCTCTCTGTGTCTCAGGCTGTTCTAGGCTCCTTATCGGATCAACAAAACCACAGAACAGAGATGTGGCACTGGCCGGAGAGCTGAGGGGCTTTTCAAATGGCCTCATCGTCCCTGGGTGGTGGTCGCCCTGGTTTCCTGCCTCGAACTCAAATAGTCGTACAACATATTCAAACACAAGACTTTCTAGGCACACACTTACTCTAAGTGTTTAAGTACTTATTTCCTCCAAAACGTTAAGTGCAGGTCTCCATGACGTCCTTGGAGTTTATATTCGAGATTGCCAAAGAAGAAACATTGTCTGACAACCAAAAAAAGCGATTAATAGGTAAAGAAGTTCTGAAGTGATAGGGAATCCTTAACTGTCTTTTAAAATCATGGTGGAAGAGAAAAGATCGTCGCTTGATTTTTCCATTCTGCAGGCACTTCCTGCCAGATACTGTTTCCCCCTCTCTGGGCACAAATGTGCCTCATCGAGAACCATCCTAAGATAACATTTACTAATTCCTCCTGCCCAGCATGCCCAACCCCACCCCTTCGTGGCGGCATCTGTCATCACCTGAGTTGTTATTTGTTTACCTTCTTGTCCCTCTGATAGAACAGGAGCGGGGTGGGGACGTAGTTTGGGATGCCATTGTATCCTGACGCCATAGACCAATGCCCAGAAAGAGAGTAAGGGCTTGGAAGTAAACTGGGCTTTTCTCTGAGCACTCGGGATGTTTCTGCCTACGTGCACCGGGGAAGGCGTTACCGGAGATGATACAGATTTGTGAATCGTCCACAATGCGGACGTTTCAAGGAAAGACGAGAGTTTCATGGAAGGGTAGATGACCTTCTGAGCTGCCTAAGTGGGAGATCACCTTTCTTCAGGAGACTTCTCTTTTCAGAGAAAAGTGGCACAAAAATCTGGCCCACGTACGGATTTGCCAAGTTCCCAGTGTGGTCCCTCTGGTTATGGGAAGTTCATTTTGGGTTCCTACTGAAATACCAAGCAAGCATTTTAAAGGTGCTCTGTTTCTTCTCATTCTTTCTTCCCATCCTTTCTCTCCTCCAAGCCTCATGTTTTCTCTCCCTCTCTCTCTCCCTCCCTCTCTCTCTCTCTTTTACATCTTAGGCTTATCAAGCATTACAAAACCCAGTACGTGAAAACGGAAAGAAAATAGATTCTATCATTGGCAGAGTAAGAAAAAACATAACCATGATCATTATTGTGGGTTGTTCAACTTTTTTTTTAATGAAACTCACTCCCTTTGGTTTCAGCCAACAGACCAGGCCCATAATGTTGCCCCCCTTCTCTCTAGGCTCCATTGAAATAAAAATTCACCATTACAACCACAAATATGTAAGACGGATTAAATAGGGAGATATACAGGAGATCTCAATAAGGGTCTAGAGGACAAAGCCGTCAACAGCAGGTAGAGCGAGGTGTTAGGCCGAGAAGTCTGCAGCCTGCAGCACAGTGAAAGTGGGTTTCAGACGAAGTGAGAGTCAGTCCACCCAGCTGAACCCCAGAGACGCCTGTCGCCGAGTGACACACAGCTGGGTGTGGGGGGAGGTCAGGAGAAGCAACTAGATCCCAGCTGTGGGGTAGGGCACCAGGCAAAACTTCAGTCCCCACTCCCCTATTCCGGCCGTCCCCGTAGAGCTCAGCCACTCAGCAGGCCCCCTCTTCCCAAAGACGCTAGAGACAATGATCCAGACAATGTCCAGCATCGGGTAAATACACAGCCTACGGGAGCTCCCTGCCCACTTGCCCTAAATGATTTGTCCCTTCGGGTCCTGAAAAGAATTACTACCAGAAGTCATCTACCTGGAAGCACTGCCAGAAATGTAAAATCCCACAAGGCCATAGGTGCGCAGATGTCCCCAGCCACGTGAGAGGAACCGAGAAGTTCCTGGAGGATGCGCTCCAGAAAAACGGAGGAGTAAGCACAGAAAACAGGAGACAGCGGAATCCACAGAGAGTGGTACCGTCCAGGAGCAGCTGCTGTTTGTAACCAAAGGGTCACCCTGTCCAACAGTTCATTGTGTTTTTTCTTCCTTCAGTGTCTCCAGCAAACTATAACATTTTCAAAATACCTCTGAGTTGTCGTGTAATTTATCCCATGGGCATACACGTATTCAGCACTACCACTCATGTAGTTAGTTCTTAAGTGCAAAGCAATTTAGGACCTAAAATAAAATAAACCATGACTTCTTTAGGAGAAAAAGGGCCATCCCTTTTGTGAATTTCTAGAAGGGCAAAAAGAGGGAAGAAAAGTGAAGTAAAACCAAGAATGAATTGAAGAACCCATTTTATCTTCACTTACTAAAATTAGAAAACACTTTGAAGTGACATCGTTGACCTAAAGATACATCCCTTATTTGTACAGATGCGTAAAATCGCTCATAGACTCAAAAAGTATTTATTGAGCGACTGTTAGGTCAGGCATTATGCTAAACGCTGGTTACAAAAAAAAAAAAAAGAATAGGTACACCCTTTGTACAGACTGTTCGAGGAGACAAGGGCATAAGCCAGTAACAAAAGACGTGAGTGTCTGTGGCGGTAAAAGGCGATATAGATATCCTCCAAGCATGGGTCAGTGTGTTTATTTAAGTCGTGCATCATCTATTTGTAGGTGTCCAATACCTGTAGGCCATCTGTGCTATTACCTGTGTGTGAAATTCAATTTCCTTGGAAAATGTTTAGCGATTGCTACGTTTTTAGAAGGCATTACTGGTAGATCCTTTTTATTTAGAACAGACTAGGTGAAAGTGAGATCCAAGATGTTCATCAGCAAACATAATCATACCTTATTTAATTTATAAGAGCAGACTTTAATCTTGCTTGCAATCGCCAGTCTGCAATTCTTTTCCTCAACTGTAATTCTTCTGTGTTCTCTCTCTCTCTCTCTCTTTCTCTCTCTCTCCTCCTCCTCCTTTTTCCTTTCTTTAACAATTTAATGCTCAATGACAGGCTTTGGATGTATACCAAATGCATCAATCATTAACTTCTGGCAATCTTCCCTTTTCTTTTTGCCCTCTTATAAACTCGAGCTCTGAATCTTAATTTTTAGAGGCTGCCTTATGGAGTAGGCAACATTACAGCCTCTAGAAAATTCTCTTCAGACGAGTGCCTGCTGATCTGCAGAGGGAAGAAGGATGATCAGACTCAATTATCACTTCCCGGAAGCTGACAGTCTCCTAGAGAAAAGAAGCATTAGCAAACAGCTGTCATTGCGGACAATGGCACACTTCTGGACAGGTAGACTCGAAAAATTTGCCTTCTAAGCACCATCTCACAGGAAGTTAACTGAGTCACATTTCTGTCTCAGCCATAAACCCTGTGCACCGTGGCAATGAGATATGGACATGGCAGTCAGTGCCCTTCCTGGGGGAGCTCGCAGACCTCGGGGAGACAAAGGCACAGCAAGCCCCAGCCCCAGCCCAGGGCCATTAGAGCAGAGGTGACAGAGGACAAGATGAGGTGTCTGGCACGTTGATGGAGTACTGGGGGAGGCTTCTAGGAATGCATTTGGGTAGAGTCGCCAAGGACATGCAGGGGACAGTTACAAAGGCCTCTCAGGGATTGAAACGTGGGACACACATGTGGCTGACCAAATCAGGAGGAACTTGGAAGAGGCAGTGACACCAGAGGTGACAGCCCGGTGCTTTGCAGGGAGGTCCAAGGGAGCGATCAAGCCATAAAGGCTGACGTGTAAGCCCCATAGCTCACTACCCTGAACCCGAGATGGTATCACAGTGCGCCTCACCTCCCCGCAAGCAAATGCTGGTGGAGTTCCTCAGAAACAGACCTGCCGTCTTCTTTCTGGGAACCCACGGCTACAGTCACACAGTGTGGCTTTGGGCTGGGCTCTGCTGCCCTGACTCAAAGCCCAGCTGGACCCCTCTGCCCTGAGGCTGCAGACCCTGTGCTGTGGGCTCCGGAATATTCCCCTCTCCGCTCACTCCCAGGTTTCAACCTGGATCCGCCACTCCCAGCCAAGGGACCTCAGGCAAGTGATCTGCCTCTCCTCACCTGAGCTTCTGTGAAATGACATAACAAAAACATTTCTCTCAGAGGTTTCTACCACCAGACGCGTAAGACAGATCACGTTTTCCTAGCTAGATTATTTCGAACCACACTCCTGCCACAATTTCTCTGCAGGAAGAATTCTACCCTCATCCTCTAGCCTCACCTTCCCAGACCCTCAGCTCCAGGAGGCAAGGAGACAACAAGTGCCAGGCTGCATTGCCTTGGGGTCTGGCCCTCCCTCCCTGAGCTGTCACCTCCCTTCAAGACCATCCCCACGAAGCTGCTTGCTCCCTCCCACTGGCGAAATCAATGTCTCCTCTGTGTCTCCACTGCCCGCTGTGCCCACGGCCGCCTTCTCTAGGCTGCTGATTGGACCCTGGAACGTAGGAAGGAACGGGCCTTATCCCTAATCTCTCCTCCACCAGATGAAGAAACCAAGACAGGGCAATACTGACATTTTCACAAGTCCAGATAATCCTTTGTGTATTTCTGAAACAGGCCAGAAAACCCATTCTCCTCTGCAGTTAGCAGAGTGCCAGCCCTGGACCCTGGACCAACAACCCTCAATTTGAAGTGATTAAATGTTTGAAGGAAAGCAACAGGTGTTTCTGTCCCTTGCCGGTTTGTATCTACACTCTACCAAGTTTTTAACGGGAACATTAAGACTTGGGCCCCTAACGGCTGGTGGATACTAGTTTTAAACAGCACCAAAATGATCAAGCCCTAAAAGGTACCATATTATCTTAAAAAATCTCTAAAATTGTAATTAACATATTCTCTATCGTATGAAAATGCTTACTGCTGACAACCTAGGAAACTAGGTGGAGTTTGTCATATCCTATCACTCTATTGCTGTATTATTTAATACAAGTACATTTACATTCTTTTCACAAAGTACAAAAAATGGCCTCCCGAAAGATATCCACATCAAATCCCTGGAACTGAGGAACTTGACCTTCTTTGGGAAAATGGGTCTTTGCAGATGCAATTAAATGAAGGATCTTGAGACGAACTCACCCTGAGTTGCACGGCTTGGCCCTAAAGCCAACGACACAGGTTCTTAGAACAGGGAAGGGAGATCTGAGACAGAAGAGGAGACAGCTGTGTGACCAGGAAAGACAAAGAGCGGTGATGTGGCCACAAGCCAAGGAAGCCAGAGGCCATCAGAAGACAGAAGAGACAAGGCAGTGTCCTTCTCCAGAGCCTCCAGAGGGAGTGTGGCCCCCCAACACCTTTGTTCAGACTCACGACCTCCAGAACTGTGAGAGAAGAAACTTCAGTTGTGTTTGTGGTAATTTGCTGCAACACTCACTGGAAACTAATACATGATAAACATTAATTTCATATTCTGACTTATTACATGCTTTAAATCAAGATAGCACATTCCTCCTTTCTGTCTCTGTCTCTCTCATCCCCTCTCTCTGTATCAAAACACACTGCAGACCTTAGTATACCCCCCCTCTGTGGCTTGCACATCATTAATTATAGTTCAATATTTGTTTACAGTTCTTTATTTTGGTGGAGGGGGGCAAA
The DNA here is from genome assembly GCF_018350215.1 of Panthera leo. Taxonomy (NCBI): domain Eukaryota; kingdom Metazoa; phylum Chordata; class Mammalia; order Carnivora; family Felidae; genus Panthera; species Panthera leo. The sequence goes on along the minus strand of NC_056685.1, from coordinate 3,375,192 downwards.
ATTTACAGAAAGTTAAATGCGCAAATCTTTTTTTTTAAGTTTATTTTGAGAGAGAGAGAGTGGGGGAGGGGCAGAGAGAGAGGAAGAAAGAGAATCCCAAGCAGGTTCCTCACTATCAGCACAGAGCCTGACGTGGGGCTCAAACCCACAGACTACAAGAGCATGATCTGAGCTGAAATCAAGAGTCAGACGCCTAACTGACTGAGCCACCCAGGTGCTCCAAATGCACAGATCTTAAATGTACCATTAAATAAATGCAGTCACCTGTGTAACCACACACCTAGATCCAGATCAAAAATAGGTCCATCATCCGGCAACCATCACACCACCCTCACCGTCACCAGGATGACCACCATCAACAGGATCGTCCTCACCATCGCCATCCACATAATCACCATCACCACCATCACCACCATCACCATCGTCACCATCGTCATCATCATCACCACCATCACCATCGTTATCACCATCATCATCACCTTCATTACCATCATCCCTTTCACCATCATCATCATCATCACCACCATCAACATCACTGCCAACACCATCATCACCATTACCACCATTATGACCATCACCAACATCACCATCATCACCATCACCATCACCAACATCACCATCATCACCATCACCACTATCAACACCACCATCATCCCCATCGTCACCATCAACATCACCATCACTTGCCAACGCCATCATCACCATCACCACCGGCAACATCACCATTGTCATCACCATCACACTTGCCATTACCCATCATCATCACCATCACTGCCAACACAATCACCGTCATCATCACCACCACCGCCATCAGCATCCACCCATCACTATCACCATCACCATCATCCACATCCTTTACCCACCATTATTACCCATCACCAAGAGCCAAGAGGACTCCATCATGTCCTTTCTCAGTCAATCTCCACCCCTGTTTACCAAAGGCAACCAAACATCAGTTTTACCTTGTCTAGAACTTAATGTATCCTGAGTCTCTCGGTAGATATTCCTGTGTGCAAGGCTTCTTTCGCTCGGCCTAATGCTTCTGAGATACATTCATGTTGCCACATGTACCGATCATCAGTGCCAGACGATACAGAAATACCACAGCTCCTGTTGATGGACACCTGGCAGTTTCCAGTTTTTGACCATTATGGCTAAACTGCTGTGAATGATCTTGCACAAATTTCTTTGTGAACATGTTCTTTCGGGGCTTTTAACTAAATGCCTACAAGATGGGAGAGCTGAGTCACAGAGTAGGCATATGTTTGACTTTATTAAAAGTGGCCAGAACCTTTTCAAAAGGGGTTGTAGCGTTTCACATCAATCTCCACCAATCAAGTAGGAAAGTTCTGGTTGCTCTCCACACATCTTCACTGGCTCTTAATGTTCCGGGTCTTCTTAACTTTAGCTCTTCTAGGGGGTTTTATTTCATATTTCCCCGATGACAAAGTTGAACGTATTTTTATGTGTTTGTTAGTCGTTTATATATCTTTTTCAGTCAAGTATCTGTTCAAATCTTCTGCCTATTTTTAATGTTTTTGAAAAAATTTCATTGACTTGTAGATACCCTGGATCCTTGTTCAACACAAGATGCACGTTTCAAGAGTATTTTCTCTCAGTCTATGACTTGTCTATTCGTGTTTTTAGTGGTGTCTTTTGAAGGACTCTTAAATTTTGATGAAGTCTAATTTGTCAAGCAGAAAAAAAATAGTTTTTTTCTTTATGGCATGGCCTTCTGTGTTTGTCCAAGAAGACTTTGCCTACCCTCATAACATGATGATTTTCTCCCATGTTTTCTTCTGGAAGCTTTATTGTTTAGTCCTTCATTTCCTCTTTAATCTGTCTCGAATTGACTTTTGTGTAAGATGTGAGATTGGGCTGATGTCCGCCCCACCACCCATAGGTATACTCAGGTGTTCCTTTCATTTGTCGAAGAACTTCTGTGCCCATTTGGATTTCTCTACGTTCTGCTTCTGACTAGTATGAAGAAAGTCATAGGAGAACGTTGCTCGCTTATACCCTGGTAACAAGAAAACGCCAGATAATCTACAAAATCCTCATTTTCTTTGGCCTATTTAAGACCAGAGGGCAACAGGCCCCCAGAGGAAGTGAATCTCAAAGGTGACCAGACACAGTGAGGAGAAATCATGCCACACACCGTTCACCTTTGGCAAAGTGGGAAGAGGCTCCCACCCCAGGAGAAAACAGTGGCACTGTAATAATTTGTTAAGGCCTAAGTGTGGGCTGGGATGATAGTCTGGAATAAATGGGAGCCTGAGACACAAGCTGACTTGTGAGCTCTTTCCACAGGCCCCCACTGGGTGCTCACGGGAGAGATGGGTAGGCGGGGCAGGAGAGCAGACACCCCTTGCCCCCCCACCACCGCACCCCCAAGTGGAACCAAGGCATGAAGCCCCACCCACACTCCCAGACCCTCGTCTCAAAGGAAGCAAACCCTTTCAGAGCTGGGGCAGAGTCCGGGAAGCAGAATTCTCTTGCCAGGAGAGGGGCAGGACTCCCTCACCTCACAACCCTCCCCTGACAGGTGCAAGGACTCCTGGCTGCCCAAGGGGAAGAAGCAGGAACATGGAGAAAAGCAAGTCCCAATGCGCAGGTGCACAGGGCGCTTGCAACAGCAGTTAGATCTGAGCCAAAAACACACTCCGCTCTCGCTGCGAGCCCAGAGCTCCGTGAAGAGTTGCTGCAGCCACTGCCAGGCAGGACAGGTGTCCCAGGTCCCTTTGTCAAACAGGTGTCCCTTCCATTTCAAATTTCCGAGCAGTTACATCTTGAATGGTCTCTTTGAGCTTCACCTTCTTCTAAAGGACATTAGAAGGTGGCCCACCTAAGGGTCAGGCCCACCCAAGATAATCTCCCTTCTGATAAACTTCAAGTCAGCTGCCAGGAAGGTGATGTGGGAGGGCTGCCTGGCCCACCAGGCAGCGCTCAAGTGCAGGTCAGGTGTCCATCGGCCACCTTAGAGCTCTGCTCGCCACGGGCTCCTGGTGCGCCGTCTGGCGTGAGAATCCCACTTGACAAGGTCTGGGCAGGTGAATGGCGGGCGTCTATGGAAACGAGAAAGACCAGGATGAAACATTCAGCCTGCTACTTAGCAAATTGCACACTTTCTCTGAGCTTTAAGTTTGATTTTTGTTTTTTTTTTCAACTGTTGATTATAACAGCTACTTCGCAGGGTCCTGTGGGCACCAAATGGAACACCATGGAAAGCGTCCAGCACAGTGCCTGCCATAGGTCACATATTTATCCAGCGTGGGTTACTTCTCTTCTTCTCCTCTTTTCATTTCCTTCTATAAAACTTTGATATATAGCAACATATTTTCCCACCGTTCCCAAACATCCCAGAGTTTGTTACTATATTTTAAAAAGAGGGCCACTAAAACTGAGGCCTTAAATCTGTACGAATTCTCCCCATCTGCTGCTCTCTGGGCCATAGTACTGAGCATATTCCATATGTTGATAAATTAAGTTGCACATCTATTAAAAACTATCAAGAGAGAACTTTCCTTATTAGCTCTTCTCAGCACTAATAGTTATTTAAAGAGCAAATCGAGGGGCACCTGGGGGGCTCAGTCGGTAAAGCAACTCTCGATTTTGGCTCAGGTCATGATCTCATGGTTCATGAGCTCAAGCCCCATGGGGGCTCTGTGCTGACAGCATGGAGCCTGCTTGGGATTCTCTCTGTCTCTCCCTATCCATTTGCCCCTCCCCTGCTCATGCTCTCTCTCTCTCTCTCTCTCTCTCTCTCTCTCAAAAGTAAATAAACATTTTAAGGATAATAAATAAATAATAAATAAATAAATAAATAAATAAATAAATAACAAATCTATACCTTCATGTCATATAGTAACTGCTGTTTTGGTAATAACACCAAAAACAAAATAAAACAAAAGCAGCTTTTGCCCAACAGAGCATATCCTCAGTTAATATTATTGGGGGAGTTATTGGAATGACCTTTGGAACAACTTCATAAGACTCCCTGCAAGAGCCCTACCTAAATTATCTAAAAGAATAGGAAGGATCAGGGGTACCTGGGTGGCTTAGTCGGTTAAGCGTCTCTGACTCTTGGTTTCAGCTCAGGTCATGATCTCACGGTTTGGGGGTTCAAGCCCCACATGGGGCTCTGCACTGGCAGCGTGGGGTCTGCTTGTGATTCTTTCTCTCGCTCTCTCTCTCTCTGCCCCTCCCCTGCTCGCTCTGCCTCTCTCTCTCGCAGAATAAATAAGCTTTAAAAAAATCGTAATAGGAAGTACCAAAAGTTTATATATCATCCCCAAATCCTTAAGCTGAAAGTTAGGTTTAAAATGCAAACTTTGGGGGCACCTGGGTGGTTCAGTCGGTTAAGCGTCCGACTCTTGATCGTGGCTCAGGTCATGATCTCACTGTCTGGTTGGCTACGTGACCTGCAAAGGGGGTTTCATTTTAGTGTCTCCATTCATTCATCCGTTTAAAAAAGTGGGGGAGGGGCGATTATAAAATAAACATCAAGAACACACGGAAGAGACGGACGGACGCCGAATAAGTGAAATATCACCTTCAAAGCATTAAACGACTCTCTGTCATAAACCAGGGATTTTAATGCATTATTTCATTATTTCATCTACACGCATGCCACACGTCCCCCCTCTGAACAACTCTGGCCTTCTCTGATTCTTCTGGGCTGATCTGTTTAGAAATCAGATGCGACTAGTTGCACTGAGACCCCACACAGACACTTCTCCCGCAGGAAGCAGACACTGCTTCCCCACTGAACAGCTACTCGAACCAGGAGCAGCAACGCCTCTGTTAAGACGGCTCCTGTCCTGTGTATCTCTTGCCTCCTGGATACGTGGCCAGTCACAGGGCGTGAGTCATAGGTGCTGGGTGGCTCATGGGTGCAGGGGGAAGACACAGAACTCATTCTCTCTGAAAATCAGTCTACCTATCCTGTTTTTATACTATTGCTTTTCTTTTTGCTGAAAATTACCATGTTGAGTGTATCTGTATCAGGTCCAATTAGGTTCACTATTTTAAAAATAGACTATACAATCTTCGACACATTTGTCAGCGCGTGCAAGAGACAAGGACAAATCTACATTCTATGGGAACGTAGATAAGGAAAGTATTAAAACGATGAATAATTAATTGTCCAAAAGGTACACCGGCACCATAGCCACGACACCCGTCCGCGTTGCACAGACAGCCACGTCCTAATCTTGATTCGGGGAGGACGCCCTTCCCTTCGCTGGAATTTCCCCCATCTGCCAAGGAGGCCAGCTTTGGTCACCTGCATATTCCCCAGACTCTTGTTTCCTTTGGCGATGGCCAATGACAGAGAAAGTCCTATCCCCAATATAACCACGCTCTTGGAACCATCTCCCAAACATGACCAGCTGCTGTTCACCAGGGTGGGCTCAGCCTGTGGGTGGTTCAAGGCCAAACCATCTCTGTTCCCGGAAACAGACTCAGGTACAGGTCCTACCTGCAGAAGGCTGGTCATTCTCTTTGTTCCCGGGGTAAAATGAGCTGAACGCAGGCCAACGGTAATTTTTATCAATTCATTCTGGATCACCATCGCAGACTCTGTAACAGGTACAGTATGTGGATAATAATCTTTTCTAACTTTAGATTCTGATACAAAGGTCCCTGCCTAGAACCTTCCAGGGTCATAATCCTGGTATATTCTAGTCTGTTAAAATCTAACACATAAAATCCTCTCGAAATTCTTTTACATGCCCCATTCCTTAAAAACTTTAAAAGGATGTTCATTAAACTCCATCTTGAGACAAAAATGAAAGAACTAGTTATAATTCACTTTTCCATTTTGAATTTTAAAATGCACATTCTTTGTGGTCTTGGCATTTGTCTTGAAAATGAACATGATGGTATATTTTAGGACATAATTCATATGGGAAGAAACACACTGAATGTCAGCATCACCCTAATTTAAACGGTTTGCACATTCAGAGGAAAAGCTTAGTTGCTAACCTCGGTGAGGGTTCTTGAGGTTTGCAGCCCTACCAGATAAACAGATCCCTTCCAACTAGAGCTAGCTGGCATCGTCCTAGGATGAAGGCCTTGTGGTAGGTAACAAGTAAATGGACACTAAGTCCTAGATCCCTGGCAGCGGGCTTGTTGGAACACAGTGGCTGGGACAGCCCCCGCCCCCCAGCTTCAGATTCTGCAGGTTTGGGAATTGACCCTGAAAACTGCATTTTTAACAAGTACATGATGTGGATGTGGATGCTGTTCTAGGCCTGGGACCTTCCTGAGATCCAGTTATAAGGCATCTCTCTTTTTTTTTTTTTTTTTAACTTTTATTTATTTTTGAGAAACAGAGAGAGAGAGAGAGAGAGACAGAGCGTGAGTGGGGGAGAAGCAGAGGGAGAGGGAGAGACAGAATCCGAAGCAGCTCCAGGCTCTGAGCTGTCAGCGCAGAGCCCGATGCAGGCTTCGAACCCACCAACTGTGAGATCACGACCGGAGCCGAAGTCGGACGCTCAACCGACTGAACCACCAGGCACCTCAAGGCATTTCTTTTTTTAAGGCCAAATTCTTTCTCACAGAATCTGAGTGTAAAACCTATACGTTACCCTAAACCATCCCACTCAAAGACAGCAGATCCAACATCGGCCTTCTGGGTATTTTGACCCTTTTCCTGCAATTGCAGGTTTCCCAGGCATACGGATGTGTGTGCCAGACAAGGAGTCACAAGGGGGGACTCCGATTCGCACCCAGCGCTCAGGCCTTCCAGACCCTCACGACACAACCAGGAGTCACCAGCACTATGGGCCTGAGGCCTGAGTGGGATGAGGCAGAGACAAGGGGAACAGAAGAGAGGGTGGACCCAGAGTTGGAAGGGGAGGGAAAGAGGGGGCAGGCTGGAGTGAACAGAGCAGAAGGAGACTAGGGAACAGATGAGATGGAGAACAGGGTGGGGGGGAGCAGAAGAGAAGGGGGAGCAGAGGATGGACAGGGACAGAGGAGAATGGGGGCAGGGGAGACAGAAGATGGATGAAGGACACGGGGGGTGTGGTGGACAGAAGATTGACGAGGGGGGACAGAAGATGGACAGGGAACAGGATGGGAGGTGGTGGACAGATGATTGACGGGGGGGACAGAAGATGGACAGAGGACAGAGGAGAATGGGGACAGCGGAGACAGAAGATGGACAGGGAACAGAGGATGGGGGGGCGGTGGACAGATGATTGACGGGGGGGACAGAAGATGGACAGAGGACAGAGGAGAATGGGGACAGCGGAGACAGAAGATGGATGGGGGACAGAGGATGGGGGGTGGACAGATGATTGATGGGGGAACAGAAGATGGACGGGGGACAGAGGAGAATGGGGGCAGCGGAGACAGAAGATGGACAGGGAACAGAGGATGGGGGGCGGTGCACAGATGATTGACAGGGGGGACAGAAGATGGACAGGGGACAGAGGAGAATGGGGACAGCGGAGACAGAAGATGGACAGGGAACAGAGGATGGGGGGGCGGTGGACAGATGATTGACGGGGGGGACAGAAGATGGACAGGGGACAGAGGAGAATGGGGGCAGGGGAGACAGAAGATGGATGAAGGACACGGGGGGCGTGGTGGACAGAAGATTGACGAGGGGGGACAGAAGATGGACAGGGAACAGGATGGGAGGTGGTGGACAGATGATTGACGGGGGGGACAGAAGATGGACAGAGGACAGAGGAGAATGGGGACAGCGGAGACAGAAGATGGATGGGGGACAGAGGATGGGGGGGTGGACAGATGATTGATGGGGGAACAGAAGATGGACGGGGGACAGAGGAGAATGGGGGCAGCGGAGACAGAAGATGGACAGGGAACAGAGGATGGGGGGCGGTGGACAGATGATTGACAGGGGGACAGAAGATGGACGGGGGACAGAGGAGAATGGGGGCAGCGGAGACAGAAGATGGACGGGGGACAGAGGATGGGGGGCGGTGGACAGATGACTGACGGGGGGGGACAGAAGATGGACGGGGGCAGAGGATGGGGGGCGGGGGAGAGATGATTGATGGGGGGACAGAAGATGGACTGGGGACAGAGGAGAATGGGGGCAGCGGAGACAGAAGATGGAGGGGGGACAGAGGATGGGGGGCGGTGGAAAGATGATTGATGGCCGGGACAGAAGATGGTCGGGGGACAGAGAATGGGGGCAGCGGAGACAGAAGATGGATGGGGGGACAGAGGATGGGGGGCGGTGGACAGATGATTGTCGGGGGGACAGAAGGTGGACGGGGGACAGAGGATGGGGGGACAGAAGGTGGATGGGGGACAGAAGATGGGGGGTCGGTGGACAGAAGATTGACGGGGGGACAGGAAATGGACAGAGAATGGGGGGCGGTGGACAGAAGACTGACGGGGCGGGACAGAAGATGGACAGGGGACAGCGGAGGACGAAGGTGGGGGGACGGAGAAGGGTCAGAGGAGATGGAGGCGGTCGGGGGGAACAGAGGGTCCTGAGGGGGCAGGGCGCCCAGAGGTCGGAGGGAAGGGAGGGACGGGAGGGACGGGAGGGACGGAGCTGGGGACGAAGGAGGGGAGCAGCGCGGTCCCGAGGTCGGAAGAGGGTGCACGGAGGGGACAGGGGGCCCGCCTGGCTGCGCTCGGCCCCGCCGCGGCGCCGGAGCCGCTTGGCCGGGGAGCAGGGGACGGGGACCCGGTGACGGGGCCCAGGTGACCGGTCCGGGAGGCGGGACGGGAACGAGCACGCCGGCCTGGTGACCGGGACGGGGCCTGAGTGACGACTGACGAGGACCGGGGGCCGGGGGGGGGGCACGGCGATGGGACTGCCGGCCCGAGCGCCGGGCCCGGGCGACCCGGACGGGGACCGACCCGGGCACCGGGGCGCGGGGACCGGGGGATGGGACGCGGGCCGGGGACAGGAGGAGCGGCTCCCTCGGCCGGCCGCGGGCGCACTGAGCCGCTCGGCCCGCACCTCCCAGCGCCGACTCCTCCGGCGCGCGGCAGCCCGCGCCTTATATACCCTGCTAAAAATAGCCTGCGAGGACGCCTCCCAATCAGAGCCGCCTGAAGTTCGAATTGAGCCAATGGCGAGGGCTGTGATGGAGAGGCTCGGTCACGCCAGGCGGGGCCGCTGTGAGTCACCGCCTGCCATTGGCCGCAGCTGACATCACCGGCGCGCAGCCCCCGGGCCGGGCGCAGCGTGATTGGGCGGTGCACGGGGCGGGCGCGGGCGAGTCACGTGGGGGGGAGGGAGTGGGGGGAGCCAGGCGGGGAAGAGGGGGAGGCTGGCAGGGAGCTTTGAATAGGGAAGTTTTGCAGGGGTTACGTTTGCAGTCAGTCCGGTGTTTGCAAATATTGTGTGGGCTCGCGAGCGCGTCTCTGGGCTCCGGCAGGATCCGAACCCGCGGCGCCTAATTGCTGTGCACTGAGTTTGCATGAAACTTTCCCCGGCGCTGCAGGCACGGCTGCTGCGCTCTCGACTCCAGACCGCACACCTCCCTGTTTTCACAACAGCAGTGACTGTCTTTTCCAACCCGACATGGATGTACTCCCAATGTGCAGCATCTTCCAGGAACTCCAGATTGTGCACGAGACTGGTTACTTCTCGGCGCTGCCCTCCCTGGAGGAATATTGGCAACAGGTAAATTGGAATTTTCGTGTGCCAGGTGCCCGGTGCACCGAGGAGGGAGTGCATGCACGCACGGCCAGGATGGTGTGTGGTTGGAGGTGCATTTATTTTTCCTCTTCTTCTTCTTCTTTTTTTTTTTTTTTTTCTTGTTCAATGGTTTGGGTACGTTAAAAACAAAAATTTGAAATAATTAGTCCTAAAACGTACTTCTGCTGCCTGCGTGCGGAAGGCACTTAAAAGGGGCCTTTCACGGCGTGGAGCGGAGTTGTCATATGAGTGGGGCGCAGCGGCGCGTCGCCTCTCGGACTGTTTTCGCCCGTTTCTGGGGCTCCTGGACTGCATCCTCCGGAGGGCAGTCCCAGCCCCGCGGCCTGATCCCGGCCCGAGCCCTTGGCGGAAGTTTGGTGTTTGTACCAGCTCCAGACTCCACAGCTGGATCTTGTCATATGAACTTGCATGGACTGCCAAGGGTATTTTTTTTTTTAATGGGGAATTTGTTTTTGTTTTTGGATTTGTTTTTTGTTTTTTGGGGTTTTTTTTTTTTGGTGTCTGTACATAGACTCTTTTTTTTTTTTTTTTTTTTAATTAAAAATGTCACCAGGGACACATCCACCGGCTCTTTTTCTCTACTGGGCCATTTCCAGTGTCTTTTTCCTCTTTGGAATCCTTAAAATGTGTTTGGATCTGTCTTGTTTTTCTTACCTGCTTCTTTTGTTGACCAGGAAAAAAAAAAAAAAAAAAAAAAGAGCCAACAATGTTTGCACAACCAGTGACTTATCAGTCATATGACAATGAGCCCGTCCAAATTGCTTCAAGTCTGAGTTTGAGAAGAAGAGTCCTAGTTTCCGGCATTTTTTTTTTTTTTTTTTTTTTTTTTTTTTTTAGTGGAACTGGAATTTTTGACATTGGACATTTAAGAAAGTTATTACCCCCCCCCCCCCAATTGTTAGGATTGCCTGAAGGGAGAGAGGAGACTCTGACACTCGTCCCATTGTCTTTAAAAAGATAGAAGGAGGGGTCAGGGCTGTCTCTGCCCCTGCTAGGCTGTTCGCTTTTTGTCACTAAGTGAATTAGCAGATCAAATATATTCTGTGGGTTTCAAAGCCTAGAAAGCTTTTAAAGGGGATGAAATGCAAAGTGTTGCAACCTTCACATGCCTGCTTAATCGTTCCCAGCCCCGTTCTGCCTTCCTTTCCCCTCCCCCCCTTTTCCTCCTAAAGTAGCTGCTCCCCAGGACGTGATTGAAATTGATCTAAGTAGTTTCCTTCGGGCATTTGGGATTTGGGCCCCAAGCCAGGCTGAGCTCCCGGTGGCCTTCAGAGGCTTTTAAACTCTCGGAGAGAGAGCTGCGTTTCGGTCCCTGGGGCTGATCGGCATAATGGAGATTTTTAAATTAGCCAGATTATGAAAGTTTAGCACGACCTCAGTAAATGTGCTTTCCTTTTTCTCTGGAACATCAGTTGGAGCCCTTGGTGTCTGTCCTTAGAGCACCTAGTATGCCCTGTAACTCAGACGTCTGATTTTAGGGGTAAAGAGAAAACAATGATGTTTTTTTTTTCCCCTTTGCTTGCTCATGCTGGCTATGTGACGAATCCGTGGGGAGGGGGAAGGGTATGTGCTATATTCTAGCAGGCACATTTGCTCAGTAAGCAAGCACGAGCCCTTTGGGTAGGCTTTGCGGGTCCTGAACGTGATTTGCAGAGTTTGCTGTAGAAACTGAAATCTGTAGAAATGCAGTTGTATGGACAGCCTTATATGGGCACCCAGGCAGTTGATCCTAGTAGAGATAAGGGCGGACACGATGTAATCCTAAAATGTTTCCTACCGTTTTTCTTTTCCAGTGGCTAGGAAGTTTGAGATGGTGGGGAGAGGGGATGCTGCTCTCTCGGCAGTTGTAGCTTCTTGAAAGGTTGGTTGTGGGGCTGGGGAGGGGCACTGTCCGTGACACCTGCATGTATGTTTGAACCGGGTCCTTTTCTGGCCGCTGATCAGAATTTCAAAAGGAAGTCTCCTTTGGCATTGCGTGAAAGAAACAGAGTGATGACTCATACAGTTGTACTCTTGGCCAGTAGATAAAGTTCTTGTCCATTGTGGGACTCCCAGCAGGGCTGGGGAGGAATTTCCCCTCCTGCATTCTTTACAATAGCAGATGGCCATTCTGGAACTACTTCTCCACTCCTGTTGTTGAAGCTCTTGTTTTTCTCGGACCACTGTGGAAGTCATTAAAGTTGTGGGTGAGCACGGCCCCTGCACTTGGGAATGGCATTCTTTGAGAGCCTCCTGGGTCGGGGCTGTGCAGGAAATGGGGTGGTTCGTCTGCAACTCCACTGATGCCCCCGAACACAGACCGTCAGCGGGCTGCGCCTGCTGGCTGAGCGTGGCCCTGTGCTCTCAGCTGTGTCTCTAAAGACAGACACACGCAATGTCAGAACACATTGCATTGCGGGCTGGGCAGCCTTTCTGTCTTGTGCGTGAGAAGGGAGGGCGGCCGGGGCATTCCTTCATGCACATGGTGCTCCACACTGTCAGATAATCTGGTTAAACCTGTCGGGCGGGGAGGGGGGACTGTCTCAGGCCGGTTTTCTTTGTGTGGCTCACGGAAACTCATTAGTAACGTCAACACCGGTAACTGTAACCAAAATGGCTTCGTGACCATCAGTCCTTGTGGCCACAGGTCCGACCTGGGAAGGCCAGGAGAGGCTCCACCTCTGGTCTTTCTTCCGAGTGCATATCCATTCCTAGAAACAGCCTCCCCCTCGCTCTCCTAGAGACGCGATTCGAACAGCGCCACGGCCACGGCCACGGCCACGGCCTACCTGCCCTTGATTCCTGCATGTTTTTTGGCAACTTGCTTTCGGTTCCATTTTCAGTCGTCACAATCACGTGCCTTCTTGTGGTTCCTTTCGCACAGACCTGCCTGGAGCTGGAGCGTTACCTCCAGAGCGAGCCCTGCTATGTGTCGGCCTCCGAAATCAAGTTTGACAGCCAGGAAGATCTGTGGACCAAAATCATCCTGGCTCGGGAGAAAAAGGAGGATCCGGACCCGAAGCTTTCCTCCACTCCCCCCGAGGATGCTCTGAACAGCCCCGGCTGTGCTTACAACGTGGAGACCCACAGCCTCAACTCGGACGTGAGCAGTGAGTCTTCCGACAGCTCCGAGGAACTGTCCCCCACCACCAAGTTTTCCTCCGACCCCATCGGCGAAGTCTTGGTCGGCTCGGGGACCCTGAGCTCGTCCGTCACCTCCACACCCCCTTCTTCTCCAGAACTGAGCAGGGAGGCTTCTCACCTGTGGGGCTGCGTGCCAGGCGAGCCGCACCCTCCCGGGAAGGTGCGCAGTGGGACTGCGGGGAAGCCGGGTGACAAGGGCAGCGGGGACGCATCCCCAGATGGCCGCAGGAGGGTGCATCGGTGCCACTTTAACGGCTGCAGGAAAGTTTACACCAAAAGCTCGCACTTGAAAGCTCATCAGCGCACTCACACAGGTCAGTCCCTCCTGCCACGCGGGAGGTGGGCCGCTGGTGGGCGCTGCTGAATCGCACCAGCCCTGGGAGGGGGCCGGGGCCCCGGCGAGCGGACGCGTCCTCACCTCATGCCTCCCCCAAAAGAGTTGGGTCTCTGGGGAGGACAGAGTAGGAGCGGAAGGACTGGACATGTGTGCCCGATGAACGGTTGACACTTTGAGATTACCCGGATGAGGTAAATCCCATTCTCTGCCTACACCCCACACCCCTCACTCGCTCCAACCTCCCCGCCCATCCAGGCCCGCGGTGCCCGGTCTGCGGCATCCGTGCAGACCGTCACGTGAAGCGGCCCGTGATTTTCTCCTGGGGTGGGGACAAAGGGTGGCCGGGCAGCGGGGAGCACGCCGGTGTCAGCCGTGCTGCTGCGAGACGGGAGCTTGGCCAGTGCGCAACGTGGGAGGCAGTACTGATGTGTGGGTACTTCCTGAGAATTTCTCTGTGTATCACGTGGCCTTTGTTTTCTGAAACCAGTTGGGAAAAAAAAAAAAAAGACTTTGTCACAGAAGACCACAACTTAGATGACAGTCGCATGTGAAATTACCGTGATAGTCTGGGGTGACCGGGGGCAGAATCACACAGGCTCCAGAGGCGGGAGGGATGTTGTGGATGGAGTCGCGTAAACCGACCCACCCTGTGACGAGGCAGGGACCTCGGAGCCCCCAAGTCAGGGTCCGAGTCCCCATCTGTCCTGACCGGCGTCACACTTGAGGACAGGTCGTGGCAGAACCTTCACTACCCTCAGGTAGTGCTCGTAGTGAATTCGTGTTAGCTGTCTGACCAACGGGTGAAGACAGCCTGGCCGTCGGATGGCCATTTAGAAAGTGCTTTGAAGGCCTGAGGATGGGGTTTCCCAGAAACTCATGACCTCAGTTTTGGAGAAATGTCGCTTCCCGGAGGAAACTACAAAGCCTCATTCCACAGGGAAGTGAGTAAGGAACAAAATAAGCACTTGAGAGAAACCGTTTCCATGGAGAGAGCTATAAAAGCCTGCCCCCGCCAGGGCTGTGGGTCCAGTGGGCTGACACGTCAGCCCAGAACTATTTCGCCAGTCTGAGTAATTGTCATTCTTACACGTTAGCGCTGATTACCGTCACATGGCCCAAGGCTAGGTCAGGAGGGGGCTCCTGGGTGTCCCCTGGAGTGAGGGCTCCGTCCCTAAGTCCTTAATGGAAGGGGGACTGAATTCCCGAGGAGGCCGGCCCCTGGGCTTGCCCCTGAGCTGACTTTCCTCCAGCCCCTTCCTTGTGCGCGGTCACAGCACACCTCCTCCTGCTCAGTGAAATCACGGTGTGCCTGTCGTGTGCTCTCTTCCCAGGAGAAAAGCCTTACAGATGCTCATGGGAAGGGTGTGAGTGGCGTTTTGCAAGAAGCGATGAGTTAACCAGACACTTCAGAAAGCACACTGGTGCCAAGCCTTTTAAATGTTCTCACTGTGACAGGTATGTGTTCCCAAAGTGCAGGGGCGCGGAATGCCAGCGAGGAACAGGCGTGCGGTGCAGAAGGCAGGCATTTTCCTGTCCCGAGATGGCATTTGTCATTTCAGCCTGGGACTTTTTTAAAGCGTCTGTAAGATGCCAGTTGCCCAAATTAGGAAGAACTGTGTTCTGTGCGCGTGAGACTAGAGTGATTTCATTCATACTTTGTGACCCTTGGAACTTGAAGGCTGGGTAGTGAGGTCGGGTGAAGTGCTCCCCAGAGCTGGGTGGAGGCCTTCATTCACGTCCGGGGAATGAGTCTCCCTGACTCCGTGGATCCCCACTTCCCTTCGGGAGGGGTGGGGGGCGGGGCGTGGGGCAGGCCCGGAGGGGGGCGGGGCGAAGGCCAGGCCCGGAGAGGGGCGGGGCGAGGCCGGGCCCGGAGGGGGGCGGGGCGAGGCCGGGCCCGGAGGGGGCGGGGCGAAGGCCAGGCCGCAGGTCTGTAGCCTCAGCGCAGGCGGACACCTAACGTGTTGGATGCCGATTTGCTCTGCAGGTGTTTCTCCAGGTCCGACCACCTGGCCCTGCACATGAAGAGGCACCTGTGAGGGGGCAGAGCGGCGAATCCTGCGGGCTAAAAGGCTTCCAGGCTGAGAGACAGCCGTGGAAGGAGGGTGCGTGTTCCAGCCAAAGCATGCCATTTTGCACCCCACCCAGCTGCCTCCAGGACCTCTACTGGGAAGGTCTCTCGAGGGCGAACCACGTCACGTCAGAAGCGGCAGGGCACCCGCGGTGTGTGGTGTTTGGGTGGCCCCGACTCACCACCGGTACCTGCCTTCCGAGTGGTCCCCAAGCCCTTGCCGTGAGCATGTGCACTGAGAATGTTACCGGTTGGGTTGCCTGTCTGTGGAGGATCTATTTCTGACTGTGTGATGAGGCCGAGGCTTCTCCCTCGCGGTGGCAAGGCCGCGAGAGGCAGCAAACGCGTAGTTTGAATGTTTTGTGTGTGCGGAGTATATACCACGAGAGGAGATGACCACCAAACATTTCCTAGGGGGTGGGGTCTGCGCCTTAGAATAAAAACTAAAAAAAAAAAAAAAAAAAAAAAAAAGGGAACATACGGAGGGCGGGAGTGGGTGGTCTTGACCCCCGAGTGGCGAGTGGGTGTGGGGAGGGGAGCCCCTTCCTGTGCGAGAGAACGTTCGGTGTCTGGTGCAGCTATGAAACGTGCAATGTGTCAAGTAGCTTGTTTACCGGCTACAGGAGCTCATGTGTTACCCGTCGTCTAAGCTGTGTATTTACAAATATAACACATCGATAACTTTTCCTTATAAGACAAAAAGTAATGCATGGTCTGGGGAACTATCTGCTTTTCCATTCTTCAATCAGGACTGCAATGTCGATCCCGGTTACTGAGCAGCTAACGTGTGGTTGGTCAACTTCGGCGATCCCTAGCCATCTGGGCCTGGCAATACACAATCCTCCCCCCCTCCCCCTTCGATTTTGTAACACTCCCTTTCAGAAAGGCAGTTGTGCAGCATAGGATTATTTTTTAAATGATTCTGAATTTGAATTCCCTTTTTGGAGAATTTCGTGATGCCCTGTGAAGGCATTGGGCCTGCGTTGGGTATCGAGTGCTAGGGCTGGGAATTGCCAGTCTAATGTTCCATTAGACTCAGAACCTAAAGTTTTTCTCAGTTGGGTGGATAAAACCACTAAAGCTTCGAAACTGTTTTCTCATGCAGCTAAGTTTCTCTTATTTATGCCTTGAGGACTAATTTCTGGTTTTCTAGCTGTTAATGCACTGTAGATCTTAATAATGGTGCCTTATGCAAGTGGCCCTTCTGCGGGGGGGTCTCATACAGGGGTATGGGTGATGCATGCTTTATTAAGGCTCTTTTTTTCACCTGGCATTGTACTGTATCAATATACAATACAGAAAATCGAATCTCGTACAAAAGTCCTCCTTCACCAAGACAAACGGAGAGATAAAACTCCCCAAACAAGTCAGTATTTACGCGATATGTTTTGACAACTTGACTGTCAGTGTTAAAGTGAAAACAGGATCATTGGAAAATCAGACCATTTCTGCCACCATGAGACTTTCATATAGACTTTGCACAACCATTGTGTATAGATCACACACCGGCTGTATTTAATATGTAACGTTGTCACGCATATTAAAGACACAGAAGTATAAAAAACCATGTTAATGTATTTGCTTAAAAGGCACAAGTTCCACACATGTATCTGTTGGTAATACAGAAAGTATATTACTTTTTTTAAAAAGTGGGCGGAATTCTTGTGTATGTATATTTGTGTGTAACGTATGTGTATGTGTGTGTGTGTATGTGTGTGCGTGCGTGTGTGTGTGTATATATATATATATACATATATATAGATAATATATAAATATTTTTTTAAGGAGAACTGAGAATGTTTAGCTAGAAAATTCCACAGCCTGTGAAGAGATATTTCAGAATGGCCATAAAGGAGGTAAAAATGAAAACTATAACTTTTATAAAGGCTTTATCTGTAATTTAATGATTTGCTACAGATTCTTGCCATCACATCTCTCCCAGACTGCTGACTTCGCTCGTCATTATTGGCAGGTCCAGAATAGGAGACCTTCGGCCATTCAAAAGTGGCTCGAGGGGAATGCTAGCCCACTAATTGGTCTCAGACACACCAAGGTTTTGATTTTGAATTTCAGCCTTATTAGAACATCTAACCTAAGAGTAAGCTAGTCACAGGGATTCTTTTTTAGAATACTTTTTATGCAGATGAAGCTATTTTTTCCAGCAAATAGATTGTTCCAGTTTTTCCAACGAGTCATTTCCCCGAATTGGCATACCACAGCATGGCTGATACTTCATCCAGCTGCTGGCTTGTGGGTGTGGATCTTGTCTTTATATATATGTATATATATATATACATATGAGTCTGGCTGGCCTGGTATTTTGTTTGATCTTCCTGGAAATGAGCAGTGATGAAAGCTCACATAACTGGTTTTTTGTTTTGTTCTGTTTTGTTTTGAAATCTGGGCTGATGAATACACATACCTGAAGAACTCATTTCATTTTGCTGAGGGGAAAAATGCACTTTTCTTTTGGCAATTCCAAATCCAGGCGCTTGATTTGCTGGGTTTTGGGAAACTCCTTTTTTGGCCCTGCTCTGTTGCTTAGCCATAACAATTCCATTAAGCAAGAAGGTTAACGAAAGACAAAAAAGGCAAGAAGAAGAAGGAAAAAAAAAAAAAAACAACAAAAAAACGCAACGGCTTGCGCTGGCTTGTCTCGCTTACGAAACACCATGGAGTTGTTTGATTGGGTGGGGCTCAATGCCATATGTGTTGATGCCTGTAATTTTCATAATAAGCAAGTACGGAAAGAATTACATTCTGTTCAGGTGATAACTGAGCCTCAATCAAGCAGAAACTTTTTGCTTGACGTTAAAAAAATTTCTATTAGTGAAATTTCTTTCTTTTTTTTTTTGAAGCACCCTGTTATCTAAAGAATCTTTGTAAGATTTTTGTAAAATTTTGTTTTACAAGATTTTATTTGAAATTGTTTTTTGCAAGATTGTTATATTTCTGTATGAATGTATTTTTTATTGGAATAACATAAAAGAATTCTTATCAGCATCTCGAGTCTGGTGGTTTTTTTGGGGGGGTGGGGCGGGGCTGTGAGGGTGTCGAAACAGATTCCTGTTCTATTAATCACCCTGACCCTCCTTGGGAAATCTCCCTTGTGCAACCTTGACGGCCACCCCCGCCCCCCCGCTGACTTGTGGCTTCTTCCTGTCCTGGGAGCTGAGAGGCATCTGATACAGAAATGGTAGGAGGAGGAAGGTAGAAATGACAGGAGAGGCAGCCGGCCCAAGAGTCACACCCTCGCCTTCAACTCACTCTTTTATATAAAACGTATATTTACCGGGGCACCTGGGGGCACAGACGGTTAAGCACCCGACTTCGGCTCGGGTCATGATCTTGCAGTTCTGGTTTCGAGCCCCGCGTCGGGCTCTGTGCCGACAGCTCAGAGCCCGGAGCCTGCTTCGGATTCTGTGTCTTCCTCTCTCCGCCCCTCCCCCGCTCATGCTCTCTTTCTCTCTCTCTCTCTCTCTCTCAAAGAATAAATAAACATTTTTTAAAAATTAAAAAATACATATAATATGTATTCACTGATTAGCCCAGTAAAACAGGGCAAAAAGAAGATTGTTTACATGATCGTCACCTGATTTTACGTGTTTGTTTTTTAGGGCCAGCAGGATGTCCTAAACGTAGCTTGTGCGAAAATACAACAGCTTTTAGTTTTCAGAAGTGTTTTGTGTGGGTACCTTCAGATCTTAGTCTCAGTCTTACTGAGATTCGTAGCAACTGGTCCACGTGCAAGCCCATTTTCCAGATCGTATTAAGAGTCAGTAGAGGCGGGGTGAGATCAACGTGCTGTCCAGAGAACTAGGGGCTCTGGGATTATGGAAATTTCCGGAGGAATGAGCTCCTTAATGTCCTTCCTAGTTTAAGGAAGTTCTTGGTTTCCACTTGCTCGCTGCGGATCTTCATAGCGGATCTTCATCTTGCTAGACGTACGGGGTTTACACTAGTTGGCTTTTAATTTTATAATTAGGGAGGGGAAGTTTAAATGCCTCCCCAGATGAGGCATGTTAAGTAACTTTCTAGAACTGCAGTAAAAATACCGGCGATTTGCAGAGAGTTGCAGTGTGGGAGGCGGCAGGAAGCAGATGGGATCCCTGCCAGGACTCATGGGTGTGCGGCCCTCTGGAGCACATGTCAGGATGACTAATACTTGGGTTGCCCTGACTGTACGGCTAAATAAAGGCCTGATCGTACATTCTCGGCTCCGAGTGAGGCTCGACCACTCTGTCATGCGGAGACTATGCCGAACAGCTCGGTTATGTTCAAATAAGGCTGTTCGGAGGACTGTCATGTAAGGAATCAGCTGTAAACCAAGGGTATTTATAGAAGGAAAGAAAATTTCACTGCGCTTAACGCATTTGCCGAAACCCAGCTAAAAAGAAAGGATGTGCTTGCTTCTGTTTGAACCGGCTGTGTGCTTTGGGACGATTTGCTGTGTGGCACCAGACCTCCATCTTCTTATTGCTGAAATATTTGGGGGCAGCTCACATGTGTCCGGCATTTTATACAGCACTACAATTCTGTGGTCTATGAGTATAGGGTGGATTTCAAATTACACGCTCACCATTTTCAGAATGCTCGGCTCACATCTAGAAAACGTCCTCTTGTGCTACAGTAGAAACTATTGTTGAGAAAATTGCTCTGCCTGAGAATGGAAAACGGAACGTTCTCAAATTGCCCTTTGCCCCTTTAATTATAGTTAAGTTATTCAGGCATTTGGTGCTTTATGGCATACCATTTATTTATTTAAAAAAAAAAAAAAAAACCTCTTTGAAAAGCGCCATTGTAACCATGGCCGACCCAGTGTGTCAAGTTCTCCCAAGGCACCGATCCTGTTCTGGGCGTCCCAGCTGACCTGGGCGCTCGAGGGGCAGTGGGAGTGATTGGCGTCAAGTTGTTTATCTTCATATTTTAATCGCCGTGGAGAAAGATCATAGCTTTTTCTGTGTAGCTCCTTTCTTAGGATTTAACTTCATGCTCCTCTGAGCTATTTTTTTTTTTTTTTCCACCACGGTCCTTCTCAAACTGAATCACTCCCCTGCCAAAGTCGGATGATGACAAAGATGATTACTATTTGTCACCCCTTACGGGGCAGTCGGGTAGGAAGTATGCTCCCTCCCTGTGTCTGTCTCTCTGTGCGTGTGTATCTCTTGTATTTCCCAGAGCTCGCCACACAATGCTGTCATCCCCGTTTCACAGCTGGAGATACTGAGGCTACCACCAGAACACAGCAGGCCAAGCATTCCGTCGCGTCCTCTCAAGTGCCAAAGACCAAGGTTTCCATCACCCCCCAGCCCCGCTTTCTGTCTGGCCCAAGCTCTCACGAGAGCTTTCTGCTTGTTCCATAGGATGCACTTTAAAATGAAGTTACGTTTATGAGACGGAGACAGAACTTTCTTACAATTCAGAGGCACTAAAGCTATAAACTGTGCTGTAATCCTGAGCAAACAAAAGTAACCATTTTGAATTGCTTTCAAGATATGAGACAGATGGCATGTATTTATTTTTAATGTTTAAGAAGATAGAGAAAGCAATTGGGGATGTGACATCCTGCATTAATTGGCAAGCATCACCTAATGTACATAGTTAAGACACAAAGAGAGGAAAATTAGGTCCATGCATCACACAAATGAGGCAATACAACAAAGTGTATTTAACTAGGTTTATTTTATAACATGGTCTCTCTGTTTCACTCTAAGTAATTTTAACGAGGATTCTCTAAACGTCTGTGAGTAAAATGAGTCTAAGAGGAAGAGTCTGGGTACCACATGTCCTTATGGGAGCCATGCTGGGCTGAGCGGTCACCGTAGAATTCTCAATAAAAGCAGATTTAACAAGAATGTCCACTGTCGCCGTCAGTTCCTCCAAACTTGGGTTTCCAGGCCTTGCACTGACTTCCCTTTACATAATCCGTACCAAAAAAAAAAAAAAAAAAACAAAACCACACACACACACACACACACACACACAACCCCAAAGATATCATATGACCTGGAAGAGTTCCTTAAATTAAGAGCCCCCAATTCAAAGCTGCCATAAACAATTATTAACTTTCTAAAAGGCTCAGCGACTTAGATAATGGGTAAGTGTTCCCCATGCTGCAGATCAGCACTTTCTGGAGCTCTGTGCAGGGCTGGACGCCCCAGCACGTTTAGGGGTAACTTGCCTGTACCGACTAAGCATAGTTCTGTGCTCATCCATTTCTTGAGTTTCACGTTACCACACTTCGTTTGGGTTGGGCGAGATTTCCTTCCAGACGTGCAATCTACGGGATGGCGTGTGCTGGCTTTTTCAATGAACTCTCTGTGGAAGCAGGCAGCATTGTTGGGGGTGGCTTTTCCGCTTGTGCAGGTGAGGAGATGGAAGGTGAAACAGCCCTGAAGGGATTGCTTCCTCTCTCTGCTTTGAGATGGGAATGTAAAAAGCTCTTTACTATCGCCCCCGTCCTGACTCGTACCATTCACCATCCTCCCCCAAACAGCTCATTTCTGCACAGCTCCAAAGCTGGAGCGAGCCAGCTCTCCATGAGACATATTCTATGTGCCTATATTTTAACTCTACAAATGCAACTCCTTATGGTAAAACTGTTTTGGGGGGGATTTCTGGTCTATACATCGTTTAGTTAAGGTAATTGAAAGGGAACGTTCCCGTTCACTCCAGATTTAAAATACCCTGAACCACGGCCTTCCTGTGTTAATGACCTATCTGGCATCATGCTCCAGGTGGGGACGGGCAGCCGGAGGTACCGCAGGACTGCTGGGCAACAGGCCACTGAACATCCAGCTTTTCTGGAGTTGCTCCTGCAACATCCTCGAGCCCCGAATGATCTACATAAGGGAGCAGTGAGAGTGGTGAGGGGCTCTTGACCGAGTGGAACAGCCCAGTGGATGGGTGACCACACGAATGAAGGAATGCACGAATGCTGTGTCACTGCTTCGCTCCTTTTGTCAGCAGCATGCATGCCTGAATTCAATCTTTTTTTAATGTTTTTAATGTTTATGTTTGAGAGAGAGACAGAGACAGAGCGTGAGTGGGGGAGGGGCAGAAAGAGAGGGAGACACAGAATCGGAAGCAGGTTCCAGGCTCTGAGCCGTCAGCACAGAGCCCGACTCGGGGCTGGAACCCACAAACCGTTGAGATCATGCATGGCCTGAGCTGAAGGTGGAAGCTCAACCGACTGAGCCACCCAGGCGCCCTCATACCTTAATTCTAAATAAAGCCCAAACACTCATTTGATCTAAAATGTTAGATGTCTCTGGTAAGCCTCCTGCCCAGTTTGTGCTCATTCTTCCCCCCCATCACCGTAGATCCCGGGTGGTTCAGACCATTGAACGTCCAACTCTTGATGTCAGCTCAGGTCACGATCTCAAGGTTCGGGAGTCCGAGCCCTGCATCAGGCTCTGCGCTAACAACCCAGAGCCTGCTTCGGATTCTATTTTCCTCTCTCTCTGCCCCTCCCCTGCTTGCTCTCCATCTCTCTTAAAATAAATTAAAATGAACTTTTAAAAAAGCTATTTCAAGGACACCTGGGTGGCTCAGTTGGTTAAGCATCTGACTTCAGCTCAGGTCATGATCTCACAGTTCGTGGGCTCGAGCCCTGCATCAGGCTCTGTGCTGACAGCTGAGAGCCTAGAGCCTGCTTTGGATTCTGTGTCTCCCTCTCTCTCTGCCCCTCTCCCACTCTATCTCTCTCAAAAATGAATAAACATTAAAAAAAAAAAGCTTTTTCAGAAGATGACACTGTTGAAGATCAGAGGAAAATAATTGGGGAAATACACAAACCTGCCGAAACTCGGTTCCCAATAACACAGCAGCGGCAACATCACCTACCCACCTGAGTTCCCTTTTTTCACCTTTACATGAATTAAAAGGACTTACCCCTCCTACAAAGGCACTGAATGCTCCAGAAAGAGCCACAAGCCTCTGAGTAGAGCTGCTGGGGGGAAATGAAAGTGAAACTTTTTAAGAGTGAGTTCTGTGCTTGCCAGTCAAATTTAAATAAATAATCAAGTGTTTTGACATATCACTTCTTTTTTTAATGTTTATTTATTTTTGAGAGAGAGACACAGAGCATGAGTGGAGGAGGGGCAGAGAGACAGGGAGACACAGAATCCCAAGCAGGTTCCAGGCTGTCAGCACAGAGCCTGACGTGGGGCTCGAACTCATGAACCGTGAGATCATGACCTGTGTCAAAGTCAGATGCTCAACCGACTGAGCCACCCAGGCGCCCCTTGACATATCACTTGTAAATTAAACGCAACACCTTTTAAACTCCGGAATCAGCTGGGTGCTCCCAGGTGGCTAGTTTAAACGTCTACAAACCCCAAACGTCCTTTCACACAGCCTGCTGCCTTTCCCCGCTTCCCATCTGCAAGCCGTCTGATGTTGATTTTCCTCCATGCCGTCAGAGTGCCCTCTTTTTCTTCAAGGTCAGTAGATGATTGAGCTGCCCTTGCGAATCACGCACTCGGTCCAGGCTGGCCCCCGCAGAGTGCACGCTGCCTCTTTCCAGGTGTAGGTGACAGGACTCAGTGACCGAGGCGGGAACGATGAGTTCGAATCCCTCCCTCGAGCATCTGCCTAGCCGTGGGCTGGGCCGCAGCTGTGAGTCTGCTCGGTCTCAGGTGCCCCTGCAAGTATTGAGCACGAGGCTTGTGCCCGCGTCCCCTGTGCAGTCCCCGGCGCTAAGAGGCGGCAGGAAGTGAAACCCCAGTCCGGTTTTCTCCAAATGGCTCACTCCGGGGCACGCTGCTGCTTTTGTCCCAAGTCCTTGGATGGAACCTTTCTGAGCCATCGTTCCGTTTCAGGATTCTTCTTCATGCCATCCATCTCTGTGAACAGTCCCTGGGAGACATCCTTTCGGGACATCTCAGGAGCATATAAAACGCACCAGAGCCTGAAAGCCTGGCGCTCTTCTGGCATCCGCCACCGGCTGGGTGGCCTCGGCCAAGACGCCGCACTCCTCTGCGGTGAAAACACCTGTCCCCCGGATCCCTAACGTAGGTGTGCAGCACTCGGGGGCTAACGCACGGACAGACACCCTGGGCGCGTGGGACTCTGCCCCTGCCCCACGCTGCTGCGGCCTCTCCACCTCCCTCAGCTTCGGCTCGTACCGGTGGGGCCCATAAGGGCCAAGGTGGGGACTCGTTGGGACCACAAAGCACGTCTGCCTCCCGCCTCACCGCGGGGCGCACACCGCCGAGATAAGGCTCATCTGTGCTTAACGGTCAGTCAAGTTTTTACCATCTGGGAGCTCTTTTCTCATGAAGACAACAGGTGTCCCGGGCGGACCAACGCCACTAAGATGATGACGTTACTAGGCGCTGGGTGAACTCACCGGCGGCCGCCTTGTTAGGACACGGCAGCTCGGGAGCACGGAGTTCAGTGTCCGCACGCAACACCGTCATCCCGAAGGCTCGCGTTCACGGCGGTCCCGGGATGGGGAGAACGTCGGCGCAAAGCAGCCTCAGAACAGCGGCCACAGGACACATGCAGCGATAATTGTCAGCGTGCCCCCATCACCAACAGTGCTCGTCTCTACAAAAGGAACAGGAGGGCACGGCTCAGGTCATGACCTCACGGTTCGTGGGTTCGAGTCCCGCGTCGGGCTCTGTGCTGACAACTCGGAGCCTGGAGCCTGCTTCGGGTTCTGCGTCTCCCTCTCTCTCTGTCCCTCCCTTGCTCGTGCTCTGTCTCTCTGTCTCTGTCTCAAAAATGAGTAAACATTAAAAAAATGAACAGGAGGGTCATTACCTTGGTGAAATGTCCCTTTTGCATTCTGGACGCGTCCCTTCCCGGCTCAGTGGCCCACACTGGCTGCCCATCCTTCCATCCCATTCCTCCAAGTGCAATAAAAGGAGTGACAGGACGAGTCCAGCGCCCTTGGGGACAAGTCTCTGAACAGGCCGTAGGTTACAAGAAGGAATCCATCAGAGCTGCAGTCGATGACCAGCTCTGGGAGTTGTGAAGTCACTTAAACCCTGGGAGCCTCCACCTGTGATGTCTAAACTGGGGGACGTGGGACGTGTGCCTCTCGGAACCCGGGAGCCCAGAATGGCTCCCAGACAGACGTGGGAGGGGACAAGTTCACTTCCCGGCCGGCACTCAACACCCAGCGAGCCTTTTCTGCTTCAGTTCCTGGCTCGGTCCCGAGCGGTAACATCGTGTACAAAGGGACCAGAACAACTTGGGTGTTTGTGAGGCTCGGGGGGGGGGCCGGTGGGTGGATGTCCCCTCATCAAGAGGCAGCAATCTCTGCAGGACAGCGGAGGAAGCGACGGTGACTCAGTTTTCCCGGGCTTGCACCCCACGGACCGCCCGTGACTCAGAACTTGGGCACCTGGGGTGAGGCAGTCGAGCGAGAGTCTGCACTTTCCCGCCCATCCTTTCTGGGCTGGGAAAATCTGTCAAGCCTGACACACTTCACCGGACTTAATCTCCTAGGCATGTGCACACAGAGGAGCTGAACCCTTAACCTGACAGACAGAGGCCCGGGCGAGACTCCCCGAAGAAATGCGAGGTGTGCCCTTGAAAAACTGGCTCGTCGGCCATGACTTATCCCGTGGGAGGCTGCGTGGAGTCCCAGCGTGCGGTGGGGCTGGGCACCGAGTCTGAGTCCTGCCTAGCACATCTGCTCCGGCCGGCTGTGGCCAAGCCACCCGACCTCTCTGAGCCTTTGGGACAATAGCTGTGTAAAAAGGACTGTGTCTTCTTCTCAAACCTTCATGGGGACAACAAAACAAAACAACAAAAAACCTAACGGGGATCATATAAAATACGTATTTGGCAAATACGGATTCCATTCTGTCCAAATGTAGGGAATTTACTTTTCTGGGGGTACAGAAAGGGATGGCCAGGGGACCGCCGTGGAGGACAGCGTCTGTCAGGTGCCACACTGTCGTAGATTCGGTGTTGTCAGGTGCAGAAGTGACAGGGACCGTGCTTTCGCCTTGCTGAGGACTATTGGCCAGAATAATTTATTCTCAGAATAATTATTTTTGGGGTAATTTTATATTAGCTTAAGTAGTATTCTCTAATGTTATTTTATCCCGCAGAGTTAATCCAATAAAGAAACTATGATCCTCATTTTCAAGACAGCTTATGACGTGCCTACGGATTCTCAGGCTTCAATCTATCCGGCTGCCACACACACATGCCTTGGCTAAGTCCTGAGTGACAGGACGTTTGCTTCAAGTACTCCCCATTAAAAACAATAAAATCCGCAAACAAATGTAAAGGAGTATTGCGTAAGCTCTCCTAGGCTTCATAAGTAACGAATGCTTCTTAAACTATGTTGACATGGTAACATTTTACACAGCACCGTTCACAACATAAAAGCCTGGGTTTGCAAATTTCTCCTCATTTGAAATCTACCTACTGGTCGTGACCTCAATGGAAAGAAAAACAAACCTGTCAGCCCCAACCAGCAGGTCGCTGGGAAGGTTATATACAAGTCCAGGGATGAGCTCTCCAAATGTTTCCCAAGAACCAAGGCTGGAGCATGGTGTTACCTCGTAAGGAATTCGAGCTTAATTATTAGCATTAAAGAGAATTCTGAAGGCTGGTAACAATGGCCCGTTCCCTTTTTTTCCCCAAAGTGCGAAAAACCATACACATCTGGCCTTCTAATGTTTTGGGGGGAGGGGTACGGATCAAAAGCTAGACTCCCAAGGATGTGCAAAAAGTTGTGGGTGTGTGTGTATGTCCTGTTTTCTAACTTTGGGGAATTCAGCAAATCAAAAGCAAAAATCCAAGGGGTGAAAGGCGTGCACAGCTGGAGCAGAAACCTTGCGCAGATCACCTTGGCTTGCAATCTTTTGTCCAGCCCATTTGGTCTTTAACAAATTAAATAATACTTAATACATATGAATAACTTATTTTCTGCCTAGCCTTCCTTTCCGCAGTTGATGACGGTTTTATCTCAATTTACTTTGTTAGAAAGCCCCGAATGTGTAGTCCAGAAAGAAAACCAAAGGTCAGGGTCATAGGACTTTCTCTGCTTTCCCAAACATCCAGGAGAGAAGGTCAAGCTGAGCACAGGTAGGTCGGGTCTGGCGGAGCACCCCAGAGCAGGAGAAATGCCTTTCCAGTGTTTCACGTGCAGAGCAGGGGAATGCGGTGTTTTTACTATTTTGTTTTATTGTTTTCCAAGTCAAATCTAAATCAGGAGACAGAAACCAAGATGACTCGCGAGCTCTTGAAAAAAGGCAAGGCTCTTACAGAATCGCATGTTTTCGTGCAGCTTGTGCGGGGGGGGGAATGTGAGGAAGGATCCGTAATTTTTATTTGCAGACTTTCGGTTCTGCTCTAACTTGGTGGAAAACATTGGTTCCCTCTTTCATTTCCTGTGTCGAGGGCCCCACGAGAGAACAGCCTCTCGCATCTCTGCGTGCCCACCTCTGCCCTCCGTCCGGATGGAGGATTCTAATCTGTTCTGAGGAGCCCTCTCCAAGGTAGAGGCGAGCTTCGCACAGTGTAGCCCTTGCAGAGACCGCCATGATCATCCATCCCCGTGCCCGCACACGTAGCCCAGAACTTGGCACCAAATGCAGAAGTCATGGACGGGGGAAGATGCCATTTCAACTGTGCATGGAACTGTGGTTTTGAACCAGTGTAAAAATCAGAAGACTCAGGGGGAACTTGAAAGTCACCCAAGGCCTTTGGCTCAGAGATTAAAACTTGAGGCCAGAGCAATCATCGGCAGCCTTCAGTGTTCTCCTTAATGCTAATAATAATTTAGCCCCAATTCCTTAGTTAAGTGTGAAAGTGTTTCAGAAGAAAGGTGTCCTGGGCACAGAGGTGGCGGGTAGGAATCTTGCCGGCCTCCCCTGCCTGAGCTGGACACACTCCCTCGAGCCCTCGTCATGACTAGCCACGTCCCGTGGCCGTGCACATGTCAAAAGTGTGAGAGGACATTTGTGGCCACTCAGGGGCATTCTGAGAATTATCTAGAACATACTCGTTGTCTCAATTATGGATAAGGACCAGGAGAAAAAAAATCATGAAATGTTAGCTCTGTCATCTGGCCACAGAGCCTTGCCCTGCCTGATATTTGCATCTCAAAACCATGTCCAGGCTGCCGGGTGCATCCTGGGTCTGATGCCTGGGGAACGAGCCAGGGGAGGGCATGGGCCCCGGCACCCAGGGGACTGCGCAGCAACCCAGCGCCCAGACCTTCCCCACCTCGGATGGGTGGGGGTGCGATGCACACAGCATCTCAGCCCCAGAAAGAGTAGGGGCCCGGGGTGGGGGGCCGAAGGAGGAACAGGCTTGCATGGATCGTACCCGCTTCCTTCCAAGTCTCACCGGGAGGTTCTTGATGTCTTTGAGGCAATGTCCATGTCTGTGCTGCTCCGAGCCTGGAAGCTGGCTGTGTCGGGACCTGGGCTTGGGTCCTGGCCCTGGGCAAGGCATTTTGACCTCGCTTTTCATCCGGAAATAGTCGTACTTCTCTCGTAAATGAACCTCGGTTGCGATAATATAAATACGTCACGGAGGCCCCAGTGAGCACGGTTTGCTGTTTTAAGCACACGACACGGGCTGCAGGAGGCCTGACCTGGTGCCAGGCCCGGGTGGGGACAGGGAAGGCCTCCTGGAATGGGACACCATTTTGTTGCCTAAGTTCTGAGAAGAGATTCTCGGGATGAGTTATTACTGTGCTTTTTAGAGTCTCCACTTACTGCTAAGGATGAGAAACCACGAGCTTCAGAAGTGACTGTGAGGTTTTCCCCTCATTCCAAAATCAAACACAAGATTCAGGGGTGCAGGGACCCACCGTGCTCTCCTGTGGAACCCCTCGAGGACCTCAAACCATCGTTAATTAAGATTGTGTCAGTAAGGCCTTAAAACACACAAGGAACTTTCTCTCTGTCCCTCCCAGTGGCTGTAACAAACACCACAGACCGGGCAGCTTATCAACCACAGACATTTATTCCCCACGGTTCTGGAGGCTGGATGTCCAAGTTCAAGGCACTTGTACATTTGGTGTGTGGTGAGACCCCGCTTCCGGGTCCCCAGATGTCTTCTCGCTGGGTCTTCACCTGCGGCAGGGGCGAGGGGCCTCCCCGGGGTCTCTTTCATAAGGACGCTGATCCCATCATGGGGGCCGCACCCTCACGACCGAATGACCTCCCACAGACCCCACCTGCTGGCACCGTCGCCTTGGGGGTCAGGCGTTCAACACACAGGGGACACAACCTTCCGAACTCACGCGGCGGCCCCGGCCTGGCCGTGCAGGGTGCCGCTAGGATCCATTTGCTCTCGGGCACCCTTCCTCCCACCTTCCCGCACAAAAGCAGCTGCTTAGCCGGAGGAATGTGCGTGGATGTGTGTAACACAGGTGTGGTGGGCAAGACTTGGCCGCGGCCCCACAGCAGTCCTGAGCGCCCAGAAAGAGCCCGTGCAGGGAGGCGTTTACCTGCGAGGTGGAAGGACGCAGCGGAGACCGGTCCTGAGAGGACGCCTGGCTGTTCCTGTGCCTGAAGGCCAGCGGCTTCTCTCTCTCCATCTCAGCGTTCTTACCCGTCACGCTTTCCAGATGATTCCGTTTGCTCAAAGGTTCAGAGACCACGTGGGACAGCACCGTTGGCTGAAATAAAGAAAACAAACAGCTTCAGTAAAGGCCGGGCACCAGTGTTTCTTTTCCGTCCTCCTGGGGTGCTGGCTCAAAACCCGGCCTCCCCTCCGCATTTCTTGACTCCACTTCCCCCCGTGTGGGAGCTGATCTGCAGGGATAGAGAAGGAGTGAGGGGATCGGGGGCCGGCGCTTCTGGTCAGACCCAGAGACGGAGCGGGCTGCCCGGCCAGGCCTGCCCCAGTGACGGCAGAAAAACGCAGGGATGTATCCCTTTCCTGCGTGCAATGGGGCTACCTCTGAGCGGACACGGGGACACGGGGCTCCGGGGCCCCTGAGCGAGGACGCCTCGGATTTAGGTCCTTTCAGCAAAACGATGTCCACCGGCCATGGGACAGACCCAGGCCCCCGGGAAGCACTTAACACTGGAAGACATTCCCTGTTTTCAGAGTGTATGTGACATTCTTTAATTCTCCACTCTTTGCTGGCGATGTCTGCTCGGCTGTAAGCAGGAACCTATGCAAGATGCTCCCTTACAAAACCTTGAGGTCGTAGCCGTCCTTCGTTATCTGCTTTTGAGTAAGCGGGACACTTTCTTCTCACACGTCCCTACTTCCCCAAACAGCACCAGCCCTTTATTATTATTGTTTTAAGTTTATTTGTGTATTTTAAAACAGACGGAGGGAGAGAGAGAGAGAGCACCGGCAGAGGAGGAACAGAGAGAGAGGGAGAAAAAGAATGCCAAACAGGTTCCACACTGTCAGCAGAGCCCGACGTGGGGCTCAAACCCACAAACCACGAGATCGTGACCTGAGCTGAAATCAAGAGTGGGACGCTTAACCGACTGAGCCACCCAGGTACCTCAGTACTTTATTCTTTTCTTAATGTTTATTTATTTTGGGGCGCCTGGGTGGCTCGGTCTGTTAAGTGTCCGACTTCGGCTCAGGTCATGATCTCGAGGTTCATGGATTCTAGTCCCATATCGGGCTCTGTGCTGACAGCTCAGAGCCTGGAGTCTGCTTCTGATTCTGTGTCTTCCTCTCTCTCTGTTTCTTCCCCGCTTTCACTCTGTCTGTCTGTCTCCCTCTCAAAAATAAATAAACATTAAAATAAATAAAAAAATAAACGTTTATTTATCATTAAGAGAGAGAGAGAGAGCACACAAACCAGGGAAGGCAGAGAGAGAGAGGGAGACACAGAATCGGAAGCAAGCTCCAGGCTCTGAGCTGTCAGCACAGAGCCCGACGTGGGGCTCAAACCCACAAACCACGAGATCATGACCTGAGCTGAAGTCAAGAGTCGGATGCTCCACTGACTGACCAGTCAGGTGCCCCCGGCATCACATTTTAAATCCAAAATGCCAGAAGCCTGAAGGACTGTTGTTACAGAAGGAAATGGTGGTTGTCCGGGAACTGCGGATCCCCTGAGTTGTTGGCAATGGCCATGGGTGGAGGCCCTGCGGCTGCAGCCTAGGCCAGGGTTCTGTCCGTCCGTTTGTCCTTGTGTCTGTCTGCCTATCTAAAGAGCAGGACTTAGACATTATCCAGGTAAACAGAACCCGGGGAACTTCCATCACTAGGCTTTCTGAGGATCTTCAGGAGCTTAGCTGTACTGTTTAATTCATGACCCTTCACGAAAGATATGTGTCCTTTCTGTTAAATTAGTGACCTCATCACACGGCTGTTGGTTTGGGGGCAACCCCAGGGGGAAGCTGTCCAAGGTCCTAAGGAAAATAAAACTTCACCCCACCCCTGAGTGTTTCCACAGTGATGACTACAGATGAGCGACCCCATTGTGTGTGTAGTGTGGATGTCTCCTTTCCACACACCAGACAGGGACCACCACCACCACCCCCACCCCCCACCCTCCGCATGTGAGAATTCAGACAGTGATGGTTGCCAACTGCCTGACTGAATCACCCAGCAGCCCGGGTGTCTGAGCTCACACAATGCTGTTGGGCAAATCTCAGTTGAGTCAGCCTCAGTGGGTCCCTCTCCGGACAGAAGGTGATGGGAAGGCTGGTGGTTCCTTTTCACCTGCAGGCAGGAAGGTAACATCTGACTCAACCGGCCAGGACGATTGGTTAGCTTCTGGGAGCGTCCTTGCATGAATCACAGACAAGAAAGCTTGGCGAGGCCATTTTTAAATTTCGAATTCTACGAGAAAATAAGACTGTTCATACAAGCGAGTGCCCTGTCCTCAGAAACACTCACGAAGGCACTTAGGTTTCATGGAGAATGTGGGTTAGTGGTTGTTGGCTGGTTCACAGGCCGTCCTTCCTGAAGATCTCAGTCTGCTCGATGTGAAGTGGGTTCTTCCCCAAGATGAAGGATAATTTTCAGACCCTCTCCTGCCCCTCCAGGTGGAGTTCTATCCACAGATGCCGCCTTCACTCACTTCGCGGCTGGGAACCAGGGCTAGAAAAAAATAACTCTAATCATGAATTTATTTGATTTTACTTCTTTATATTAACCAACTCCAAAGATCCTACTTTGACGTATTACTTTTGTTAGTCACTCTGAATTTAAATTTGTCTCCACGCAATAACTCAGGTACAATGCCCAAAACGGTAAAATAATAGCAAGTATTTATTCAGGGTTTATTGTGCACAAGACACTAAGATGACTGTTTTATACTGTTTCACACTCTGGGAAACTCTGAACTAGATGCTGTTTTTATCACACTGTTACGGACGGGGAAACTGAGGCTTAGAGAGGCTCTCACGGAGCTGGGACACTGACTGCATTGGTATGGTCTTTCTCTGCAAATCGGAAGGTCAGCTTTATATCACAGCATTGTCTTCCTCGTCATTTTTAAGGAAAAACAGGGGCACCTGAGTGGCTCAGTCGGTTGAGCGTCGGATTCTTGGTTTTGACTCAGGTCATGATCTCAAAGTTTGTGACTTTGAGCCCCGCATCAGGCTCTATGCTGGCAGTATGGAGGCTTCTTGGGATTCTCTCTCTCTCGCTCTCTCTCTCCCCTTGCCCTGTTCACGCTCTCTCTCTCTCTTTCTTTCTTTCAAAGTAAATAAACATTAATAGAAATTAAGGAAAAACAGCTTTTTAACTTAGTCAAGAAAATATTGCTTTATAAGATCTGACTTAACTCCAGAGCAGTGAGTGATTTCATACAATGGTAAGATTCATTTAAGACCCTATGACTAGGGTTATAGATATGGATACAGATAGAGATAGAGATACATAGATATAGATAAACATTTCTTATATGCATGAAAGAATTCACGGATCACATACATAAATTTCAGACCCCCTTCACTGTGAATAGTTTAGACTGTTTTCTATGGACACTTCAGCCCAGATAATTCTCTGTCGTGGGGGGCTACCCCGGGCACTGTTCAGGTTCAGACTCATCCCTGGCCCGGACTCACTAGATGCCAGTAGCACGCCACCCCCCCGGGGTTGTGACAACCCGAATGTCTCCAGACGCTGTGCAGTGTCCCCCGGTGGGGGCAGCGAGACGGGCCCCCATCACCCCCCGCTGAGAACCACTGGTTTGAGCGGTGAGGACAGAGGCCCCATCTGAAACACAGAATGCGTTGGTGGCAAATATTCCGACAGTTGTTTGCACGGCAGGAGGAGACTGGACAGTCCTCTCTCCTTACATGCCACCGCCATGTAGCCCGAGCACACAGCTCACCCCAGAAAGTTTTCTTTCCTCTGTTCCGAGACTGTGCAAGAGAGTCTTCAACTGCCCACTAGGCTCTCAGGACTCTGCCCACGAAGGCTGTAGTCTTTCCCGGGATCTGATCATGTTGCGTGACCCTTTGCCCTAAGTCTTCTTCTTCTTCTTCTCTCTTAAGGTTTTTCTTCTTCTCTTAAAACAATACAAAACAACCCAAGAGCACCATTGTTGGCTTGCCCCTCACCCCTGGGCTGTTTTATGGGCTAACTTCTTCTCTCTTCAGAATACCTGGAAGAAAATCCTCACAAGAAATTGACTTTAAAACAGTTGGTTCTCTTGAGTCCTCGGAATGGTTTTTGTCATCCAGACCACCTGGTGGTGAGAACTTTCGCGTAAATGACACAAGTACCGTCTAAAAGTACCCTCTGGAGCATCTCACAGGACCCTTGCATTGTGGCTGCAGGTAGATGGTCCTGCATCAGGGCCACTGGGTACCAGGTGCTGAGATGATGATGCCTGGCCCAGGAGCTGCCCCATCCTTTCCGAGGCCCAGGGTGGTGGACAGGATTTTCTCCAAGAAACTAGTCCCCCTTTCGCTACAATTTTGTCTTCACCTGCAGCCCTGGTTCCCATATAATATCGATACATGGGGACTTCTCTCCCGAGTCCTGCCTTAAAGTCAGTTTTCTGGGTCACTTTCTGCCTCTTTCCAGTTGCATGTATGTCTCAGACCACAGTGAGGTATTCTTGAGAAAACTGGTCAATTCAAACCCCTGAAACCGAAACTTAGCCTAAGAGCTCTGGTTCTTAAATTGTTGTTGTTCGTTGTATGGTTCAGAACGAGTTTCTATTCAGATCAAGGGTAAAAAGGTGAGATCAAATTCAAGAAGATGTAAGACTTATTTTTAAGAGATTTACATATTCTAAGATTTCTGAAATCTTTTACAAGGGAGACGAATCTTAAGGAAGACGTTCTGTGTTATTTTAACTGAGGTGAGAAACATTTCCTGATATTAGTTTCTTACAATGGAAAATAATTTTTTTAGTGCTTATTTATTTTTGAGAGAGAGAGAGACAGAGACAGAGACTGAGTGTGAGCAGGGGAGGGACAGAGAGAGAGAGAGAGAGAGAGAGAGAGAATCTGAAGCAGGCTCCAGGCTCTGAGCTGTCAGCACAGAGCCTGATGCGAAGCTTGAACCCACGAGCCGTGAGATCGTGACCTGAGCCAAAGTCGGATGCTCAACCAACTGAGCCACCCAGGCGCCCCTGGAAAATACTGTTTTTTTATGAAAAAGACTTATGTGAAGGAATTTAATGAAAAAAAGCATATTCTAAAATAACGCCTAAAATTGTCTTACCCTGCACCAAATTTATTATTGATTAATAGAAATCAGGGAATAACGGGACTGGAATATTCTACAATGGAGAAATTTGTCCTTGTACGAGAAAATCAATAGTTGTCAGTCGTCTTCCTCCACAATAGCTGATTGCTATTATCTTTTCAAGCTCTCCCACTCAAAACCATTTTAAATATTATACGACTCACAGTACCTATTTTCCTTAGTCCCCTACATGGTGTTAACTCAGTTAAATATGGTATTTGCAGTCCTAAAACAGACCTGATAAAGCACTTGGCCCCCAGCTTAGTTTCGATGTAAGACTCGTGCAGGGTTTTCTTATAAAATCGAGCAATGTGACATCACATTCTTTGCTCCAATATGGCCTGATAACACTGATTTGTGTCCCCAGTTTTCTCCGTGTGAATGAAAACCCACAGAAATGCTTGAAACAGCATTGGATTCCGTGAGCTTCTTATCTGAAAGCTTTGCAGCCTGGCTATTATGACTTATCTCAGATATCGAAAGGAACCCAGCTCCAGGAAGTAAACTTCAGCCGAGCAGCATAACAAACCAGGCCAGCCTGTGCCCCAGTCACCCTCTCCTTCCGGGTCAAGGTTCCCACAACACTGGATTCCAACCAGAGGCCTCAGTTTCACCCCTGGGTGGTGGGAGTTGGTCCCCGTGTGTGTGTGTGTGTGTGTGTGTGTGTGTGTGTGTGTGTGAGAGAGAGACAGAGAGAGAGAAAGAGAGAGAGAGAGAGAGAAGTATGTTTTCTTTATCAGAAACCATTGCCTCTATGGGATTGTGATTTCTATAGGTACCTGCAGCCTGAGCTAAGTTTGAGGCAGAGAAAATAACAGACGCACAGAAAGCTTTCTCTCTCATGTTTAGGGATAAAGACTTTGTATAGCTGTGTCAATTCAACCACCCATGTTTTCTCTCTCTCTCTCTCTCTCTCTCTCTCTCTCTCTCTCTCTTTCTCTCCACCCATACCCTCCTTTTAATATCTTGCTACAAGGATTGGACATTCACTGTATGTTTAGGTTAACTACTCTATTTCACGTAGCTGAGAATTTAAAGTATCTTAATAGGAATGTGAGTGAAGCAATCCACTGGCAGCTTGAGAACTCCCTATTTAATTTTTCAATCCTAACACAGACAGACAGAAGGGGAGATAGGCGGTCAGATGTATTGATACAGAAGCATAATAATGTGACCAAAAATTAGCCCGAAAGAAGCCAAAGAAACAGTAGCAAAAATAGAAAAGAAACATTGAGCTTGAACTCCCCTTTTAGAACTACTTCTCCTGTATTAATCATACCAAGTTCTCAGCATACAGACATTAGTCAAATATTCCTTAAAAATTCAAGCCCAGGGGCACCTGAATGGTTCAGCCCGTTGAGCATCCGACTTCGGCTCAGGCCATGATCTCGTGGTCCGTGAGTTCGAGCCCCACGCCGGGCTCTGTGCTGACAGCTCAGAGCCTGGAGCCTGCTTCGGATTCTGTGTCTCCCTCTCTGTCTGCCCCTTCCCTGCTTGTGCTCTGTCTCTCTCACAAAAATAAATTAACATTAAAAAAGAAGAAGGAGGAGAAGAAGAAGAAGAAGAAGAAGAAGAAGAAGAAGAAGAGAGTCTGAAAAAAAAATTCAAGCCCAAACACACAAAGAAATTTTAGTTCCTTTGTTAAATATCAGCTATCAAAAAAGTACTTGGAGAGAGCTGTTTTCAGTCCTTGGACAAGGGCCAAACAATCTATGATTTGCACTGGGGACAAAGAAAGGCCAGTCTTTCTGTTTCCTTCCGCACCCTTCCATCGGTAGAGTCCCAAATGTCAAGACGGCTTGTGGCTGAGCCGGTCCCTTGGGGGGCCCCGACCCCATCTCGGGGCTGCCGGCTGGGCCGAGGGTCAGCTGTCAGCCCTAAGTGGGCCATTGGCTTTAATAGGCTCTCTGACGTCGCTGAGCCGCGGCGAAGAGGTGAGGTAACACAATTTTAGACTCAGTCTTAAGCCCAGAGGATGTGTCCAGTTGGCTACCACTTTATTTATATCCTTAAAACATCTTTACAAATCTAATTAATGGGAAATCAACTGTCACATCCGTCTTTTAGAAATCAAATCTCGGGTGTCTGGATTCAATTTAGTCGTGCGTTTCCTGATGGTTCAGGTTTTACTCGATGTGGCTCTCCGGCCGTCCACCGTGTTCCCCTGGCCCTGTCCACAAGCTCGGGAACAACTATTTTTAGAGCCAGGCGAGCCCCAGGGCGTCAGACGGTAAATTATTAGCTGTGACTTTAAAAATAGTCACGGAGCCACTTTGGGCACATTTCTTCCTCCATAGCGTGTGGCCTTGAACGTACATCCTACCTGATGGGCAGTCCAATCCCCGCAAATCGAAGGAAACCAACCAGAAACGCCCCCCACAGCTGCCGCGTCTGAGCCGGTCTGAGCCGTAAACTCCTCTCTGGGTCTTCCTGGGGCCTCACGGTGTTTAGCAAACAGACACTCTGGGCAGGGGAGGAGGCCGCATGCCTCTGACAGGTTCTTTATTCTGTAGGAACACACAGCGGCGGGCAGCCGGCCCGCCGTCAGCAAGGGCTCGCTCTGGACTGTTTTCTACGTTGTACTCGTTGGTCCGTATTAGTTTCCATAAGGTGATGTCAGCTGAGGACAGAGCATTAGCTCCTGGAACCAGCCTGTGCATTCTGTATCTCGGCTAACACTTCTGCTGCCAGCTGTTGCCTCCTATCTTCCGTGAGTCGTCGACCGTCAGAATCGTATCGTTCAGGGGCACCGGGGCGGCTCTGTTGGTTGAGCGTCCGACTTCGGCTCAGGTCAGGATGTCGCGGTTCGTGGGTTCGAGCCCCGCATCGGGCTCTGTGCTGACAGCTCGGAGCCTGGAGCCTGCTTCGGATTCTGTGTCTCCCTCTCTGTCTGCCCCTCCCCTGCTCACGCTCTGTCATGCTCTCTCTCTCTCTCTCTCAATAATAAATAAACATTTTAAACAATTAAAAAATAATAACTTTTAAAAATGGGGAGGATTCCATAGTCACCATACCATCTCGTCTTCTCCCTTAAAAAAGAAAAGAGTGTAATTCCAGATTCCTCGTTTTACACCCAGGAAACTGAGGCCGGGAGCAGGGATGTGACCAGGACCGCATTGTGGGGCATCTCATGGCGCCTGAGGCCTCCTGCCTCGCCAGCGATCCCCCGATCCCCCAGGTGCGGCTGCGACACAGAAGCTGTCACTCATCAGAGTGTCCCTTCCAGAGGAATTGTTGGGGAAGGAAAGGAGAAGAGACAGTGCGCGAAAGGTGGGGAATTCAGATCGCCCGTGATGGCGTGTCACATACTCCTGCAGGGTCACAAATCCTGTCTGCACTCACGCCCGAGGGAGAGGCCAGCATCCTACTCATTTCAGAAAAGGAAGAAAAGAGAGTATTAGTCAGAAGCTTCCATTTGGGTACGCTTTTTATTTTTTTCCGGGGGAGCGCTGGGGGGATGGGTAGAGGAAACCCTTTCATTCCAGATTTAAAAAAGGAAGGCATCCCAGAAGTGACAGGTGAGAATATCGTCCACCACTGTTTGTTCAGCTTTCGCCAAGTTAGAGGTCAACCTCCAGTTGTCGATGGGGGAAAAGTCTAGTGAACAAAATATCCTTATCGTTAAATATTATCTTGCAAAAATATTTACTGGGGGGTAAACGTAGAACATTGTGCTGATAATGAGACGCACAAAATTCGAAACTGCGGCCAATCCCACGAAACAATACCCAGGAAGAGGCCTTGTTTCCATCAGCCCCGTGGGCCCGAGCCGGTATTTAGAAGTTTGCCTGCGGCTCTGGTCCTTGTCGTGAGCTTCGGGCTTCAGGGGCCACCATGCTTCTTGGCCAAATGGATTATTTTTTATTACTCTCCCAGGGTGAAAGTAAAAAAGCTTTTAGTTTACATAATAACCTAAGCGTCACTCCTGAAAATCAAACTGGGTTAAAGCCGTATTCCTGTTTGGGAGAACATTCTCACTCCCCCCATGTTTGTTCATCTCATTTCCTGAAAGCCTGGGTGTATCCCAGACCCTTCGTTCCCGGTGAGGAGGACAGTGAAAACAGACGCGTGCAGCAAGGATCAGGACAACTCAGGGTGGAGGATGAAGTAACCTCTGTGCGCCCCAGGAGCTCAGAAGCAGCAGTCTGGAGGATTCCCCGCTTGCACACCGCCCGCCCGAGCGTCGTATCCAGGGGCCTGGGGTCACCATCCCGCCTGGTGCTGTGGACGCATCCTGTGCTCAGTCCTTCGTGCCCAGATTGCTGCCGTGGCCTCCTGGCTGAGTCTGTGTCCCGGTTCGTTCCGCCCACCTGCACCTGCTGAGCCTCCCCAGACCCGCCCTCCTCCAGGGAAGCTGGTCTCCAGGACGCCCTCTCTGAAAGAGGACTTCAGCTGCCTCCACTTTGGCCACAGACTGTCTAGTTGGGGTCTTTCCAGCTGGTCCCTGGGCTCAGAAGGAAGATACTGTAGGCAAAGCAGCCCCTGATGGAACTAAAGTGCCCGCTCACGCGGCAAGGACTGTCCCCAGCCAGTAAGATCCCGCCCGTGACTGACCCCAAGACAGCCGTCTGTTTGACCTTCACTGTCCACCAGCAGGTGGCCACCCACCTTTGCCCCACATTTTCCGTATGTAAACCTGGAAGTGTGTGCAGTACCTTGGAGATAGTCAAAAATATTTAAACTCCTCTAGTTTACACAATGAAATGCAGAGGCATCGGGGGTTGCGGAGGAGGAGCCCTGGCTGCCAAGAAGTCGCCAATGGCACCTTCCGGGAAGACATGTTGTGCAAGGTGCGTTTGAGCCTTTGACAATGTGTTTGGACAGTGTAGTCTAGGTGGGTAGATAATAGAATGAGAAACAGAGGTTTAAAGCATCCATCGATGCAAATTTTACAGCCATTACTGAAGTTTAAAACGTATTTATTTTGAAGGCGGAGAAACTCAGGCTCACGTGGTTGAATGATTTCCCTAAACATCTAGGCAGCTGAGTTAGAAGCAGGACCCAAGCATCCAGGTCCCATCCAGGGCTGTGCCCCAAGCCCCCAGGCCTCTGCATTTTATCTTGTAAACTATAGATGTTTACATATTTTTGACTAGCTACAAGATACATATTTTCATATCAGTGAAAAAAATAAAAGGAAAAAAACAGAAAACAACTCACCATGCGGTGTTAACCATATTCACAGATCCTACCAGGCTTTCCATTGTTTTCCCCCTTACCTGGTTTTACCACACAATCTTATTTTGCTTACTGTTTGGAACCTGACTCTTTCTTATAAAAGATCATGAATACCCTTTCAATTCAATGCGTCAGACTCTACAAGACCATGTATCCAAAATCCCTCGGAATTTCCTAAGGGATCAGAGCAATCAAGGTGCCTTTTGTTAGGTTAATGCAGTGACTTTCGGACCCCTTCAGAGGTTGGGGCTGGTTGCCAGGGGAACGGACCAGGTGATTGGAACTTTCAGTCCCACCCCCTCAGACCTCGGTGGAGGTTGAATCCATCACCAAGGTCGATGATGTAATCAAGCATGCCGAGGTAATGAGGCCTCCATAAAACACCAAAGGAAGGGCTTCGGAGAGCTTCCAGGCTGGTGAACACGTGGAGATTGGGGGCGAGACAGGTCCCCTGAAAAGGATGTGAGTTCCATGTGCTCTGGCCATACCTCATCCCACACGCTTCTTCCATCTGGCCCGTTCCCTAGCTGTATCCTTTCAGGATAAGCCGGCGATCTGGTAAGCGAAACGTTTCTTTGGGCTTGTGAGCCACTATTGAATTAAATGAACCCAAGGAGGGGGTCGTGGGAGCCTCCGGTCCACAGTCCCGTCGGTCAGAAGCACAGGTGACAACCTGGACCTTTGACCAGCGTCTGAAGTGTGTGTGTCGGGCAGATAAATCTAGTGTATTTTATTTTCTTTTTTCTTTTTAAAAAAAAATTTTTTTTTAACGTTTATTTATTTTTGAGACAGAGAGAGACAGAGCATGAACGGGGGAGGGTCAGAGAGAGGGAGACACAGAATCTGAAACAGGCTCCAGGCTCTAAGCTGTCAGCACAGAGCCCGACGCGGGGCTCGAACTCAGGACCGCGAGATCATGACCTGAGCCGAAGTCAGCCGCTTAACCGACTGAGCCACCCAGGCGCCCCTGTATTTTATAGTCTCTATGTTGATGGGTATTTATACTGTTTCCAACTTCATTATGCTTTCAAGGTAAACATTTCCCTCACAGTTTTATATTGGTGTTCCTTCCGCTTGTGAGTGAATTCCTGAGACGTGGGTACACGGCTGAGAGCGGTAGAGCTGTAATATTTATTTCATAGGCTGGTTTCCGAGTCTAACAGACTTTTAAGCAAAAGTCTGCTGTGGCACGCTTTTGAGTTTGATATTAAGGTCTTACTTCATTATATATTGTATATTATATAATATTATGTTATATAATAGTTTAATACTTATGTATTCTTGTACGTTAGATGCGTGTCTTTTTGCCCAGTGTTCCCTCTGTTTCATGGGGACGGGACGAAAAGAAGCACCTTCTGAGGGTGGAAGGGGGTGGTCTTCTTTTCTGTCACGCCCATCACCTGTTTGAGAATGCAGCTAAAGTAAAAAGCGGGAAGAAAACCACAGGCCCAAAATGGAGTCACTCGTGCTAGCTCAAGTAACCAGACTGGGCCTTTCTGCCCACTCTAACTGCAGTTTCAACCTCCTCCAGGAATGTAGACCTAACTGGCCACCTGGGAACTTGGCCGTCTGTACCTTGAGGTACTCTGTCGTCGTCTGGGCCCTCACCATCCTCCCCAACCCCCACCAAAGGAGGATGAGGTCACTGGCACTGTAGACCTCCTGCCTCTCCCCCTCGCCGAAAACTTACTTTTCTTTGGCTAATAGTAACTTCTTGCCCCACCCTCTTTCCTATGAAAATCTTGAGTTTTATGCACCTCTTCTGCTCGCTAGCTGGGAGGCTGCCCTACTCACGACTCACTTCATAAAGCCAACCACATCTTCAAATGAATTTTTGTTCTTAACAGTGACAAGATTGTTATGAGAAATGAAGGATTTGGGAAAATGATTTAACTCTGAAGATTAAGAACATTGCAGTTCATGGAGTCCCCAATTAACAGAGATTATTGGTTCTAATGAGTGACGACTGGAAAAGGGACAGCTACATTCAATGTATGGCAAGAATGACGTGGTCTGCCAGCTCTCGGGTGTGTGAATGCCCAGTGCTTGTAGATCTCTGTGAATGAGGTCTCATGCACCAGGAGCAAATGAAGAGACACAGTCCTTTATCACCTGACTGGCTGGTGATAAATATTCTGGGGGATTATAGGGATGGGTAGTGACTGTAAGATTTTTAGGAGTAAAACAATGTTTTTACATTATAATTTAATGAAGAGCTCTTTTGAAAGCCTGGGATTGTTTTAATATGACAGAAGATGGCAGGGTAAAATAAATGTTTCTCACTTTCAGTGCTGGAGGTCAAGGGCAAAGCCTTATTCATCCCGGATCAGCAACACCTCTATTGGTGAGTGCCCAATCAATGTTCACTGGTGTCGCTGGGATGGATAATTAATTGTCCTTCCTCCCTATTCATTGAAGCTCCTTTATGACTCTCCTTCCTGCACATTTAATCCAATCAGCATTATTGATAAAGATATTATGCGAGGCATTGTCATTGTTTCAACCTTCCTTCTCCTCCCATAAATCCTACTTCCTGTATGATATTGATGGTACAATTTCAAAATGTCAAGACAGTTTTTTACAGGAGTCTGAAAGTTAATTGAGAAAAATAGGAAGATGAAGAAAATGACAGGCATAGATAAAATAGATGAGTCCAGGAAAGATAAAACAAACAAATAATAAAATAAATCATTTTAACCAAAGAAAAGTAAATACTAGAAGTTATAAAAACAAAACAATATTTTTCTTTTTTTAAATTTATTCTTATTTTTTGAGAGAGAGGGAGTGCAAGTGGGGGAGGGGCGCAGAGAGAGAATGAGAGAGAGAGAGAGAGAGAGAGAGAGAAAGAGAATCGTAAGTAGTCTCCACACTTGATGAGGGGCTCCACACGGGACTCAACCTCATGACCGGAAGATCATGACCCGAGCCGAAATCAAGAGTTGGGATGCTTAATCAACTAAGCCGCCCAGGTGCCCCAACAGTATTTTTCAAGCCTAAAGAACACAAGCTTGTAGACCAGGAGACCCACAAAAATACCAAACTATTCAATTAAAAGACCCACATCTAGACACGTGCTTGCCTTTCACATAACCTAGATTAAAAGGAGTTACTAAAATATTCAAGACTGAAAAAAAATCACTAAAATAAATAAGTACATACACACACACATACATTGCATCAGCAGTATTGGATGCAAAATGCAATAAAGCAAAGCTGTCAAATTATGGACAGAAAATGATTGAAGTATTTGTTGGATATAGCTACTCTGTCTTTTGTGCCTACACTAAGGATATTTATTCTACGTAATAGTAATGTATTAAGCAACATACTTAGACACGATC
This sequence comes from Panthera leo, assembly GCF_018350215.1. NCBI lineage: Eukaryota > Metazoa > Chordata > Mammalia > Carnivora > Felidae > Panthera > Panthera leo. The sequence goes on along the minus strand of NC_056685.1, from coordinate 3,331,873 downwards.
ACTCCTCTGCCCATTTCAGGTATTTTGAGCTATTAGGGGAGAAATCCTAAGCAAATGATTATGTTGGTTTTCTCTTAAAACTTCTTCATCAACAGGAGTTAATGTGGGTAAAGAGGACACACTGATTTTTTTTTTTCCCTCTGCCAAGTTTCCACTCATCTGTTGACATAGATAGCCAGTAACAGTCTTCCTTTAAAGCTTTACAGACTTTCAGGTTTCTTTCCTGAAGGTTAAAATATTTCTACTCATTCATTCATGCATTTACTGAACAAGCATTTATGGAAGGCACACCATACACCATCCTCTGTGTTAGGGCAGCTGGTGCATAAGTCAAATAAAGTGCTTGTCTTGTCTTGACAGACCTTACCATCTGTAACCTGAGTGGGGGTATTCGCTCCAATAGCCACGTAAGAAAATGGGTGATGAGAGTCCAACCTGATTAGCGCTATGGTCTAGTATGAAAAGTGGGTTGAAAAGCTCACGGGATGGCTGGCTGTTTCAAAAAGGAAATAGGGACAGCAGAGAGATCTTCCTGGAGGTGATGACATTGTACAGCAGTCTGGAATTTTAAAAAAGGAGGTATCTAGTTGAAACAAACCTAAGAAGCTGGAAGAACGTTTCTGCACAGAGGAAGTCTTAAATTCACAGTCTAGATGCCAGAGGCTTGTGGTGCATAAGGACCCCCTCTTGGGTGAGGGCTTAGAGACGGGGGAGAGGCGAGCTCAGCAGGGCCTAGATCAGTAACACCTTGACTAACTTGCTAAGTAATTTGGACTTTCTTTCTTCATGCCCAGCATGGAGCCCAACGTGGGGTTTGAACTCGTGACCCTGAGATCAAGACCTGAGCTGAGATCAACAGTCGGATGCTTAACCAACTGAGCCACCCAGGCGCCCCATAAGTAATTTGGATTTTATCTTGAAGAAAGATCCTGGAAGCATTGAAATGTTTGAATGGGGGAGAGACATAATCAAATGCATGGTTGATTAGAAAGACGCTCTGGTGAGTATAATATTTAACCTTGGGCAAAGAGGTCAGTTAGGCTGTTTCCACGGAACGGACAAGAATGATGGAAGAATAAACCATAATATGAAATCAGCAAAGAGAGAAATAGAGGATTCAAGAGATATAGCCATGGTCATTTTGAGAGGATTTCATGGTCAATTGTTATATGGAGCTTGAGGGGAGAAAGAGGGCAAGAATAGTTCTGGGGTCTCTGGACTAAGCAGTTGGGTAGATGGTAGGCGATTCTGAAAAAAAAATAGACACGGGTACGGGATAAATTTCAAGATAAATTTCACCGGGCACTAGAGGGAGGAGTTCATTTTCTTTTTCAAACAAAAGGTCTCATATTTATTACTGAACCAACAGGAGCAGAAACATGGAAACAGAAAAATCATTTTCCCCATAAAACATCCAGTTGTTTGGGCCGTTGCGATGTTTGCAGAGTGTTACCGGAAGAGCAAAGGACCTCGACACAGCATAAATCTGCGGGCTATCTCCCGTGTGACTCCTTACAGACCAGCCTGTTCTCGAGTGTTTCCATGGAAACAGTTGGTGACAAAAGTATAGCGCTGGGAAAGATTCACCTGGGAAAATGTGTGAGGAGATCACCTAGGGAGCTCTAACTCTCTGGGGGGAGCAGGGGAAAAGGATTCCAAGGATGACCGAAACTGTGGAATACCAGAGAGGGAGCAGAGAGTTCCAGAGTATGGGAACAGAAAAAGTTTCAGAACAGAGACTGGCTAGCAGTCTTTCAGTTTGCAGAGACAACTAGGAAAGATAACTATAGAGTTTGTTGTTGTATTTATCAGCGAAGAAACCATCGATGCCCTTAAGCAAGACTTCAGTCATACAGAGAAAGACAGATGCCATATGTTTTCACTCTTATGTGGATCCGGAGAAACTTAACAGAAGACCATGGGGGAGGGGAAGGAAAAAAAGAAAAAAAAAAACAGTTAGAGAGGGAGGGAGCCAAACCATAAGAGATTCTTAAAAACTGAGAACAAACAGGGTTGATGGGGGGTGAGGGGAGGGGGGAAAGTGGGTGATGGGCATCGAGGAAGGCACCTGTTGGGATGAGCACTGGGTGTTGTATGGAAACGAATTTGACAATAAATTTCATATTAAAAAAAAAAAAAGAAAAGCCACCATCAAAAAAAAAAGGATACGTTTACCATAAATAATTCTGTGTTTGAAAACATGTTGTAAAAGGTTTTAGGATACAGCTTTTGTCACTTTTTACTTTTGGAATATCCATTTCCATATTAGAGAACATCTCAGTGTCTGTGCTTCATGAGATCTTCCCCATCCTCATCTAAGACACCGGCCATTTTTTTTAACTCTTATTGTGCTGAGTTTTCTTTCTCTCTTCTTCCAGTTCTGTTATGTTCTTCTATTCCCAGCCATTTACTGGGATAAAAAATGCAATCCTTTCGTTTGAATGTTCATTTTGTGGCTCTTTTGGCCTTTCTTCCTCCTCCCTCCTCCTTCCCTCCCTCCTTCCTTCCTTTTTCTTATCTGAGTTTTTTTCTGACGTCTTACTCTTTACAGTTCCATTATTGACTTGGTGAATCTTAGATTCTTCTAAATTTATTCTAGTATCTCCAAATTTGTCCTGCCTTTTTAGTATACATCTCTTGATTTTACCAATTTCAAAACTCACAGAAAGGCTCAAGATAATGGTTGCTAAAGCAAGCCATTCTCCATGGAAAGTCTTGCCTGGAACACTGGATTTAGTCGGTCATGTATTTTGCTGAATGCTTACTGTGTGCTTTTCATTCTGGTAGACTGAGGAGGGTTGATATTAAAAAATGATGTGGAATTCTCCAATTTAATGGAACAAATACCACTACTAAAATTTGTCAGATAATTAGCAAGCATTATTCAGTTTAGCATAAAAGTATATTTTATATATTTAAAATATATTAACATATTATTAATATATTTATATTTTTATATTATATTACATGTAAATATATGTAATTATAATATATAAATAGTAAACAATATAATATTTAAATCATTACATTTACATAGTTTATTAATTTGTATAACATATAAATGATAATATATGTAATGGTAATTATATTGTTAGTATATATTTAGAATACATAAAATGTATTTCTATGCTATATATATTTGTAATATACACTTGTTTACTCTGGTTTTCCTTCATGAGGAACGAGTTCTTGGAACAAGAGAACACGTTATTTAATTAAGTATTAGATTGTGTCACCATGTATTAAATTTTACTCATTCTGGTGAGATGGAAAATTCTTTGGGAAGGATCCAAAGCTCTTAATATCCAAATTGCTTCTACCACAGGCTTGGCCACAGTGGTTGGTTCTCAATGGAGGACTAACAAAGTCAGAGGACGCTCCTTAGAAATGCACAATCTTATTGCCAGCTGGTGTTCCGACCTGGAATTGTGACCTATTCCCATGGAGATCTGGATTTGATCTCCTGTGAGGAGACGAAAGGGGATTTTGTGAGAGACCAATCTGGCCTGAGTGGCTTGCGGACTGTTGCCTTCCTTGGAGTAACTGTACTTTGGTTTTCTAAGGGAAGTGGGATCCCTTAGAGTCCCTCCCCAGTGGGATGCGTTCCTAGTTCACAATAAAGTGTCGAGGAGAAAGAGATTCCTAAGGGTGAACCTCGGGACTCCAAGCCAGGCAGAAAGCCAGAGCCTTTACATCATGGTGTGAACACAGAAATCTGCTCTTCAGTCGTTGTGCAAGGCATCTTTGACCCATCAGAAGACACTTCACAATCCTTTTCTCATCTCTGGTCTAGAATTAAATGATTAATGCAGCTCAGGAGCTTAGCACCTGCATGGCATTTAATAAAGTTATATAAAATGGTATTGTTATCAAGCTATTCTTGACTGTAGGAGGCTTCCCCATTGAGACGGTGCCGGAACGTGCCAAACTATGGGCATTTCCCCACCTCACATTGTGCCGTCATTGGGACCCCACACACGTCACTCCTGGATCCACCTGCAGTCTGAATTTTAAGAACTGGGTGATTCCAGGATGATAGGAAACAGATGTTTTCGACGACCGTGAGGTTGCTTCCCAAATGGCGTAGAGTACGTTCTACCCCCACTCAAACATTTATTTCTCTGCTCTGTCTGATAGTGTCTCAGGTCACTGAACCCCCGTAGGAAGGTTGGAGGGAACTGTACTTCTAAAAGTTGAGAAATTTGGTTTGAAGAAATCCAAAAGGTGGGAGAGGCACTCTGCCTGGGTACAGTTTGGAATGGGAAATAGCCGTAAGTTCCTTGAGTGCAAAGACCATCTGTTCACAACAATGTGTGCAATGCTTATCATAACCCTTAATGCATAAGAGATGGTCCTTAATGACTGTGGAATGAACAAAGACATAAATTTTATAAAGGGAAAACGTACCGGGGGTTGGGGTTTGAGGGAGTTTCTTGAGCATGTATTTATTACAACATCTAGTTGCAAGGCTAGATTTTTTGAATATGTCTGATGACTTCTTAAGGTTGCCGAGGGCTGAACTTCAACTTGGCATCAAATATAGATCCGCTCTTCTAATGGCGTTGAGTGAGCCAAAGGCTTGGGCTCAACACAGAAGGACACTCTCCTACTGAGCCCTTCCCCTGAGTTTTTTATTTAAGTTGCCCTATTTTTCAGGTCTGTAATTTCCGTTTGGTTCTTTTCTATTCATCTGCTAAAATTTTTCTGTTTTGAGATTAATTGGTAATTAATTCTTGGATCACGTTTATGGTGTCTACTGTCAAATTCTTGTTGATAATTCCAACGTCTGGTTCATGTTGGCATCAGTTGTTTGTCTTTACTCATCTGAGTTGTGATTTTCCTGGTTCTGGCTATGACGGGTGATTCTTTCTTTCTTTCCTTCCTTTTCTTTCTTTCTTTCTTTCTTTCTTTCTTTCTTTCCTTCCTTCCTTCCTTCCTTCCTTCCTTCCTTCTTTCTTTCTTTCTTTCTTTCTTTCTTTCTTTCTTTCTTTCTTTCTTTCTTTTCTTTCTCACTTGCTTCCTGGAATTCTACCAGAGATCCCACCTCATTGCATTTTTGCATGCAGTCTGCCTGTTTCGGTTCAACCCATGGGTCCTGGCTTACTTTTGTGAGCTGTGGTTCCAGGGCCATTTAAGTCTCAGAGCCTATGTCCGCTGGGTTTGTCTGGTGCCTCCAGAACTCCCACTGATCCCTGCTGGGGCCACCAGGTGGAAGGAGCTACCTGAGGTGGGGAAAGGAGGTGCTTTCTGGGGCTGGCGCTTATGTGGGATCCCCCTTGGGTGCGGGGAGACATCCACCCATGTCTCCAGGGGCAGAGGGGTTCCCTTGCTCTCCAGATTATCAGGAACCCGCCTCTGTGTTGCACCGCCTTTCCTGGGCTCCCTAAACAACCCACATTTTCTCTGTCCACATTTCACTTTCGCTGTTCCTCAATTATCTCTAGATTTTTCCTTGGGAATGAATGAGCAGGGAGAGATGGGTCTACACTCCCTTGTCTGGACTGGAACCGGACTGTAATGGTCCTCTGTGGATCTCCTTCCTGGAAGAGAAGGCCACAGTCCCCAGGAGACCACTGATCTGACTCTTCAGGTGGAGAAAAGGAAAACCAACTCTAGGGCTGTGTTGGCTGGACAAGCTCACAACTGGGAGGGGCATTTCAACCACCACCCTTTCTCCTCTCCTTGGTCGGGAAGAGCGCCCCGGTTCCCGGTTCAAGGTGTCCTTATCAGGAGGTGGACTGATAGGAGGGGCATAAATGACTTCATTAGGAGCAAACACTTTATCTTCCACGTGCTTTCTTTCCCCTTTTGTGCTGGCTTTTGTACTCCGGGGCAGCCCAGGGTGTGTGCAGAGGGGCTGAGCAGACAGGGTGGCCAGCCCTGCTGGGGTCTGGCCCTTGCCGATTGGGGCACGCCAGGGCGGCCACGATTCTAAATTCTGCAGGACTCTATTGATTTCTGTGCATAAGCTGAAGCAACCCCTCTCCCAGTCAGGAAGGAGTGGCTTCCTGGAGGAGGCGAACCCTACTGGTCAGCCTTGCCTCAGCTCCTGGTTGCCTCTCAAAGCTTGTCCTTCTCCACTAAAGCCTATATATATATATTTTCTTTTAAAGGGAGATAGAGAGCGAACAGGAGCAGGCAGAGGGAGAGAGAATCTCAAGCAGGCTCCTTGCTGGGCTCCAGCTAGGAGCCTCAGGCAGGGCTGGATCTCACACCCTGGACCTGAGCCAAGTCAAGACTTGGGCACTTAACAGACTGAGCCGTCCAGGCGCCCCTAAGCCTATTTTATGTATTTTCTCTTTTTTATTCGGGAAAATTTTTTTTTTAGTACTTCTTCCTTTTTGAGAGAGAGAGAGAGAGAGAGAGAGAGAGGCAGAAAAACAGGGAGATGCAATCTGAAGCAGGCTCTGAGCTGTCAGCACAGAGCCGGAGGCAGAGTGGGACACTCACAACCAACTGAGCCACCCAGGGCCCCCAAGCCTATTTTCTTTTTATTTTTTTAACGTAATTAATTGTCACATTGGCTTCCATACAACACCCAGTGCTCACCCCAAGAAGTGCCCTCCTCAGTGCCCATCACCCACCTTCTCCTCTCCCCCACCCCCAAGCCTATTTTATATTTAATGCCCCTAGTACTTGAGGGTGTGCCAACACCTGTCTGTCCCCAAGGGGCGACGTCAGGGAGCGCCTGAAGTCAACCGGCTTTGGAACACAGGGGGCCGCGGCCCCCTCCCCCAGGCGGGCAGGGAGGGGCGGCTCCGCGGCTGCGCAGACACCCGCTACAGGTGCAGGAGGCCCGGGGTTAGTGCGCGCGCAGACTCGAACCCAGGCCCCGGCGCACCCCTGCCCCCTGGGAAACCAGAGCTTCCGGAACAGAACCTGCGGCACGGCGCGGACCGCGGCTGCGGCCAAGCCCGAAGCCCGGCCCGACGTGAACCGGGGTCCGCGACGGGAGCCCCTCTGGTGACTCGGCCCTTGAGCGGGGACCGCGCGGGGACTCGGTGACTCGGCCTTCAGCCACTGCTCCTCCGGCCGACAGAGCCTGGTGAGTCTGCCTGCGGCCGTGGGGGTCTCCGGCTGCGGGGTCTCCGGCAGTGGGGTGCGGGCTGGGGTCTCCGAGTGCGGCCGTGGGGTCTCTGGACGGGGGTCTGGCCTCCGCGCAGGCCCAGGGTTGAAGACAGGGGTCTGGAGGGGGGGACCTGGGTCTGGGGGGGGGGTGGGACTCAGGGGCGGCTGTGAACAGCCGGGGGCCCTGTGTGTGCGCAGAGCCGCGCCCTCAGGTCCCTCGGGTCCCTCGCCCGTAGTCGGCTCGTGGTCACACCCGGTGGCTGCTCCCCCTTGCTTCCGGGTCCCCCCAGGTGCGCGGCCCCCTGCGTGGCCATCCGGAGCCGCAGGGCGAGGCGGGTCGCAGCCCCTGGTCCGGTGCCGGGTGGCCCGTCTGCACTCCAACCGGCCTCGGGAGGGACAGGTGGCGGGCCCTCTCCAGTCCGACCGTCCTCACAGCCTCGGAGCTTGGCCTTGGTTCCCGAATGTCAGGTTGCGCGTCCCCGTTTGGTGCAGAGGAGTTCGCGACCCTGGAGGCGGTCAGGCGGCTGAGGTCGAGCGCAGGGGTGGCCTCAGGTGTCCAGCCCCGAGAAGCCAGTATTGAAGTATTGGGTATTGAAGACGTAATCCCCAGAGAGGACAGTGTCTTTGAAAAGTTGATGATATGGTGGTTGAATCGAGTGCAAACCTATGTTGCCGTAGAAGATGATCCTGTTATGAATCTTTTTCTGAAGGATTTTGATTTTTCCAGAGAATATTAAAAAATTTTTTTGTTATTATTTATTGTATTATTTTTGAGAGAGACAGAGAGACTGAGCACTAGTGGGAGAGGAGCAGAGAGAGAGAGGGAGACACAGAATCCAAAGCAGGCTCCAGGCTCTGAGCTGTCAGCCCAGAACCAGATGCAGGGCTTGAACTCATGACCTGAGTTGAACTCAGTGGCCTAACTGACTGAGCCACCCAGGCGCCCCTCCAAAGAATGTTTTTGATCCAGACTTCTTGCAACAGGAAAGTCTATTTGTGCATATTGGCATATTGGTACTGGAGAAATCCCTGGGTAAGGGCCAGGGCAGTCTTAGGGATGGAGACAGGGGTTCGACTACTTTGCAGCTGTGTCTCTAGCAGGAGCACTGTCCATAAAGCAAAGGGTGACTGGCTGAATTGGGTATGAACCACCGGGCCAGGTCTGAGTCGGACACACGATCCCCCTGTCCATCCACACGGCTGCCGGAGGGAGTAAATGCTGGGCCTGCGTTCAGTTACCAAGGGCCTGACGTCACTCCGTCAGTTAGAGCTCCTGTGAATTTTCACCTAAGTGCTTCCCGTCCGGGCCACTGGGAGCAGGTTCCCCCTGGCTCAGTTTGCAAGCCTCCCTCTCTCCTGCTGGGACTTCGCCCTTGTGACTCAGTTTGCAAGCCTCCCTCTCTCCTGCTGGGACTTCGGCCTTGTGACTCTGTGTATGGATCGTGTTCCATTGGGTCTGTTCTGTAGTGATGCATCACGGACCGTCTCTGTTCCGGAGGTATATCTTTGCTGGAGAGTTGGAAATCTTTTAAACAGTAATAACCTGGGAGATTTGAAGACGGCAGGTTGGGAATGAAACAGCTGGAGACTTAGCTTAGCTGCACTTCCTTCCTGCTCCAGGGGGAACTCTGTTCTTTCCGAATGCTCAGGTTGGTGAGGGTGGGGCAAAACCTTTCTCTCTCAACACCCTGCCCCGGTGAAGGGCAAATTCACTCCCATCTTTATCTTATCGGACATTTCGGTGTGTTCCTGTTTATCCAGGGAGGAGGTCTTACACCAAAGCATTTGTCAAACACCTAACTGGGGAAAACATACATTGGCATCCCTGCTCTTAAGTGACGTCTTTGATGCCGTTTTCCATGAAATTATTACAAAGCAGCGTGTGTCAAGTCAGTGGACACATTATGCCAAGGCTGTTTGGTGTTTATGTGAAGCATGCCGACTATAAGAACAATTGAAAACATTTTTTGTCACTTGGGGCTACATTACAAGTTGTTTCACATGATAAACTACAATTTTTGTAGTGAATTTGGGAAATACAGAAAGGGAAAAAAAATAAAGAAAACAAAAACTACTTGAAACCCACCATCCACAGGTGGTTTTTAGGACTATTTCATACTTCCTCCTATGCCTCTGTGTCTATTTTACTTGGATGCAGTTTAGGGGATGATTTTTTTTCCCCCTTAACATTAGATCATGGGATAGTCCATGGTTTTATTTGAACACTTTCTGAAACCTATTCGGTGTACTTGTAAAATGCATAGGACCTGGATTGAAGACCTGTTTTCATTGACATTCTTTTAATTTGTTTTTAATGTTTATTTTTGAGAGCGAGACAGAGACAGAGCACAAGCAGGGGAGGGGCAGAGAGAGCGGGAGACACAGAATCCGAAGCAGGCTCTAGGCTCTGAGCTGTCAGCACAGAGCCCGACGCTGGGCTCGAACCCACGAACCGTGGGATCATGACCTGAGCCGCAGTCGCTTAACTGAGCCACTCAGGTGTCCCAGTAATTCACATTCTTGTAGAGAAATTAGGCAGCGAAGACAAGAAGGAAGAAAATAAACAGGTCCCATCATTTTGTCGCTTGGACGTTAGGACTGTTGTTTTTGTTACTTTATATACATTCTCCATTCCTTCCATGCAAATGAGTATTTTTGTTCTTTAACGGCATTGTTTTACTACAAGTTAATATGGAACATCTTTCCATACCAAATAATTATATCGCTTCCACTAACTTCCCCTAAGAACTTTTATTTTAATCACAATGGAAGGAAAACATGTGTCTTTTCATTTACGAAAAAAAAAATCTGATGGCATAACACATGATTATTTAAAAAAAAAAAAATAATCCCCTTAGGTTATCAGAGAAAAAAAAATACACTGACATAAAGTTGCACCATTCTGAAATTCTCTCTTCGCTGTGTATACTTTCAGTTTTACAAATGTTTTTTCTCACAAAAATGAGACCGTACTATATACTGTTCTGTTACTAGATTATTCAAGTATTTGATCATATGTCAAAAATAAACATACTTGAGGTTAAAGTTCTGAGTGTATGCATAATGATTTTATTGTAGTAAATCCTTTAAAGGGGAATTATTGGGCCAAAGGATTTATTGTCATTAAGGTTTTCTGTAGGAATGAACAGATTTGTTTGTGCGAAGGTTGTGCCCATCCGTTTTCTCACTGGTGGTATTGGAGATAGTTCACTTCTGTGTATCTGGGACAACACTGCATGGTATAAAACTTATTTGACCATTTGATGGGTGAAAACAGTGCATGATATTTCCTATTTCTTTGAACACCATATATGTTGGAAACATTGCCTCCAACTTTCCGTCTGCCTTTTAAATAGTTCATGAGATCGTGAGGGTACTGGTAATCTTAATTGTGATATGTTCCTATCACTTCTGATAAGTCAACTTGAAAAATCAACTTGGGAAGGAGGTAAGTTTGTTTCAGTCTTTCAGAAACAGGGAAAAAAGCTCATTGGCAAATAACGTATCTCCAGCTGGGGGTGTTGTTGTTGTTTTATTTTTTAATGCTGTTCACACATTTTTAAGTGAAAAAAAAAATTAGAAAAAACTTCTCTGACGTGGGAATGGCACAGGGGTTTTCTGACTGTGTGAACAGAAGCCTCGCCTCTGTTGTTGCCAGGATACTTTGCTTCTCCATGGCTCGCCCTGAATCAGTTACATCTCCGGGAGGGTCTATGTCAAACTTTTCACAGGATGAGTCTCCTTGTTCAGATTGGATAACTTCCAGTGGGCATGGACTGTGACACTGTGTGTGTGTTTGTGTGTGTGTGTGTGTGTGTAAGTCAGCACAATGTTTGTGAAAGATCAGGACATAATCCCAGGTTAATGGGATGTTTAAATGTGCGTGGTTGGTGGAAATGGTTTTAATCATAATTTTTGTGTCACTATATCAGTATTATTGTGAACACAATTATTTTAGAATTTTGTTTTTAAGTAGTCTCTACACCCAACGTGGGACTTGAACTCACAGCCCTGAGATCAAGAGTCACATGCTCCACCAGCTGAGCCAGCCAGGCGTCCCAAGATTACTTTAAAGATTTGGGGTGCCTGGGTGGCTCAGTCGGTTAAGCGTCTGACTCTTGATTTTGGCTCAGGTCATGATCTCACAGTGCATGGGTTCGAGCCCCACATCGGGCTCTGTGCTTACAGTGTGGAGGCTGCTTGGGATTCTCTCTCCCCCCTCTCTCTGCCCCTACCCTTCTCTCTCTCAAAATTAGTAAGTAAATAAAAAATTAAAAAAAAAGATTACTCTGCCATCAGATACATCAAGGCAGAAAGGGTTCTTTTGGTTTAAGCCAATTTGGGATTGGTTGCTGATACAGGCTGGCCCACCCTTCCTCATCGTAAAGACTTCCGAACCAGGGCCACCGGGAATGGATTTGAGCCACGGTTGGCAAGTCTAAGAATGGGTCAAAATGAGGCCCTTCAGTCCAGGTCCATTTCTGTAGACTAGTTTTGTTCCATGGTGTTCTAATACCTTTGAATCTAATTCTTTCAGTTTGCAAATCATCTTGCCAGAGGCCCGACCACTCCCTGTTGCCTGGTGCCCAGATACTTCTCTGAATGTTACCTAGTCGGCTGGTCCCTTACTGCATTTGAATTTGGTCTCCTGGTCTACAGGGCAGGTGTTCAAAGAGGTGTTGAAGCCCAAAAGATGAGTGGACAGGTCGGAGCAGGTCATTAGATAGGATGAGAGGGGCAGAAAGACGGGCAGGAAGCCCGTTGCTAGAACAGACAGATAGACTGGAGCCGCTCCCCGAACCAGGGAGTGGAGACTGTGGAAAGAAATATCTTTGACAGAACAAGGTGGGAACAGGGACCAGAAGAGGCAGGTGAAGCAGAGCTGGGCTGCGGCACGGAGCGGTGGTGGGGATGATTCCTGGTGTGGCCTCAGTGGCTCCCCACCAGCAGGTGTGAACTTCCCTGTACCCCCAAGCTGGGACAGACCATCTGTGCCTTGCAAGCCCTAGGCTGTGTATCCAGGGTCAGTGTGCTGTCTCCCGGCCCCCGCCCGCCATCTGCGGCTGGCGCAGCATGGGGCCATGAAGGCAGAGTTCCTGGTAGCGTCGGGGTCGCGCTCCAAGTTGTAAATTCCCAGCTCTTCTCAATGGGCCTGGGGTCACTTCCTCTGTGTTCTCTTTGTCCTTCTCAGACCCCAGAGTCCAGATGAGGAGACCAAAGCCTGTCTCGTGATGGGCCAAGGGACAGAGAAGTTTGGAGCCACTTTTTACACTACCGCTGTGGGCTGGAAAACCTGGTTTCTTGGAAAAATATAAGCACTAATTGTAGTTAGCCCATAAGGTCACCGGGAGAATTGAACAAGGTCCTCTTGCAAACGTGCTTGGGATAGTACCCGACCCTTTGCGAGTATTCAGTAAATCTTGGCTAGTCCAGTGCTCTCCCGAGACTGGCAATTTGGTGAGTGTTTATTAGGGATGATAAACCACTGCGCCATGAACATTCCTATAGCACCAGGGCGAGGCTCCGTGCGCCGGATTTAGGTGAGGCAACTGACATGTGCAATTTCTCTTTCCTAAGCTGGGGGTAAAAAAACGTTGTGACGCATAAGCTCCTTTGACAAATATGTGTTCGAGTGAAATGAATTACCTCGAGACTCCATATCATCCAACTTGAACATGTTTAGCTGTGTCATAAAATTCTCAGAATGTTGGCTGGGATAATTCTTTGTGCACGAAGCTGAAACATGATAGATAATATTTCATTTCACACAACATAAAATTGCTGTATGTTTTGTAGATTCTCTTATCTGAAACTTTGGGTAGCACCATCTAGGAAAAAAAAATTGTGTTTCTAACTAAAATAGTCGTGGTAAAGAACAATCCCAAACCTGTCATTCTAAGTACACACTTCTCTGGAAGGCTAATGAGTGGTCAGATTTAGTACATAGCAAGGTGTCCCATAATGACCTGGTCTTAGGACAGCTGGTGGAAACTGTGGTGTGAGAGACTCCAAGATATTGACGAGATTTCCTGTAATTTACAAGATCATTTAAATAAGACTCCCTGTTTTCACTGGAAACCTCCAGTGAATTTCTAGATGGAAATTATCCCAAAAGGAAAAGAAGAAAGTGAAGGATGACCGTGGTTCTTTACATGAAAACCTAAACAATGCCGTGTTGTGCTGGAGCAGCAATTCTGTTTTGTGTTTTATTTTCTAAAAAGGCCAATGCCATTTATTCACTCTTAAGAAATACAAGATACAGGGGTGCTTGGGTAGATGGATCAGTGGGTTAAGCTTTCGACTCTTGATTTTGGCTCAAGTTGCGATCTCATGAGTTCGAGCCCCGTGACCTCCTGTTTAAGATTCTCTCTCCCTTTCGCTCTGCCCCCTCCCTGGCTTGCATGCTCACTCTCTCTCTCGCTCTCTCTCAAAAAAAAAAAAGAAAGAAAGAAAGAAAGAAAGAAAGAAAGAAATACAAGATAAAAGTGTCCACATCCACAGAAAGTCTTTGTTGATTTTGCTATCAAATTTTTGTTTCAAATGAAATTTATACTGTGCAGTTATATAGAAATGATTGCACTGTTTTTCTTGTTTGTCTTGTGATAATATGTAGTCTGTGAAATTTATGAGAACTTCTGCTATACCATCTGCTGGATAATGAGGTGGTCCTAAATACGTAGAAGGCTTCTTCGTCAATGACCATTCCAACGTTTGGGAAAATTATATTGACCAACCTGCCATCCCCTTATGTAGTGGTATAGAAGTGATACAGAAAACACATTCCTGTTGCGTCTGTCTCTGACGTTACACGTAATTCAACAAGAAGTGTTAATTAAGTAAACTAGATGAAGGAAATCCAAATTTTATAGAGGGTTTTTTTATTGAATAAATGACAAAACAATGCTAGGATGGAGACTGGATATTATAAAAATATTTCTTCCCATATTAATTTATAATTCTGATATAAAATCTAAATGAAATTTTTTGTGGAAGTTCATACATTTATTTTATTATATTTATTTTTTTAATGTTTGTTTATTTTTGAGAGAATGTGCGCGTGCGCGCACACACACACACACACAGACACACACACACACGAGTCGGGGAGGGGCAGAGAGAGGGAGACACAGAATCCGAAGCAGGCTCCAGGCTCCAAGCTCTCAGCACAGAACCTGGTGTGGGGCTGGAACTCATGAAATGAGAGATCATGACCTGAGCTGAAGTCAGACACTTAACTGACTGAGCCACCCAGGCACCCCTTTTTTTCTTTTTATATGTGGATGTCTAGTTTTTCTACTACCATTTATTGGAAAGACTGAACTTTCTCCATTGAATTGCCTTAGCTCCTTTGCCAAAGATGGGGTCTCTTTCTGGGATCTCTATTCTACACCACTGATTTGTCTATTCTTTCATCAAAACCACACTGTCTTCATCAATGTAGCTTTATAGTACGTCTTAAAGTCAAGAGTGTTAAGTCTTCCAACTTTGTTCTTCTTCAACATTGTGTTAGCTAGTTTGGGTCTTTTGCCTTTCCATATAAACTTCAGAATCAATTTGTTGATATTCACAAAATATCTTGATGGAATCTAGGTTGGGTTTGTATTAAATCTACAGATCAGTCTGGGAGAAACAGACATTGTAACCATATTGAAACTTCCTATCCGTGAATGTGGACTATCTCTCCATTTATTCAGTTTTTTATTTCATTTATTAGAAATTTGAAGTCTTCCTCATCTTGTTCTTGTATCTGTTAGAATTATACTTAAGGATGGATCATTTTTTTTTGTTGCTAATATAAATGGTATTATATTTTAAATTTCAAATTCTAATTGTGCATGGTTGGGATATAGAAAACCTAGGTTCCCAAGAGCTAGTCATGGAAAAACAGTCACAGTTTTATTTTCTTTTTCTTAATGTTTATTTATTTTTGAGAGAGAGACAGAGTGCGCAAGCAGGGAAAGGACAGAGAGAGAGGGAGACACGGAATCCGAAGCAGGCTCCAGGCTCTGAACTGTCAGCACAGAGCCCAACGCGGGGCTCGAACCCACAAACCGTGAGATCGTGACCTGAGCCGAAGTCGGACTTTGCTTACCTGACTGAGCCACCCAGGCGCCCCTCATAAATTTATTTCAAAATAATAGGTTAAAGATAACTGGGTAGGAATAGCAAAGCAAATCTGTGAATTTTGAAAAAGAAAAGCAATACAGAGAATTTAACCTACCAGAACACACATAAATACACATGCATTTCATTCCCACCCCACAAAATGTTGTTTTGTAAGGCTGTTTAGACAAAAATGTAATGTGATGCATATAATTTCTCTGTTTTAATGTAATTCATAGTCCCCAAATCAACCCTTGCACATGTAAGCAATATCTCCTTCCTTTTAAAGTTGTTCTGGTAACACGTCCAGATGTACATTTCCCGTGAATAGGCTTAATCTTTGATTAAATGTACCCTAATGCTAACACATTCATAGTGGGGGTATTTGGTATAAAAGTACAGTTTTCAGTTGTGTGAGTAATTAGCAACGTGTAAACACACTTTTGAGGATGGGAGCTTAACAATAAAGTATTTAAAATCACCACTAAGCCTTTCCCAAATAAAATGAGTCAGTGAGTAAACTGCTTATTCCTACCATGTTTGGTAAGCTGGGTTGCTAACTTTGTGATGTACCGCACATTCTAGAGAATGTGTTGTAATCAGGGGGAGCCTGTGTAATCACTCCGGCCTTGAAGCTCTTCTGGTTTCTTCCCAATCGTTTGAATAAATGTATACAATACAGTAATAACATCTAAGTGCTATAAAATTATTCATTCATAGGCCTCCGTTTCCTTATTTTAGTATATCAAGGTGTTTGATGCACATTTCTCGACGACAATGTCTAAAGTGAATTCTCAGAGAACGTGGAGTGTGTGTTGAATGTATTGAACTATATTTTAATATTACATAAGGCTGTTTGGGGCCCAAGAAGACACTGAAAGGGCAAAGGCACTGAGGCAGTGGTTCACTAATTGGCAGTGGGAAAACCCGTCCGGAATTGTTACTCTACCCCCAGGCCGGGGTTTAAGTGCAAGAAATACGTGGCTCATTATGGGTGGTAACCAGCTGACACCGTCTAAGTCCTGCTTCTCTTATTATGGAAGGGAACCTCCCCTTCAGCCATACTGCGTGAGCAACATCGTAGACGGGACCATTCCACACGTGACGTATATGCCATCGGATGATGTGGGCTGTAACTATTAATTGACCTAATGGTGGATGATGGAGATTATAATTGTTTTCTTCCATCCACTTACCCACCTTGGCAGCAACCATTTCTAAAGGCTGAATCTCTTGCAGCTAAGAGCTGAAGAGGCAGAGGTCAGTATGACTGTCCTTCTTCGGGGCCACTGACAGCAGTCACTAAGGACTGTTCTAGGGCAGGGATGCTTGGAGAGTGGTTGAAGGTGTGGAAGGGGGTGGCTGGGGAGGCTTACAAAGGAGCGAATGAACACAGAACTGATTCAGGACGGGTGTCAGGAAAATCAGGCGGTCCAGGGAAGAGGGTGGGGGACAGCATCGCAGGGGGGAACCCAGCCATTGCGTGTGACGGGACCTCGGGTGCCTGGTTTGAGAGGCTGTGCCATAACCAGGCTTGTCTGTCCGTTGCCCCAGCCCCGCCACGTGTCCTGCCTTCCGACGTGGCAAGGGCTCTTTCCTCTTGCAGTGAGCCTGCTCAGGACATCCACACGGGAGGTCTTTCCCTCCGTCGAGCATCCTTTCAAATCGCACCTGTTCCGTGAGCACAGGCCAAGCCCTTGCTTACAGTTGCAGCCCTCACCCCACTTTGCCACGCTTGATTCCTCTTCCTGGCTCTGTCATTTATTTTCCCGGAGCACTTTCTACCTTCTCCTGTGCTCTCACAATTATTTATTCATCCTGTTGCGTCTTCCCCTGCTAAAACGTAAGTCCCTGAGAGCGGGGTCTCTCGGTTTCATCTTCCGAGGTATTCCAAGCACGTAAGTGGTACTGTGCACATAGTAGGTGCCTTGCGAGTATGAGCTGAATGAACAGAAACATTAGGTCAGGCAGTCTTCTGAAGAGGTAGAAAACATGGTTTTAAAGGTACTCAGCTTGGACTCAGAGGGGAGATCCCCATACCCATTGTTGTCACAGGACTGCTGCCACGGTCACTGTCATTTGGACTAGGAACTGGATCTTTCTGTCCCGCTGAGAAGGTACCTTCACCACCGTCCACGCAAGGAGACCCTTAGCTCTTAGCTCTGTCACTCGCTTCTTGACGGATTTTGCCTGATCAGCAGAAACCAGGTGGCCTAAGTAATTTTAGTGGCAGGAAAACGTGTAAATGTGGTTTTGGAGTCACTGAAAGTCAAGACCGGAGGGGATCGGAATGGCAATGAGTGGGCCAGTTTGTGGTATCTGCCCTAAAGGACCCCGTTCTATTTAGTTAGCAGAGTCCTTGCTCTGGACAGGGGGTGTGTGTACCAGGCACATTTCATCTGTTTTCCCGGTTAGATTTTCTACCAACTCTCGAAGCTTGAATGCATTATTGTTAGCACTTTAAGAACTTACAAGCATGCCTGGGAGGCTCAGTTGGTTAAACGTCCAGCTTGGACTTGGGTCATAATCTCACGGTTTGTGAGTTTGAGCCCTACATCAGGCTCACTGGTGACAGTGCAGAGCCTGCTTCAGATTTTTTGTCTCCCCCGCTCCTCTCCCGCTCTCTCTCTCTCTCTCTCTCTCTTTCTCAAAAGTAAATAAATAAACAGTAAAAATATAAAATAAAAATAAGAACTTGAAGCTGAAAGAAGTCAAGTAATTGCCCAAGGGCAAGTCATTGAAGTTAGTAAGTTGTAAAATCAAGTTTTGAACTCAGACAATTTCATTTTAGAGTCCGTGCTGACTATGCAAGCTCCCTACATCTCTGCTTCTGTTTATTTGTAACAGGAGAATGAAAGCTTTTACCTTGTGTCTACCAATCAGGCTCTAAGGCGCATTGAGGTTCTTGACCACACAATGCCATGCAGGACCAGTCAACTCTAGGCAAAGTCCCAAAGGTGGCAGAGTTTATTTTGTAAGCATTCGGGTGTCCACGGACCTCTGATCAGTTAGGATTGAGCTCAGCTGTAGGCTGTGGTATTGACAAAGGATAGACAAATAGACCATTAGAAATTGACTTGCTCACTTATAGACCTCCAGATGCAGAGTTGACACAGCGGGCCAGTGGGAGAAAGACTGACTTTTGAAGTAAATGATAACATTTGACTTTTGGTTATCTATCCAGAAAACCAAAACCAAAACCCAATCTAATTTGATCCCACCTCACATCGCATGTAAAAATCCATTCCAGATCGATAAAAGCCTTAGATGCAAAAGACAAAACTTAAACTTTTAGAATAATGCAAAGGAGAATATCGACATAATGATGAGATTGGGGAAGTATTTTTTTAAAAGAAAAAAAAAACACACAAAAAAACCCAAAACACACCCTCAGGTAAAATATTGACACATTTGACTATATTCAACTTAAAATATTCTGCTCTCCATACAAAAATTAAAAGACAAGTTGTAAGTTAGAAGAAAACTTTTGAAACACAAGAAATCAACAAATGGTTAGAGTCCAAAATATCTATGTATTGTTGATATATATAAGTATTTTGTGTGTGTGTGTGTGTGTGTATGTATGTAAGAAGATGACAAAGGGGTAAGGGCATAAAAGACACAAAGAAGCATTGCATAGAAGATTTCTTTACGGTTTTCTGTGAACCTCAAACTCAGTAATAATACCTAATACCTGACAAGATTTTAAAAACTACTATGTGAGGCCTCTGGGGACTAGACATGAGGTTTTCGAAGGGAGTTGGATGTGAGGCAAATAATGGGTACAGGACTCGTTTCCATTCACTTATCAGTCTTTACAATGAGGGAAGCTTCTGTTGAGGCATTGGGCACCCTGAATGAGTAAAACTCTGGCTTGAGGAACCAGGAGAGAAGCCTAAGGCAGCCCGAACAGCTGGAGGACAGACAACCCCAGGAAGGAGGAGGACGAGAAGGGGACATCCGATTCTGAGCAAGAGTGCAGGCCAAGGCTTGAGCACAACTTTGAAGCCCATGTGCATGGGACAGACTGACAGAAGTTGTAAAAGAGGCTGAAGGAAAATCTATGTGTCTTGGGTGACACCAGAGTGATGCTCTATACGCAGAGTACTTGGGATAAACACAACATAGTTGGTACATTCTCAAATTATTTGACCTACAGAGATCCAGGAAAACACGACCTGCTGTCAAAGGAGAGGAGAAGTAATTGATGTCAGCCCTGAGATAAGAACTTTAAAGCAGTATTAAAACTACACTTGGTGTGGTGAAGGAAAGTATTCTCATAGCAAATAGAAGTACAGAAGATGCCAGTAGGGAAATAGAGAATGTGGAAATGACCAAATGGAAAATGTAAAACTGGTAAATAAAGTACCTGTAATAATAAATTCACCAGAAGAACTCAATTGCAGAATAGTGTTTACTGACAAAAGAGCTGTGAACTAGAAGATATATCAATAGAAGATATCAAAGTGGAAGATGCGAGGGAAGAAAATTGATGGCATCTTAGGGACAGTGCAGTAGGAGTCGTAGAGGGAAAGGTGACAGAACAAGAGGAATCTTAGAACAAAAGGAGAGTGAGAACGAGACAAAAAATATTTGAGGAGATGGTGGTCAGAGCCTTTCCAAGTTTGGTGGAAGACGTAATTGACAGATTCAGGAATCTCCGTGAACCCCAGATGGGATCAAATCAAAGAGAACCGTGCTGAGGCACATCATGGATGGATGTTGCCATCCAATGATAAGGGAAAAACCTTGATATCACAAGAGAAAGGACGGCTCCTGCACAGGGGATGATCTCCATCGGCACAGGTTTATCATCAGGAGCTTTGGAGGCCACGGAAAGGCGGGAAAAAGTTTTAAATTGATAAAAGCAGAAACAACACCTGCGTCAACCCAGAAGTCAATGCCCAGTAAAAGTATCCTTTTAAATTGAAGAACAAATGAAGACAATTTTCAGAAAAAGTCCAACTCAGGGAATTCATTTCCATGAGATCTGCACTGTAAGAAATGCTAAACAGAGTAGCTCAAACTGAAGGGAAGTCATGCTGGAGGAAAGCTGCGTCTTCAGGAATAATTGAAAAGCACTGGAAGTGAGGGATTTGAGGGCAACCATGAAAGACATTATTTCTCAATTTCTTTAAAAGCATATGATTTTTAGATTTTTTGTAAATGGTTTTAAAAAAATTTTTTTTTCATGTTTATTTAGTTTTTGAGAGAGAGAAACAGAACTTGAGCAGGGGAGGGGCAGAAAGAGAGAGAGAGAGAGAGAGAGAGAGAGACCCAGAATCCGAAGCAGGCTCCAGGCTCTGCACTGTCAGCACATAACCTGACGCAGGGCTCAAACCCATGAACCGCGAGATCATGACCTGAACTGAAGTTGGACGCTTAACCGACTGAGCCACCCAGGCGCCCCTGCAAATGATTTTTTGAAGTAAATATAATACTGTCTTGTGGGATTTAGAAATATGTACGTGATATATATGATAAGTAGAGCATAAAAAGCATCTGGAAAGGGTAAAAGTAGCTGGAAAGGGTAAATGGGTTAATACAGTTGCAGATTTCTGTTTTTTATGTGAAGGGTACAAATCGACTCTTAAGTAGTATGAAAAGTTAAGGATATGTGCTATAATCCCTAGAGTATCCATTGAAAAATGCAAATCTGTACAGCTAAAAAGCCATTTTTTTTTCAAAATAGGATTTAAAACCATATGATCTAAAAGAAGGTGAGGAAGGAGGGAAGAGAGAAACAAAACAGAGGGGATGACAAACCACTAATAAAATAGTGTACTTAATCTAACCATATCAATAATTACATGAAATGGTAGTGGATTAAACACTCCATTTAAAAGGCAGAGATTAGGGGCTCGTGGGTGGCTCAGCCGGTTGGACGTCTGACTTTGTCTCAGGTTATGACCTCATGGTTTGTGGGCTCAAGCCCCACATCGGGCTCTGTGCTGACAGCTCAGAGCCTGGAACCTGCTTCGGACTCCGTGTTTCCCTCTCTCTGCCCTTCCCTACCCCCTCTCAAAAATGAATAAGCATTAAAAAAATTTTTTTTAAGGTAGAGATTATTGGCATGCATAATGAAGGATGAACTGTTTGCTGTAAAAGATTATTTACTTTAAATATACGTAATAGTTGAAAGGAAATGGATGGAAAAATGTATGCCATCTGAATGATAAATGTAAGAGGGCTGGAGTCTTTGTATTAACAGCAAACACATGCAATTTCAAAAACCAACATTTTTATCAGACATAAGCCATAGCAAACACATACTTATTTGTGTGCCTACTAAGGACAACCTCTAAATACATGAAGGGGAAATACCACTAGCATTGAAGGGAGAAACTGAGAATTCCACAAACATAGTAGGATATTAAAAAAAAATTGTAAGCATCTGATAGAACAACTACCCCAAAATTAATAAAGACCTAGAAGATGTAAGTCTGTTACTCACCACGATCTAATTGATTCAGACCACTATGTCCTGAAACCATAAAATATATGTTCAGCTGCATGTGGTATGTTTATCAAGGTAAACTGTGTATAATGGGCCATCAAACAAGGCTCAATACATTTGAAACTTGTGAAACTATATCCAGTTCAGTCTCTGACCATAAGAGAATTAAAGTAGAAGTCAGTAGCAGTAAGTTCTGTTGAAAACTCCCCAATACTTGGAAAATATAAACACCGCACTTCTAAATAATCCACAGGTCAAAGGAAAAATCACAAAGGAAATTAGAAAATAATGAACCGAATGATAAGAAAAGTAGAAGACATTAATATTCGCGGGATACATGCAGTGTTTATAGGGAAGTTTATAGCTTTCAATGTTTATTTAAGAAAAGAAGAAGTTCTAGAATTCGTGGCCCATGAACGAAAACATTAGATAGGTCAGGCAGTCTTCTGAAGAAACAGGAACAGGTAGGGACAACAACAACAACAAAAAAACCCCCAAAAAACCAAAAACCAAAAAACACGTGAGAATATTGTTACCTACCAGAGAAATACCAGATTCAAAGTACGATGGGCCAGTAATTTAATCAGTTGTGCTTGGGCAACGCATCATCCATAAAATACCAAAAGGATGTGGTTTGGGGAGCTTCTAGGTTGGTGAACACATGGAGGTGCTGGGGTGGGATGTCGTGCCGTCAAGGGACAGGGAAACTCCGCGCCCTGTCCCCGTTCCTTGTTCAGGGCGTCTTTTCCAGCTGGCTGTTCCTGAGTTGTATTCTTCATAGTAAGCTAGTGATTTAGTCAGTGAACTTCCTGAGTTCTGTGACAATTCCTAACAAATCATCCAACCTGAGGGAGGGGGTCGTGGGAGCCTCCGGTCTGTAGCAGGTCAGTCAGAAGCACACAGGTGACAACCTAGACTTGCATTGGTGTCTGAAGTGGGGCCGTCCCGTGAGACTGAGCCCTTCGCCTGTGGGGTCTGGTGCTGTCTCCAGGTAGACTGTGTCAGAACGGAGTCAACTGTAGGATCCCCAGTTAGTGCTTACAGAGAACTCTGGAATTGCTCGGTGTGGGAAAACGTGTGTGGAATGTAGAAGTATTCTGAGTATGGAGAAGCAGATTTTCCTTTCAGCTGTATGAAAAACCATGTCCGTCGACCATAACCCAGCCCTTCCACATTTAGGTATTTCCTGAAGAAAGATGTGGCCACACGAAAGCTTACATTCACAGTAGCCAACACTTGGAAATGACCAGTCAGTGCCCATCAGTGTATGAGTGGATGTACAAGAAGTGGTAAGTTCATAAAGTGGAGCACTACCCCCATGAAATGGGGTGGGTCACGGGTAGCCCACACTTGAAATCATTTTCAGAACGATTGTTCCGAGTCAAAGAAGCCAGACACCAAAACGTATGCAGTGTTTGGTTCCGCTTCTGTAAAACACAAACCCACCTACAGCGATTGTTGAAGGAACAGCCTACTCTTCCAGAGTGAGGAACCTTTTGGGAGAGACGAGATGTTCTGTATCTTAATGCGATGGCTGTAATACATCGTGGCTGTGAATACGCATCAGAGGTCATTGAAATGTACACTTGAAGTGAGTGCCAAGAAGTCACATGGGAAGATGTGTCCCTCATCGGTGACTGGTGAGGTACAATGTAAATTGAAAGAGGATCGCTTTTTCTTCCGACCAGATTGGCAAGAAGAACGAGTTTGACAATAAAGGTCCTAGAAGAAAACAGGGCCCCCCAGAGGGGTGTATACAAATATTTATAGCTCCAATGCTCATAGTAGCAAAAGGATAGAAACAAGTAGGTTCAAATGTCCACTTTTAGGCAAATGTAAACTAATCTGGGGCTCATTTAAACTGTAAATCTATACTGAATGAAAGTTAATGAGACACCTGTTTTTGTATCCACACAGATGATTCTCCAACACCTGATGTTAGGCAAAAACCCAAATTACATAGACTGGAATCCCATTTACATAAATTTCAATAACCTCCAAATGAAGCAACATATTGTTTAGGGGTATATACTGCATCTGGCAAAACTCTAAGTACAAATCGTAGAATGATAAACACCAAGTTTGTTTGGGGTGGTGGTCACCTGTGAGTATATGGAGTATGTGTGCTGGCGAGTGAGAAGGCTCTTTCAGAATTCCTTGCTGATGTTCCCCTGGTGACTATGGGTGGAGTACACTTGGGTGTTCTTTTACCATTAGTTTTTAAACCACGCGGATGTGAAGTGTATCAAATTAGGTTTTCTTTTTTTAGTTTATGGAAAAATAGAGATAAATAAAATTTATCGATCTTAGAGTGTCATAGGAAAATGCACTATACCCAATGAAAATAATATGTGAATAAAATTTAATATCGAATATAGGAAGCATGAGAAGAATGATAAATATAAATATTAATATAATTTTGATTATAATACATGTTTTTGTGTCAAATTCAATAAAATTACAGACTTACAGATTTGATCTAGCAATGCATGACCTATAACTGATACATAAAAATATTCAGATAGGTTGAAAATTACTGTATAGAAACATTCAGGTACATTGGGCAAAAATTAAGCAAATGAATGAAAAAGCAATTTTAATTTTCTTTAATGTTCATTTTTGAGAGAGAGAGAGAGAGAGAGAGAGAGAGAGTGCAGGGAAGGGGCAGAGAAAGAGGGAGACACAGAATCTGAAGTAGGCTCTAGACTCCGAGCGGTCAGCACAGAGCCTGACACGGGTCTCGAACTCACCAACTGTGACATCCTGACCTGAGCTGAAGTCGGATGTTTAACCAACTGAGCCACCCAGGCACCGTGAAAAAACAGTTCTAAAGGGGAATACAGTTTAATTCAAGACAATCACAAAAGACAAAGAAAAATATAATATACTGGAAAAGTGAATCAAAAGATACAGTACTTATTAATGACATAGCCTAAAAATTCAAAAAGCAACAATTGATATAATTTTAGGGAAAACAGATTTTATGCAGAGAGTTTAACACATTGGTTGGGAAATTTTCAACTCGAATGTATCAAAGTACAAAAGATACTAATCACCCAAAACATAGCAGTTCCATGTTTGTATATGTGTGTGTATGTATATGTGCACTGTATATAACTTTACACATAAAACCAGAAATTCCTACTTCTGCAGCCCATCTGGAACATTTACCAAAAAAGAGGATTCTGTAGGAGGCTACTATGCATATCTTAATACATCTACAGAAGAAAAAGAGTAGTCTAAGTTTACTACAAATTTTATCAGATTAGACCTAATTAATAAATGAATCTAAAAAGGACCCCACCTTTGTTTCAAAAAGCTAAAATCCTACTATGAAAACACTCCTTGGATTCAAAAGGAAATCATAAGAGCATTACTGGATGTTGAATGACAGAGGTAGTATTACATGTCCAAACGTGAGCGGCCGTGCGAAAGCAACCTCCAGATGGAACGTTACACATTTAACGACCCACACAGAGAAGACCGAAAACCAGCTGAGTTTTGAAGCCAACAACAACAACAACAACAACAACAACAAAATGATTATCAGAGTCAAATCAAACAAGGAAGAAAGGAATTGTGAGGAGAGAAATCAATAAAATACAGAGGTAGGACAAAAGCTGAGTCTTTGAAAAGATTAATAATTAAATCTCCAGTACAGGTGATGAGAGAGAGAGAGAGAAAGTACGAGCAAAAGGCTAGAGTGAGGGGGGGACTGTAGTCACAAGGGTATTCAGTCAAGAATGCGAGGAAATTTCAAAAATTTCAACATCAGCAAATCTGTGAAATTATGTATCTCGAAAATTACAGGACAAGAGCCTCAGTATAATCTCCACAGATGAAGAAAGAATATTCAAGTCTATTTCTCATCTAAAAATCCTCAGAGGGGCTCCTGGGTGGCTCATTCAGTTAAGTGGCCAACTGTAGGTTTTGGCTCAGGTCACGATCTCGTGGTTCGTAAGATCAAGTCCCGCATCTGGTTCTGCGCTGACAGCGTGGGGTCCACTTGGGATTCTCTCTCACTCTGACTCTCTCTCTCTCTCTCTCCCCAAAATAAATTAAAAAAAAAAAAACTTTAAAAAATCCTCAGAAAACTAGAGAAGGTTCTTAATTCATTCAATTGATATTTATTGAGGTTCCTGCTATGTTCTAGGCTTTCTTTGTGTGCTGAAATATAACTTGGGATTTCATCCTTTTATTTCCATGTCCATATTCATGCAGAGAGACCTATTCCTTCACAGGGAAGATAGTGTACCCACTCACAACTCTCATGTAAACATCTTATGAATTGGCAAGTTGTGTAACCGCCTGTCATTCCTTCACATAATGGTTTCTTGTTTTTCCTATTTGCCTTTGTGGATGTCAGCAGTGTCAGCACATACGTTGAATGTCGTCTTGGGACCCTACAGCAAAGACCCACAGTTGTCAGATGAACTGTAGAGCCACACAAGTACAGACTTCAAAGGGTAGACGCTTGTGTGTGTGTGTAGGTAGCAGCTGGCCTTGCCTTTCCTTAAAGACCCGGCAGGCATTCCTGGACAGGTTCTTTGTATTTCCTTAGATCAAAAGTGGCTCAACTCTAATTTTTTTGCAGGTGCTGAATAAAATCAGGATGAAGTGAAACAGATGGTTGCACCTCCCTCTTCTCATCTCAGTCAGCCTGATTAAAATGGTCATTCTTCCAAAACTTGTGTATCTCGTGCAAATGCATCAAATATTTCCACAAACCATATGGCCACTATCCTAACTTAAGCATGAGTAGATTTATGTGAAGAGTTGTTATTGGCCCCCGCTCTAAGAATGTGCTCTCGGAAGGTCTCAGAGGAGTTCTGATGAGTTGCTTTTGTTTGATGCACACCTATAACGTGTAGAAACTTTTATTCAAGGTAATAAAAATATTGTCATAATACCGTAAAGTATTAGTAGGAAGCCATCTGTAATCTGCACGCCCAAGAGTAATTCACTGTGCACTTGGCAAAAATCAGAAGACTTCTGGTATGTGTGACAAATTTGTAGTTCAGCCTTAACTAAAATTTTTAAATGTCCTGATAGCTTCAAAATAATTATAATTCTTTTCCTTTGCTTATTTAATCTGAATTTAACCAAACCCCATTCTTCACAGGGATCTGTGTTCAGCAAGCGGGTGTAGAGTTTTGAATGAATGGGTTGTCAGTTTATAGTTTCTGCTTCTGTGGCTGACATCTACTTGAAAGGAATTGAGCTGTGAAGGTTTGGGAATAAAATCACAGCTAACCCCTTCCTTCTTTTCAAACTACTATATATATATATATATATATATATATATATATATATATATGTATATATCTTTCACAGACACTTATCTGTGTGATGATTATGCACGCCCAGGGAAGAGTATTTCACAACTTCACAACTGGTCTCATCACATTAGCCTATTTTAATATTCTAGATCGTTTTAAACCTAAAGATCTTTGTGAGATTGCCGAGAGCTCGTAATGCGTTCCAGTGTGGAACATAAATTTATTCAGCACCTGTGAAAATAGTTCGAATTGCTTGCTGTTGTTTAAAAAAAGTCCATTCTGTGAAATCTGTTTGGGACTACTTTGAAGTAATTTTGGGGTGCAAAACAGGGACTAAGTGAATCAGTCAGTGAATTAGTAAATTAGTAAATCAGTGAATTTTTGCTCAGCCCTTTCAAACAGGCTGGGGGGAGGAGCCAAGCTGTGGTTTCAGGCTGCAGGAGTCCTGCCCTCCCTAGGCATTCTGGAGGATTTGGGGTCTGGGTTCCATGAAGTGGGGGACATAATAAGATCTCACTTTAGGGAGAGTTTGTGAGGGTTCAACTAGATAACCTACATTTGTAAAGATCTTGTCCCAACAAGTGCCTTAGGCGCCCAGTAAATTCCCCCTGTCTGTAGGATTATTGATAAAATACTTTGATAATTGACCATTTATGACCATCTACTCCACCCATGAAAGATATGAAAGTGGTTAACATGTCTGGGGGGTGGATATTGTCCCTGAGTCCATTGCCTTACATATCTGGACATCTTTGCAAGAGGTTGATTAAAGAGGCTGCCCACATTTGGAAAATTCTTAAGTGAGATCTCTGTTGTATGGGGATTCTTGATTATCAGGTTAATTGAGACTGTCAAATTCTCCCTTAATTGCTCTGAAATTAAATTACCAATGAATCCCCAGGCAAAGCAAATGTTTCATTATTCACACAAACATAGGTCACAGGCTCAGTGTCCTCCTGGCACTCTGGCCCATATCCCTTATTTGATGAAATTATAAATATGCTCCTACTTAAAGTATTTAAAGGCTAATTACTGGCCCTTCTTAATTTAAAATGTATGATTTGAAAACAAATTGACATTTGATGAAATATTTTATTGAAGTAATTTAAAGATGTTTTGTAAAATATACAACTGATGTATTAGAGATGTTACATAATGTCCAGGCTTTTAAAAAAAATTTATTTATTTATTTTTATTTTATTTTTATTTATTTATTATTTATTTTATTTTTTATTATTTTTTATTTTTTATTATTTTATTTTTATTTATTTATTTTTAAAAACATTTATTTATTATTTTGAGAGAGAGAGACAGAGACAGAGAGTATGAGCACAAGCAAGGGAGGGGCAGAGAGAGGGAGAGACAGAATTTCAAGCAGCCTCCATGCTGTCAGTGCAGAGCTCAACATGGGGTTCAATCTCATGAACCTCAAGATCATGACCTGAGCCAAAATCAAGAATTGGATGCTTAACCGACTGAACCACCCAGGCACCCCTGATGTCCAGTTTTATTAACTAATCAAGTAGTCCAAGTTCACTGCCACTGTGGCCACTTTCCAAGTATTCCAAAATAGAAAATTTTAAGACCTTCAAAAGTCAGTGGTGCAGGAAAGAATGTAGAGAAACTGCCCTTTTCAATGTACCCATTTTATTTTCTATCTTCCTCATGTCTCACTGAGGTTCTACAGTGTCATTTTGGTCATGGAAACTACCAACTGAATAAGAGAATATTCTTCTGGTGCTCGTATGTTGAGTCATTTGTTCCTGCTATCATATAGATCCTATATCAGGCCAAAATCTCTGGAGTCACTTCTGGTTTAAAGGTTATTATCTGCGGCGTCTGCCTGGGCGGCTCAGTCGGCTAAGCATCCCACTCTTGATTTCGGCTCAGGTCACGATCTCACAGTTGTGAGATCGAGCCCCGCATTGGGCTCTGCCCTGAGGGTGGAGCCTGCTTGAGATTCTCTCCCTCTGCCCCTCTCCCCTGCATGTGTGTTCTCTCTCTCTAAAAACCATGGATAGGGCACCTGGGTGGCGCAGTCAGTTAAGCGTCCGACTTCAGCCAGGTCACGATCTCGTGTCAGGCTCTGGGCTGATGGCTCGGAGCCTGGAGCCTGTTTCCGATTCTGTGTCTCCCTCTCTCTCTGCCCCTCCCCCGTTCATGCTCTGTCTCTCTCTGTCCCAAAAATAAATAAATAAATAAACAAAAAACAAAACGTTGATAAAAACCATGGATAAATAAACCAAGATTATAATCAGTGTTTCCTCCTGGGACTGAGCCTGATGGCTCGCTGTATGCACACACTGTTACCGTGTACCTGATGCACTCGATGTAATTAGCCTGTTTCCTCCGAGGGTTCAGAGGTGGAGCACTGTAGCTAGGGCTGCTGTAGCAAAAATACCACAAGCCGGGCAGCTTGTAATGGCAGACATTTATTTTCCGTGGTTCTAGAGGCTGCAAAGTCCTAGGTCAGGGTGCCAGCATGGTGGGGTTCCCGTGAGAGCTCTCTGGCAAATGGCGGGAGGTCATCTCATTTCACGTGGCGGAGAACAGGGAGAGGAAGCGAGCCCTCTCCGGACTCTTGCAGGGGCACTGATACCATCATGAGGCTCCGTCTGCCTGACCTTCTCTAATCCTCATTACTTCCCAAAGTCTCCACCTCGCAGTACCGTCGCATCGGTGTTTTTGACATAGGAATGTGGCGGGACCCAAACATGCAGTCCAAAGCAAACAAACACCTTTCAAACCATTGTGGTCAGTGTTCTGTCACACCATCGAGCCGTGGTCCCTTTACACGACTCACAGTCCGTGGAGATCGACCCTTTGAGTCATTCAAACCCACTGGTTGGATAGGAGCCATGAGCCAGAATAGGTGAATTGAAAATATCCTCAGTCGTGTGGGATACTGCTGGGGCACCCAAGTTGCAGGTTTCAGGAACTGACCGTGTTCTAGAAAAGACAAAAGCGGTGTGATGAAGGCAGTGTGTGCTGATGACTTTATCCTCCAGGAAAAGCAGAGACCGTCTCTAGGACCTCAAGGGGATGCTGTCGCCAGGGAATCTTAGCTGCAGTTTAGTTGAGGACTATTTGGCTTATCTGAGGCTCGGGGACTGAGTATTCCTTCTTTATCAGGAGACCAGAGCTTCTCCTGAGCCTTTGAACTATCCCCATCAACAGTCTACTCAGATGGATTTGGCTGTCCTGAGAGTGCCCGATTGCATCTGGCTCCCATCTGAGTGGAAAGTCGACTCACTCTACCAGGCCCCCCGTCCGTCTCCCACATGCTTTCCGTGTTTCCATGAACGTGACCCAGTCTCTCAGACGTTGGATGTTCCAACATCCACCCTGCGGCTCAGTCCCAACCCGAAAAGCGACGGGTGCCCTTGGCCAGCTCCCCCAGTCAGGCACTCTAATCTTTACGTTTGGGTTCATGAGCTGTGCTCCGGACAGGATTGGGGGCCGGTCATTGTCATAAGGGCTGCTGACATTTGTGTTATTTAGAGACCCCTGGGCATGTGAGACACGGTCATTCAGACTGGTGCACGTCTGTCGTGGGACATTTCCTCTGCTTCCTGAAATAGAGCTCAACCCTCCTTCCAGAACCCGGTGCAGAATACGTGACTCGCACTTGGAGAGTCAGCCCCGAGGACTTCCAGACTTGGTTTTTGGTAAGTTTGTGGCGACCTGATTCACGTATTTTGCAAGCTGTGAACTCAGGGTGGTAAGTGGGGCTAACGACTCCTATCTGCACTTCATACCGCGTGACTGAATGAGGTCAGCGACCTCTCACGCCCGTAGAATATTGACCGCGCTAGCAGATTCATGCGAAAGAAACATGGCTCAGAGTAGGCTTTCGCTGAGCTGCAAGGAACACTGGGCTTGTTTGGCTACAGTTGGAAGTTGACCGGTCAGCTACAGAGCCCCCGAGGGGGGTCCTCTTGTAAGCCTGCTCACTTTCCTGCACTGATCACACGAGACCGTGATGACTACTCCAGCCTTTTTATTTCTGTTTTTATTTCTTATTTGTTTATCGTTTAAATGACAAGAAGAATAAATTGGTTTTGGAGATGGGGAGTAATTTTAGTCATGAACTTTCTTCCTTTTTTTTTTCTCTTAAAACTCACTGCATAATTATGTGCTTAGAAACCCGAATCCCGATGACATACCTCACCCTCTTCTGTTCCTGATTATAAATACTGGTCCGTATAACGCACCCCGACTCGAGCTTGTCCCCTCTGGTGTTGGTCTGTACTCGCAGGGGCCGTCTCTTTTTCCGTGGCTTTGGATTTGCCCACCTCTCCTGGGATTTATTACCTTGTCCTTTTGATCAAGGGGGTTCGTCACACCCCTTTCCTGCCCCTCATGTGGTTCTTGGCTGTTTTCACTAAAATTGCTTCTCAGGGATTCTTTCCCTTAAAGGGCTTGCCCTGGATCTAGGTCTTCCTCTTCTTATCCCTTTACTGCTTCCTGGGCACGGTCACATCCCAGCGGGATGACGGATGTGCCAGTTTCCAACAGCACCCCCGTAACATCGGCGAGGATGTGATTAATAGTGGGCACATCTGGAAGCCTGATGTCGCTGTTTCCTCCTCTGGCCGAGGTCACTGCCCAGAAGGCAGGGGATCTTGGAGATGCTGGTGGCCTTTTATAGCCAGCGGCCGCATGTCCCCTGGGCCCTTGCTGCCGGTGGCACTTTCACATCCAGACCCTGGATGGAGACATCTGAGTAGAGGAGCCTAGTGGCTCAGTGTCTGGCTACCTCCATGCGGCATGCCTGTTAGACGGTCCCTGTCCCCCCTTTGGAGCCTCCTATCGTTACCCTGCTGCGTCCTGTCTTGTGGTCAGTCAGCTGTCCAAACCTGGGGCTTGACTCCTTTTTCCTGCTCTCATCATTCTGAGGACCAGAGTCCTGGCCCCAAGCCCAGTCCCCATGATGGGCCCCACTTTCCCTGAGTGCTTTGCTCTCACCTGCAGACTGGACCCCACCATGACCATTAGCTGGGTTGTTGTAATGGTTGAGGAAGGTCCTGAGAGCAGGTGTCGCACTGTGGAACAGAGGTCGGGGGTCAGTAGACATCCGTTGACTTTCCTTCTTTCTGCCTCCTGCCGGTGCCTCCCCTCCCTGCGGGCTCCAGCTTCATAGGTGTGTGCAGCCTCTATCTCCTGATTCCACTGAATAATGTTGTCTGCATTTATCCATTCACTCGCCGAAGGATATTTTGGCTGCTTCCAAGTTTTGGCGATTATGAATAAAGCTGCTATAAACATCTCTTTCATTTTTAAAAATCTTTGCAGCCAAATGCAGGTGGCATTTAATTCTCTGCGTCCCTCCCCACCCCCAGTCCCCAGGCATGTTCCGTTCTGCCTGGGAATGCTGCCACTGGATTTTGAGAACTATAAAAAGACATCTAAGAAGGAAAGTGATTGTGCAGGGTTCCTGATGAATGGAGGGGATGATTCTGTTTCGTTTGTCTTGGAAGGTGGGCTTCTCCTCTGAGGCCCCAGGGACGTCGACTCTGCCCCCCACCCCCCGCCGAGTGCCGAGTCCCACTGGAGAGATGCTTACGGGACGGTCTCCACCCTGGTCTTGGCTGGGCATAACACAGCCACGAGTGTACAAATCTTGGGCTGTCCCCCAGGAATATTTGATAGCTAGCACGCAGAAGTTATTGGCAAGCATATTTCTATATGCACGAGATACATTGCTTTGCTTTTACCTGGTTTCAGATTCTAAGAGGAGCATTTGCCGGGTACCCTTGTAGGACACAGCTTTGCAGGTCAGCTTGGCTTGTGTCTCCTGATTGGGTTTCTAGTGCTCACTCCCCACGGGCCCTGCTATTCTTAGACTGTAGCTGGGCTCTGCCGTAGTGGTTCATTGTCCACTTTGAGTCTGTGGAATGTGGTTTTTGTTTCACGTTTCCCCATACTAATCATTGCAGACAATTGAGAAAAAAAAATGTCTAAAAAATCATCAAAAACCTACAATCATGCTCTTATGTAATGACTAATCTGCGCCTCTATATATCTACTAAACAAGGGTCCTGTCTGTCTTTTGTGTCATTGGCACTTTCCTCAGGGTACAGCCATGCTTGTAATATTAATTATTTTCATTATCAGCAAGAAAACAATTGCTTGGTTTCCTTAAAAGACTTGTAGCTTCCCTCCTGAAGCCACAAAGAAAAGCTATAAATAAGTTAATCTTGAAAAGTTCGGTATAAAGTGCCAGCATTGTCTGAACATTTTCAGATAATTGGTTGGTTAATTGGCAGGTTGGTCTAATGATCTCTCCTTTGCCTCTCTTCCTTGGAGGGAGTAGAGAAGGAGGAGGTAGATATCCACACTCACAGTGGAGATCATTAATCATCTGTCAAAGGTGAAAGAAATGTATACGTTCTGAAACCACTGGTGTTTTAATTGAGGAGGAAACATGTGAGCAACTTTTTTTTTTTTTTTTTTTTTAATTTTTTTTTTCAACGTTTTTTTTTTATTTATTTTTGGGACAGAGAGAGACAGAGCATGAACCGGGGAGGGGCAGAGAGAGAGGGAGACACAGAATCGGAAACAGGCTCCAGGCTCCGAGCCATCAGCCCAGAGCCTGACGCGGGGCTCGAACTCACGGACCGCGAGATCGTGACATGGCTGAAGTCGGACGCTTAACCGACTGCGCCACCCAGGCGCCCCGCAACTCTTAAGCATAGAAGGCATTTGTTATGTTCTTGAAGTAAAACAAAGTAGCTTTTGGTCTGAACGTCGTTCCCCGTCTTCTGGAAGCCTTTTAGCATTTCTATGTGACTCTTCCTTTACCTGTCACTAGGCATGAATGTATATTCCAAATGTGCTCTGAGCTGCCGAATAAAATATATATAGCACATTTAGGAAGAGAGTGCTACTCTTTGGAAATTCTTTTCCTTAAAAGGGAAATTGTAGATATGCACTTTCTCGCCACACACACCTCTACGAATGGGCGTTTCCGGGCCATGTTTTGCAATCTTCAAAAGTCTCCCGGTGAGACTCTTCTATATATGGTTTGACTACAAGTCAGACACAGAGTTTCTCTTTTCCTTAAAGAAAGTAGCTTCAGGGAGAACAAAAACCTAGAAGTACAAACCAGCACCGTCGTCCAGACCTCCCGGGCAGACAGCTGTCTGTCTGTCCTTAGCAAAAGTGACGTCTTTCCTTCCTTCTCCCTGTGTTGCTTCCATTCAGCAGCAAATGTAACCATCACAAAGCTTTTTTGCGGGGAACATAGTTGTTTGGGGAGTTTTTGTGGATTATTTTTTAGGTGGTATTGTCATTTTTGAAAACAACTTTTATCCGGGCAGCAAAACCATTGCTTAGGTGAATCTTGTTTTCTGAGAAGGAATTCAGGGCACACCTGCTGCGTGAGTTCCTGGTTTGTTGTGCAGATGAATCGAATGGGGGCAAAAAAGCCAAAGCAGCACACTCTGCAGGTGCCGGTAGACTCTCGTGTGTGTTAAAATTTGCCGTGTTTGAATGTTGCACTTGGTGAACCTCCGAGGGTTGGGTGTTGTTGTTGTTGTTGTTTTTATCCAGTTCTGAAGACATGTACACCCTGATGAGACCAGCTGCAAAGACCCACAGCCCCTGACACGGCCTGGGGTCCAAGCAGGCCCCTGAGGGGTCTTTTTGTGCTTCTGATTCCTCCCGATTGCAGGGAGTCCCTGCGTTTCGACTACCGTTCGTCAGCCCTGGAAGGATTCCCACCATTTCTGAATACCTGCTTTGCGATACCCATCCATCTTTCACTTCAGATAGTTTGAGGTCAAAATACCCATTTACCAGTTACGCCAATATTGCATTGCCTCCGAGTCCGAAGAAAGATGGATGGGGCTAAATGTTCGAGGAGAGGGAGCCCACCGATGATTGTCTCCCTCCCACGAATTTGCTTTCTTCGATCTTAGATCAGAAGACCTGTCGATTCAGTTTCACTCATTCCTGATATTGTGTTTCTGTCATAGATTAAGTATTCCTTACAAATACTGTGTGTCCTTAAACATGGTGGGGTTAACTGGGCAGCATATAATATGCACACAATAATCCTAATTGATATTAACAATTTAGCATTGCTTTATTACCATGAGGAATGACCGTAGCTTTTGATTATTGATGACTGTGGCATTTTAGACATACTGTTGTTAAGAATGACATATAGGGACACTGTCCTTTCATAAATAGGGCATAACACTCAGCCAAGCCACTTTCCCTGCCATTGAAGTTGTACCTGAGATACAATGTTGGTTCCTGGTCCTATTTCTGCTTTTCTCTTCTCTTCTCTTCTCTTCTCTTCTCTTCTCTTCTCTTCTCTTCTCTTCTCTTCTGTCTCTCTCTCTCTCCTTCCCTACCCCCTTCCTTTCCTTCGTTCCTTCCTTCCTTTTCTTCCTTTCCTTCTGTCCTTCCTTCCTTCCTTCCTTCCTTCCCTTCCTTCCCTTCCTTCTTTTTCTTCCTTTCCTTCTGTCCTTCCTTCCTTCCTTCCTTCACTTCCCTCCCTCCCTTCCCTCCCTCCCTTCCTTCCTTCCCTCCCTCTCTCCCTCCTTCCCTCCCTCCTTTCTTTCTTTGTTATCTGCATTTCTTGGAAGAGAAGATCCTGCTTCCTGTAGAGCTGGTTGTAGGAACCTACACTGGTTGGTGCACCTGAAGTCAGAGAGAGTGAACCCTTCAGAACTTTGAACACTTTGTATGACTGTATGTGTCTGCTTGCTGATATACTGTATGTTTATTTTTATCTCTATCTATCTATCTATCTATCTATCTATCATCTACCTGGCAGGAATCGATCTAAAATTTGCATGCATTAAAATAAGAATGTAGACTATAGGAATGTCCTCATTGTAAACATACAAAAAATACACAAAATGGTCCTTTGCAGACATTGGACAACGGGCAGCATAGCGTAAAGATCCCTGAGAAGAGAGAAACAAACAACGTAAGTCCTAAAATTGCCTCAGATCATGGCCTGGAGGCAGTTTCCAGACCCCACTGTGCAGGGAGAGGAAATGGAAACAGAGCCTGGAGGTCTGGCCAAATTGAGGAAACTTGAGAATGGAATTTAGGAGGCCACGGTGGCTAAAACACTTGGGGCAGAGTTCTGTAGAGAAGGAACTGCGGGGAGCGAGCTGCTGAGCTCTTCAGCGGGTCTCCTCTAACCTCCGGCTGAGAACCGGCCTGCGTGTCCGGAGATGGGAGAAACCACGTCCAGGAAGCAGCAGACCCAGCCTTTCTGGACCTGGCTTAGCGCTGGTAAGAGCATGTGCCCCACCAGTCCGAGTGGAAAGCATGCAGAAGAGATGGGGGCTGGGTCCTAAGAAGGGTCACATCTTAACTGTGGGGCTAACAGTCCTAGTGTGAAGGCTGTTACTGGCCTGCCCACCAGAGCTCAAAAGTGACTTCATAAAAGTTGGAGGGGCTGCAGTGGTGAGACTGTGTGTCCGGACTAACGTGCACACTCTTTAAAGGAGTACAGCACAACCCAGCACTCAGCACTGTGAAGTTCTCGGGCTCCAGTGACCAGTGACGACTTACCAGCCACAGAAAGAAGAAAAATACGAGTCATTATAGGAGAAAAATTGATCTGCAAAAATAGACCTTGACATGACAGAGATGATGGACGTAGCAGAAAAGCCTGAAAACAGCCATTATTAATCCTGAAAATATCTCAGATAATGTAAAGGTAAAGATGGATACAATGAAGACAGAGATGGAAGTTTTAACAAGATCTAATGGGAACGTCCACGGATCAAACACTGCAGCCTTTAGAAGCTGGTTTGCGGGGGTGAGAACATAATACGTCTACGTCTTTCTAACACTTGGGCTAAAATTCCTAATATTAACAGAGCAACTGAACTGGCCCAAGTTGGACTGTAAAAATCCTAGTCTTAGATACGACCTTTGACTTCTCGCCAGACCCTTTCTCCTCCAAGAATCTGGCCCAGCAAACCCACCGATTGTTAGCTACTCTGTTCTCTTTTTTTTGTTGTTGAAGTTTATGTATTTATTTTGAGAGAGAGAGAGAGAGAGAGAGAATGTGAGTGGGGGAGGGACAGAGAGAGAGGAGGGAGAGAGAATCCCAAGCAGACTCCTGGCTGTGAGCACAGAGCCCAATGTGGGGCTTGATCCCACGAACCGTGATTATGACCTGAGCCGAAACCAAGAGCTGGACGCCTAACCGGCTGGGCCACCCAGGTGCCCCCTATTCAGGTTCTTTCCAGGTAATGTTGTCTCTCAACTTCCCTCCAAAGATGCAGGCTTTCATGTCTGGAACGTTAAAGTGTCCCTTCTCTGCCACCTGTGTGTGTGCGTGTGTGCGTGTGTTGTGTGAGTGGTGTGTGTGGGACATACCCATGTGTGTGCACATGCACACGTGTTGTGTGTATATGTGTATGTGTCGTGTGTGGTGCGAGTGGCACAGGGCTGTATGCTGTGTGCTGTGTTGCATGCATGTTGTGTGTATGTGTGTTGTGTGTTTCATGTTGTGCGGTAAGTTGCACGCATACATATGCATGAGTGTGTCGTGTGTGCTCACGTATTGTCTAAGTGGTCTGTGCGGCATACGTAGGTGTGGATACGTGTGTGTGTGTGTGTGTGCTGTGTGCATGTATTGTGTGTGCTGTGTGGGGTGTGTGGTGTGTGTGTGTCTGTTATTCCCGTTGGCTCCTCAGGACTCACCCTGGCCCCCACGCCTGGCATTCTCCACTTAGTCAGAACTCATCACGCTTCCTTTTAAGTGCTGTTTATGTGTGTGCATCACACAAGACCATGAACCCTTTGACAGAGGGATCATGTCTGTCGCTGTCCCCCGGGGCTTGGTGTCTTAGGTGAAACATGGCACCCTCATGCCGTCCTTAGTCACCATGAGACTTGGCAAGACAGGGCTCAGTTTGGAATCTAGACCCCACCAAACCTTGGGAAATTCCCAAATACTGAGCTGTGTTAACTTTCACTTGGGTGGTGACGTCAGAAGACAGTGGAAACAGGGAGGGGCGGTTTTCCCAAACACTTTCCAGTGTGATAAGTACTCTGTGCAAGATGACCCTTCTACTTTTTCCCTAATCCCCTTTTCTCGTTGAATATGCTTCTTTTTAGTGCTAGAAATGATTAAATCTAGTAGTTTTCCTGAGGATTATTTTAGTTTATTGTCTCATGACCCAGATGGGAGGTTTATTTTGCTGCAATATTTCTAGCCTGTTTTGCAAAATAGTTGATTCAGCCAACATATGAATGGACAGTGCACTTTGGGTTAAAACAGTTTATTTCTGGACTTTGCTAGTTTTCTCCGTCACAGGTCGTTTATGGGGTCTCTTATTTAGGCAGTGACTTTTTTTTTTTTTTTCCTTAAAGCACTATTGTCAAATTCACATTATCATTATCACCACAAACTCTTTTTGTCCAGGCTGTTCAAGAACCGCTATTGCCTGAGGCTAAGAGAGAGTTGACTGTCTTTCCCGAAGGAAAACGCCAGAAAAATCATTTATCACTTCATCCTTTTCCTTATCAAGGATTTCTTCTCACAGACTGAGCCTTGTCCCTGAGGCTGTTTGGAAATTGACAATTCAGGAAGAATCAATGGGGAGCTGCATTTTTGATGGATGAACCATTCGAAAATTCTATGGCATTCTTCCCATGACCTTTTCTGAAGACAGATAAATAGCCTTCCAAAGGTTGCATTTTATTTTATGTTCAAAAAAAAGCCTAGCCAGTCAAGGTGTATTAGAAACAACGAAGTTACATTCAGCTCTTTCACAATATGAAAAAAATAAATAAAGGGGGAAAAGACAGTGCAACTTGGGGATGTCTTCTGGAAGAACGAGATTTACAAATTCAGAAACTTCGGTACAACAGGGCTCTGAAGTCACAGAAGCTCTCTATTTCCACGAAGATGATTTCTAACACGATACCCCGCCCTGGTAGCTACTTTGTGCTTGATACATCTAACTCTGACGTCACCCTGCCTGTGCACATCTGACACTGTGCAGTTACCATCGGGACATCTTTGATTTCACGGCCTGTGCTATATGACAGAAGAAGAAAGTACATCAGAACAATACCATACCAACAAGATGAAACATGGCCTTAAGAAGGTCTCAA
The DNA here is from genome assembly GCF_018350215.1 of Panthera leo. Lineage (NCBI taxonomy): Eukaryota > Metazoa > Chordata > Mammalia > Carnivora > Felidae > Panthera > Panthera leo. Next base: position 3,292,864 of record NC_056685.1, on the reverse strand, counting down.
GATTTAAATTCAAGGAGGCCAAGAGCAAATGTGAGGAACGGTTATAGCGTAGGAGGCAGGAAGTACTCCGTGTAGTTTCTTACAGGATTTGAATACGGAAATGGAAAGAAGCATCCTGAATAATGTAAATAATGATACAGGAAACAGGTAGAAACTATAGAATGGATGGAGCCAAAGCATGTGACCACTGATAGAAAAAATGCTTTTGAAGAACCGGCAAAGAGGTGACGAGGAGCAACGAGGAAAACGCTGGACTGTCAATGAATCGTATTCCCAAATTCTGCCCGTGGTCTGTCAGAGTTAATACATCTTGAAATGTTTAAAATACAATTTTATTTAACTGATTTCTTTGTTCTGCTCTGTTGTGACATGTTTTATACAGCTTAGGCAAAGTGGAAAAAGAGACTCTCGTGTTCCACCACAGTGAGATTTCACGTGGATCTGTCACGTACATTAGTACCTTTATCCAACATAATAGGAGATGCTGTGTCTTGAGTGTTTACTGTAGTGTGTTATCCACTTTCCATGCCCTGCCCGCCCTCTTCACTCCCTTGCTCATCCTAGGGTGACTGAATTGTCGTGCTGTCCACTGTATAACGTCACACAGCGATTGGACCGATGACTGCAGGAGTTTGTAAGAACTCTTCAGGAGGCAGTGTGACCGTAGAGCATCTCAGATTCCTATTTTGAGAGATTTGTCACTCGTGTTTTTCACGTCACCTATTGTTGTCTTCATAAATTCACCAGCAAAGCACCAGCCCAGTTAAAGATGAGGAAATGGGGCGTTACACTCTTCTGTTGAAATAGTCTCCGTGAAAACAAAAGTTGACGCGAATTATCCACAAAAAGTGATAGAAGCTATGGCAGAAACCACTTGAATAAGAGACCCTGGCTATGTGTACAAAATTCTATAACTCAAGTGAAAAAGGAAATAGCCAGCTTTCCAAGAATGAGATAAAACCCTAAACATAAAATATTTCCAGCAAAACCCCAAAGTACGAGAAATAATTTTCCACTTGGGACATGTGCAAAGAAAACTCTCTGTGAGCCTCAGAGGGGCTTCACTGTATTTGTGAGGAGTTTGTGGAATAGTATAGATGGGGGAAAGAAATTCTTTCCTGAGTATAGATGTTCATTTTTTTATTGATGTTTTCCTCTGAGCCACTAAAGTGAAACACATTTTCCAAAATGAGAATATTTCTTAGAATTTCAGGCAATTTTGCAGATTTTTTAAAAATTTTCTTTTGTTTAACATTTATTCATTTTTGAAAGGCAGAGAGAGACAGAGTGCGAATGGGGAAGGGGCAGACAGAGAGGGAGACACAGAAACAGAAGCAGGCTCCAGGCTCCGAGCTGTCAGCACAGAGCCCGACGCGGGGCTCGAACTCATGGACCGCAAGATCATGACCTGAGCTGAAGTCGGCCACTCAACCGACTGAGCCACCCAGGCGCCCCTAGATTTTGCAAATTTTAAAGACGTTCCATCTTCATTACCTTGAAACCTTCATTAAGTGCAGATTACGGGCTTGGCACCAAGTAAAGGGAAGGAAAAGTAATACAAAAGTTGCTGCTCACAGGACCCCAATCTAATAAAAAAGCAAGTTTGCAATGCAAGAGGGGTAGAGACACATGACAGTGTGAAACGTTACTCGTGACGGGAGAAGGTGAATGCTTCCCTCATCGACTGCCGGTGCCTCCACATTTTCCTGGGTCTACGTGTTGGGACCATGATTATTTGAGCCTTTTTCTATAAGGATTTGTGAGTATAAGTAAGAAATTTAGTGATACTAAAATTTTACATGATTGTGAAGCTACGAACACCTGGAAAGAATAGTATTTTCTGCCATAGAGGTACAATAGGAAAGATGTGTGACGTCACACATTATACAGCCTCTAGCCATGGGTTCAAATGTTGTCAAAGGCTCTTTAGGGAAAGAATGAACTCTTTCTTAGTTGTTATTTAGAGAGATTCATAATTCCGTCACATTATTCACGTGAAATATGTCCATCAAGAGACCGGCAGAAGTAGGAAAGAGGAAAAGGGAGTGTCTGGGTGGCTCAGTTGGTTAAGCGTCTGACTCTTGATTTCAGCTCAGGTCATGATCTCACGGTTTGTGGGTTCGGGCCCTGCATCGGGCTCTGTGCTCACAGCGTGGAGCCTTCTTGGGATTCTCTTTCCTCTCTCTTTCCCTCTCATTCTGCCCCTCCCCTTCTCTCTGTCGCTCTCAAAAATAAATAAACATTAAAACAATTTTTTTTGGAAGTGGAAAATATAAGGGGAAAAGAACCAGAACCCAGTTAGTCCTAACATTGGGAGGGATTAGGTCAAGGCTGTGGATCTCGAGCAGGGTGGTCATGGCATTTCTTGTTAACATGTGCTCAACATCCGTTTAGAGGACCACCTGTGGCAGGAGGACCGTAGTGGCACTATCAGTCTGTCCCCAGTTCAAAGACCTTTTGTTGTTAACCGAGCGCCTCTCTGGGGATCTCACCTCCCACCTCTAGCGTCTCTGGATATTCCTCCTCGTCCTGTCGAACCTTCTCTTTCCAGGAAGCTCCAGTGAGCAGAGCATTGGTGCTTCCCTCTTACTGTATCCCCAGGGCTGATCCCATGGCCCCGGTCTTTTCTCATCTCACTTTGCTGCACATCCCTGCATCCGTCGTTTTACCTAGCTCTGTTCTAGACAAAAATTCCATACTTTGGAGCAGTGTTTTCCAAAATGTAACGAGCAGAATGTGAGTTTTATGAGACCTCAACACATCCTTGCTTCCCAACAAACAAATGAGTTCTGAATTGTTCGGTGCCTATTTGCAATGTATATTCACAAGTTCGAGAGTCTGAAAACTCCTTGGGTAGAAACATTCTTGGTACCTTAATCTTTCCAGTTTTTAACATGTGTTTTTAAATATTTTTTAATGTTCATTTATTTTGAGAGAGCAGGAGAGAGAGAATCCCAAGCAGGCTCTGTGCTGTGCGCACAGAGCCTGACTACTGGTTTCGGTCTTACAAACCGCTGGGTCATGACCTGAGCCAAAACCAAGAGCTGGACGCTTAACCGACTGAGCCACCCAGGTGCCCGCGTTCCAGTTTTTCTACATAGTTACATGGCCGTGGGATGATTGGGGCAAGGCGTACCTCAGCCTGAGTGCTACAGATTATGGTCCTGGGAAAAGCTGAGTTCGACTACCATGATGCTGTCACCATTCACAAATCCCCAGGAGAAACACAGAGCAGTCCTAAAGCCTGGCGAGGCCGTCTTCAGAATTCTAAAAATTTAGCAATGTCAATAAAGTACTGAGACTATAAATTACCCAGATTCCTTTTCTCCATCGATTCTCTCCTTTTCAGCTGTTAGTATGTTTGGAGAACGTGCACACCCAATATACATCAGAGGCTGTGATTGCTGAGGGACAGTGTAGAGGCCTGATCGGGTCACCTGAGATATTGGGGGGGGTACAAACTGGGAATAATGGGGAACCCCAGCGGGCTCAGAGAAGAGGCCATGAGAAAACACGTCAGGATACCTTTAATCAGAGGGGTGACGGTGGAGGTGGGCTTTCCTGTGACATAAGGTGAATTACATAGCCTCCCCAGCTCCACACACTCGGAGAAAGTCTCTAATCAGCCAGAAGCAAGTAAGGACTCTGTTTAGTCCTGCTTCGCAGAGTGTGTGAGTGACCGTGAGGGTCCTTCGGGTGAAGTCCGCTTGGGGAAGATGAGGAAAATTATAAGGCACCTTCAATGAGGAGGGCAAGTAGTTTGTGTCTCGTTGAGTCTACTGAAATGCCACCAGAGGGGTTGTTTCAGGTGCTGTTTCATGGGATAATGACTAATCACTGTTGTCACCAGGGAGCAAAACACAGCTTTATCCTCATTGTGGTCTTATTTGCTTGCTTGGGAATGACAGGATGTGCCGGGACACCTCTGAGTGGAAGTTGGAGGTCAGTGACAAAAGCCCATTAGCTCTCTGAGAGCTCAGAAGACTGCATCCCGTGAGTCGCTTGTAAGCACTGAGCAGAAATCAAATAATTATCCTGCAAACAGCCCTTCCGGTGAATGTTGTTAACGTTTTTTCAGGAAGGGATATTTAGCATCCGGTGTTCTGTTTTAAATATTTATGGCATTTTATCATTCAGACCACGGCGCCCTTGGGAATCCAGTGGGTCTCTCTACCTGTTCCTTTCCAAAGCTCTTTTAGTGCTTGTACAGGGGTGCTCACTGAGCACTTACTATGTGGTCCTTAAGTGCAGTCTCTTATTTGTCCCTCACACGGCTCTGAGGACAGCATTACCATTATCATCACGATCTTACAGGTCAGACAGCTTGTCTTGGCCAGGCTCATGCTGTCTCCAGGCTAAGGATTCTTCACGACTGCTCTGTGTGACTCCTTTCCTGTCCTGTAAAATATAGCCTGAAGAAAGAAATCCATAACTCTCCTGTGTCTAGACTCTGATATATTCTCATCATTTGCCTGTGTTTTGCAAGGAACGTCGCCTCAACCAAGTCCCAGATTGTTAAGAGTGAACGTTAGCCAATGGCTACTTTGTTTAGTAATTCTGTCTAATGTCAGTAATAAAACACATCATCAAACATTTGGAAAAATCATACATTAACTAATAGAAAAAGGAGAAATAGGAGAAAGAATATAGCAGTGTTTTATCGTGGCCAATTTGAGACAGCATTTGGCTTTTTTTTTTTTTTTTTTTGGTCATCTCCATTATAGTTCCAATTACCGAGATATTTAAAACCAGTTTAAGAAAAGTCAACGTATTGAAAAGAAAGTAGAGAAAAAACATTCAGGCCTGTTCAAACAGTATTCTTCTGCAAATGGGTGTCCACAATTGTTAAGCGGTATGAAAACAGCAAAGGTGAATTTACAGTTCACTTCAATTTCAGAATTTGCTATAAAGCAGACACAACTGCTTTGCTGTGTGTTTTAAAGATTTTAGTTTCTCTTGTTTTTTGTGGTGTTTTGCATAAAATACTGTTGAAGACATTGAATGGCAACCAAAAATTACCCCATTGAGGCACCTGGGTGGCTCAGCCGGTTAAGTGTCCGACTTTGGCTCAGGTCATGATCTCACAGTTCATGGGTTTGAGCCCCACCACCGGGCTCTGTGCTGCCAGTGTGGAGCCCACTCGGGATCCTCTGTCCCTCTCTCCCTGCCCCTCTCCTGCTTGCATGCTCTCTCTCTCTCTCTCTCTCTCTCTCTCTCAAAAGTGAGTAAACATTAAAAAAATACTCTCCCGTAGTCTGAAGGAGGCAATCCAGCATGATGATGATGGCTGAGCTCCGGGGTGTGACCCGGGATGGTATTCCCGCCCAGACGCCTGTCATTTGTCTGTTGATGGGTGAGATTGTCCTCCACCTTGGCTGGAAGGGCAATAGGAAGTGCTTCACAGGCTCGGGAGACTAGCAGGAGAACGCACGTGAGGGACGACGTACCCTAGCTGGCTCACTGGAGGTCCTTGCGAGCTCAGTGATTCCTGCGGGGACCGTTAGTACAAGCCCTGGAACCGTGAGTTAGATGGCACGTGTTCAGGGGTTTGCTACTTAGAAGGTCCGTGATGGTCCACTTCTTTTAAATACGGCCATTTCAACTTCGTATGGGTGGAATTGAATGACTTAACATTTTCGATCTTAAACATTTGTGTGTGTTTAGAATTGCACATTTCAGAAAAAGAAATCAAGGAGAGAACACCCTGTGCACGCCATCCACTCTCACACCGTCCTACGGGCCGATGTCTTCTCTGATGAGTGGAGCATTCCTCGACACTCTGATTTTAAAAGTTTTCTTCTCTCTTTTCCAGCTATGGTTCCTTCCCTCTGAGAAGTCATTTTGCTTCGCTTTCCTTTGCCCGACATGTCAACGCTCACCTTGAGAAAGAATTTCAGGCAGCTGGCCAAATCACATGCCGTTTGCCTATGTCAATATTTACGCTGCCTCTTCTCTGCGTCTACTCAAGTTTGTCTCCTCCGGAATTAATGATTAAGTTCTCAAAGGGATGTTTCATTTGATAAGGTTGTTTTTTTATATATAAAACTGCAGGCTTTTTGAATTTAGAAAAAAATAATCACATAAACATTCTAAAAATAGAAAAAGCCCATGTTAGAAAAGGGAAACTATGTGGTCAATTTCTGCCTCACTAGACGTGAAAATTGTTATTGTTTTTTTCTGCAGAAGTCGTTCACCCTTGCGTGTGATTTGACAGAGTTACGATCATAATGTAGATTCTTTTTAACACAGAGATCACTTTCAGTCCCTCCACATCACCTTCAGGTTCGGCCAATACCTGAAGACGCTATGAAAGGGGGGGCAGGGATTTGGACGCTAGACGGAAGGAAATGCAGGACGTTGTGGAGACGGTGTGTTATGGGGTGAGGGGTGGTGACTCCGAGTATGGCCTCTGGGATCACGCCATGACCCCCGGTGCCACGCTGCTCCGTGGCTGTGACCGTCACCCCTCTGGGCTCCAGGGCTTGTTCATTGAGTGGGGCTCTGATCTCCATTCAGCACCACCAGTGCTGGTGTGAGGGTCGAATGAGGCCCTGCAGGCAGAGCAGTTATTAGCACACTAGGTGGCAGTGATTGCCATTGGTGACGTCATTACCCTCCTCCTGCCATCGTCACCCTTTCTTTGCACCCGCTACTCACAGAGTGTGGTGTCAGACACGGGGCGGGGGGAAATGATGGTCAGCGAATGCTTGCGTGTTCTTAAGCGTGGCCCACACATGGAATCATGACGGGAGATCATGACGGTGGCATTCCAGCCTACTTATTACTCGTTATCATTTCCAAATGTGTCAGAGGAGTCTCTTCAGACTTCTGTCCTCCGCGTGAAAAAGAGGGCTTCTGTTTCCTGCTCAGGATGAAGAGCTGTGTCCAAAGAAGAGCCAAAAATTGGATGGATTCGTCCACCTTGCTACTGGCTGATCTCCATTCCAGGAGACAAAACATGGAACAAATCAAGGGGGATTTATATCGCATGTAAATTCTTGTCACGTGGAAACAGTCTAGGTTTACAGAAAGACCTAACCACTCCTGCACTAAATGACGAGTTGCAGAAACTAGGAGAACGCCATTCAGGTCCAAACAAATGACCAAAGCCTCGGGAATGAGTCGCTTCAGTTGTAAGGCAGACAGTGATTTTAATCGACTCCTGGTGCTGTCAGTCAATGTCTAGTTTTCTCAGGCTGGTGCTGTTTTGGGTTCACCTTGTTCACAGAAGTGTGGGTGGTTAAATCCCCAGTTAATGCTTAGTTGGCCAGACTCTTCCTGCTTCAGCATTAATGTTCTTTACAAGTAGATACTAAGGTCCCATCCACTCTGGAATCCTCTGTCACCCATGTCTCTTATGCTTTGTCTTTTCGGAATAATTAAATTCCCAAAGGAACTTGATACATTGATTTCACGTCCAATGTAACTCAACTCTGAACCACAGTGCAAAAAGCCGGCAGGTATAGAGATCATCCAAGACTACGCACGCTCGTAGAAGGAAGAGAGGTACCCTGCATGGGTGAATATTTCAGAAGCAAAATACGCTCACGGGAAAGCTAAATGTAACAAAACGTGCAAATTTCTGCATTTGTGGCTACAGTTAGTGAGAGGAATTAAACACTGGGATGTTTGGCTTAAAACATCCCAGGCTGATTTTTCTTTGTGATAGCTGATGCTGTGTTAATCACGAAACGTCCCTTTCAGCGTGCTGAGAACCTCGCAACAGGCTCCCAGCGACTTCTGTTTTACCCTCACAAAAACATACGAGACAAATACATAACTTAGGAAGTTTAACCCTTTGAACAGACCTCACGGGTGTATGGATGCGGCCTGAACCAGATTTATGTTGGGGCAAGCTAGGCCAATGTATTGTCTGTGGCTAATTGCCACTGGAATGTGGATCATAAAAAGGCAGAAAGGAGGAATCAAAATCAACACACGTGAGAATAGCTCTCAAAATGTTAAGCCTTTCAGTTTTTGAAGGACAAAATTATTTGATATAAGCAGTGGTTTTTTTTGCATTGGTGAACGCCCCTCTGGCTTCTGCCCTCAGAGTTTGACAGAAACAACTCTTGCAAAGGACACTGGTTAAGATCACCGAATCGAAAAGGTATTTTTTTCTTCCTCCTTTCTTTGAAGTCCTAGCAACATTTGATGCAATAGACTGACTACTTCCTACTTCCTGAAAACTTTTCTTCTCGTGGTCTCTGCAGTATCCCATTTTTCTGGTTTTTCTTGTACTATGCCAGATGGTCTGTCTTTGCTGGGTCCTCTTTTCTGCATAAATCTTAAATGGTGACTTTCCACTAGGCTCCTATCCGGGTTGATGGCTTCAATTACTGCCTAATTGCTGAGGCCTTTCCGTTCCAGAGTTCTGACTCAGGCTTCTGTATCCGAATGCTTATTAGACATTGTTACTTGCCTGTTTCAAAGCATCTCTATTTCAACGTGTCACAAACGGGACCCTGGGTTTCTCTCTCTTCCTCTTCTTGCACCCACCCACGGTGCCCGGTACTGGCCCCCTTTAAAGTCCCATAGCTCAGTGAAGGACCCCTTCATCTACCTGTCTTCACCAGGATGATTGTACACTGGGGAAAGGAAATGACCCAGAGTTTCTAGGGATCTAGGGATTATAAAATAGTGACTGTGATAGGACGTTAATCTCTAGAGACACAAAATATCATGATGGTTTGTTGGCAAAAAAAAAAAAAAAAAAGCAGCAGGTGATAGATGGAGATAGGTGCATGAATCTGCTTCACAGAGGATTCCAGTTAGGCCGCGAGCTTATCTGTAGCTATTTACGGAGTCTCGGAGACTAGAACTATATTTAACAGCTACCAGAATCTCCGCTGAGCTCTTCTGACCATTGGAGTAAGCACTATTATGGTAGGAAGGACCCAAATGGAAATTCCTGGAAATGCGCTCATCTTCAAAATAGTAAGCTGAATTGCATGGGAGAGTGACAGAGATTTGTGTCTCCATCAAGGTGTCAGGACGCAGAAGTGGGGACTCCTATCACATCCGCATCTAACTCGCCCCTTTGGCTGGTAGAAAAGCCAGATGGGTCGTGCAGACTTGGATTATCACAAACTTAATCAGTGGGGATAACAATCACAGCTGTCGTACCAGATGTGGTGTGTCTGTGGGAATAAAGCAACATCGCCTCTGGCCGCTGCTGCATACCGTGCACCCACTGATTGCGTCAACTTTCTTTGCAACGCCCGCCAGTAGAGACACCCAGAGGAAGTTTGCCATAAACCTTTGTGGCCGTACCACAGGGCTGTGCCCCACCTCCTGCTTTTGTCGGCACAAATCCGGAGGAGCCGTGACTATGCCGTACGTTCTTGCCACGCTGGTCTGTTACATCAGTAACGTCACGCTACATGGACGGGGGAGACGGTGTTCGTAAGCAACCTCATTGCTAGCGTGAGGGGATAGATAATCACTGTGGGTCTCCAGATGTCTGCCACGCCGGGGAGCTCGTCAGGGGCCACTTGTCTCACGTGTAAGGATGTCTCCCCCACAGTGAGAGGCCAGCTGCAGGGGCATAGCCCTCAGAGGATCTCCGGATTTGGGCACAACATAGATCGTGTTGGATTTTGCTGCTGTGACTCCAGGTGACCTTCAATCGCTAAGCTTTGAAAAGAGTCTGGAGTCATAGGAGGCTGTGCACCGAGCTGAGGGATGGGGGAAGCCATCTTACTACCCGGTCCTTATTCTCTGGTAGATTCAGTGGTGCCTACGAGCGCCTGTGGTAGAGGGACTTGATGCCTCCTAGGGGTTCTGGCAAGCGCCTGTCACAGCGTCACACACAGGCCTAGGGGTTTTGTGTATGACCACGCCCACTCCTGACCACAATATTCTGCATTTGAACAGCTGCTCCCGCTTTCCCTCTAGACATAGAAGCAAATAACCTGGGTGCCATAACCTGTCAAAAGTGAGATTTATACGAAACGTAGGGTCTTAAAATTGTATTTTGAATGTGCCCAGCTGCATTATATCATAACATCCATGTTATATATTGAATATGCAAGACTGGACGTGAGCAGGTGTGCCAGGCACGAGTAAATTGCCCAGGATTGACGCCCACGGGCCTGCTTCTGTGGCTTTGCTACCCTCTTCCTCATTACATATTAAGAGGCCACATAGGGAGTTCCCTGTGAGCTGACAGAGGAGAGAAGGTGTGTTCCTGGCTTACAGGTAGGCTGTTGTAGCCCATCCACACCAGCTAAGAGCTGATGGCCACCATCCCCCAGCCCCCTCGGGGTGGTCAAGAAAGTTAGCGCACACACCTCCAGCGGTCTGCTGGTCGTCCAGTTCGTGGAAGGGGAGATGGCCCGATGCTCAGATCTGATTCTTGGACAGCAGTGACTTGGAAGATTGGTGACCAGGAGGCCTGAGGAAGAGAGGTGAGGAAGGACATTCCAGAATGGTGACAGAGAGTGAAGGTCTTCAGATGTGCCAACCAGAGGTCACATACTTCACAGGAGGCCCTCAGCAATTGGCGGACAAAGTGACCTCTTGGGTGAAGATTGCCTTTTCCTGCAGGTGCTCCATGTTGCCCTGGGAAACCTGCACACGTGTCCCTCACAGCAGCAATGGGGATCTTGTGCAAGAATAACAACGTGGGCTTCCTTGCACCAAGCCCATTGTGGCTTCGGCCACTTCTGAGTGCCCGACTGCCAACACAAGAGGCCAATACTGAATCCTTGATAGGGCATTTCTCGGGGGGAAGAGTTGGCCACGCATTGGATATCAGTTACATTAGAACTGTTTCATTATGGAGGGAGCTGTGATTTGTCCTTGAAGACGTTCCAAATCCTCATCGGCCAGCCCTACTCATAAAACGTATGCCCACGTCATTTGTGAACTTACAGAAATGCCTTAACTCATGAACATGTCACCGCAGAGACCATTGCCACAGACTGAGGAACTCATATTTTGACAAAGGAACTTTGGCAGTGGTCTCCCTGTCACTCAGAAGCAGCTGGCATGATACTACGGTACGTTTGGTGAATGCTACATTATGGCATCAGTTAGGAGGAGATACCCTGCAAGGTTAGGACACTGCCCTTCAAGACATAGTCCAGACCTTTAAACCAGGGGCCAAGGGATGGTATTCTCTTCCCCAGCAGCCAAATTCTGTGGGTCCAGGAGCCAAGGGATGGAAGCGTACCGAATTACCCAATTTCAGAAAGTTGCCTCACGTCTCTGCACTCTTGGGTTTGCTGTCTCTGGAGACCAAGTGTCCAAGGGAGGGATGCTTTTGGGAACACTGCCATGGTCTTGTTGAGTTGCAAGCTGAGGCTGCCCATTAGCATCTGGGTCATGGAAGGAGGAGTGTAGGAGGTCACTGTACTACCCGGCATGGTTAATGTCAATCACTAAGGGAGACACGGGTTGATTTTATGCAGTGAAGGCTGGGAGACTGTGAAACCCCACACTCCCTGAGTCGCCCCCTATTGGTGCTGTGTCCCATCATGATGGCCAGTGGGAAACAGTTGGAACTCAGTAAATACGTGTCCACTGATGGCTTGCACCCTTTATTGATGGGATTCAGGCAAAAACAAACAAGCAAGCGAAACGTTTTGTGAGCCAGCACGCCACGCCAGCCGAAGGGAAGGGGAATGTGCGTGATTGGTAAGAGATGGAGGCAGGGGTGGTGCGTCAGGCCTTGTCGCGGAGGCTCAGTAGACTGTGTTGTGTGCTTACCTTTCTTCGCTCCCCCATGCCTCCCCCCTCTAAGGCCTCACACAAAGGACTCTGGGTATGGGTGATATTATCATTTTGGTTCTTCATGGAAGCATTATTGAGCTGGCATCATTCTATGAGGAGTCAGTGGTCGATGGGAAATGAGTTTCCTTTTGTCAGGTATGCAAAATTTCCTTTGAAGAGAAGGGGAAAATGCATGTGAAGTGGTGAAAAGGGCAGATTATGCCGCCGATTGTCTTTGTGTCCAGCCAGATCCATTTCCTGCCACTTTCTGTCCGCTCTGTGCCCTGTAACACCTACCTCCATGGACTGTATCGTCCGGTCTTTTTGGTCTCCTTGAAGACCACAGCCCAGGAGAGGCATAGAAGGAAAGACGGCAGGGGTACTTCCCCTATTCCCTTGCTGCCGGGCCATGGCTCTGGCAGCGTTTGTGAACTTCATCTCCAGCTCTCTGGGGAGACCGTCCTCCATGGACGGGGCCATTGCGAGTCTGGCAAAACCCACTTCCGGGCAAGGGTTCATAGCTCCATTGCTGCGTTCACTCCCTCACTGTTGGTTTTCTTTACGTTGTCTACACTGTTGTAAATACTCTTTTTGTTAATGTCCTCAATTAATCCCTGTTAATGTGCCATCTGTTTCCTGCCAGGACCCTGGCAGGTATACATCATAAATAACTTTTAAATCTGTGTGCTTTTCTCAATCTCTACCTGTAATGGTGAGCTTGGGCTGCTAAAACAACCACAGAATGAGTGGCTTACATGGTGATGACTTCTATTTCACGGTTTGAGAGGCTGGACACCCAAGATCAAGGTTCCTGGTGACAGCTCGCTTCATGGCTTGCAGACAGCCACCTTCCCACTGTCCTCACATGACGGAGAGAGTGAGTTCCGGTCTCTCCTTCTCTTCCTGTAAGGACGTTATTTCCATCATGGGGCTCCACCCTCCTGGCCTCGTCTGAACTAATCATCTCCCAAAGGCTTCACCTCCAAATACCATCACATTGGGGATTAGGTTTCGAGACACAAGTTTTGGGGGGCACAGACATTCAGTCCATAATACGACTGTTACCAACCTACCGCTCCATGAGCCTCAACTCTCTTCTCACTACTGCTGCTAAAGACACCTTCCACTCTTATCGCCTTCCCACTCTGAGCATGTGGAGTAGATGGTTAGTGTTTCCAAAGCATCACTTCTCCAGCAGTGCTGTTAGACATCCTTGCAGTCCTGCCTGTAGAATGTGCCAAGTCTGCATCTTGCCTCATTGGCTTTGCTTTGACCGATGGAAAGCTATGGGATGTAGCACTTGAGGAGACGCTGAATGTGCTCCAATGTTTTGATCTGGCCAAATGCACTTCTGTCGTCCAGTGAGAAGAACCAGCCCTGGGTGGCTAGAGAATGGGAGCTCAGACCACCCTGAAGCCAGGGGACACGTGTAGCTCATTATAGCAAAGTCCGTCAGACATACTGGCTTTTAAAAGTTGGTGACTGAGGGGCATCTGGGTGGTTCTGTCGATTGACCGTCTGACTTTGGCTCAGGTCATGATCTTGCAGTTTGTGAGTTCGAGCCCCGTGTCAGGCTCTGAGCCTGCTTCAGGTTCTGTGTCTCCCTCTCCCTCTGCGCCTCCCTTCCTCACGCTCTGTCTCTCTGTCTCTCAAAAATAAACATTAAAAAAAATAATAAAGTTGGTGACTGAATGTTACCTAATTTCCATCAATCCAGGAGTATTTAAGTAACCTATTAACCTGGGTGTAATGGTCACAGACATTATACAATGACACAAAGGTGGTTGTAATGATTATATAATAACCTGAGATCCACTGAAAGATACACTGTGAAGTAGAACAGTTTATAAATTATATATGGAATACATCAAAGGCCACACACAGAAGAAAGGTTGGGAAGAAAAACATGCTAATAGCCATTTGCATTTTTGAAGAGCAAATATTTCACAATCTCTTCATATTTGCAGCAACTTAATGGAGCAAAAAGAGCAGAAGAGGTTTTGAAATCACACAGTCCCGAGTCTGAATCCCCACTCAGTCAATCCTTAGCTATGTGATGTTGGGCGATATTGAACTGCTCTGAGTCCCTCTCTCTTTTTTTTTATTTGCTTTATTATCTTTATCTTGTTTATCTCAAAAATCTACTAGGTGGGTGTGTGAGAAAAATGTACATGAAACACCTGCAACTACTTGTTCTCTATTTTCTTCTTATTTTATCACTTATTGTTTATAGAGAAAAAATAGAGGAAAGGGAAAAAAGGAAGGAAGGAAGGGAGGGAAAAAGAAAGGAAGCAGGAAGGGGGAAAGAAAGAAGAGAAGGGAGGAAGGAAGGGAAGAAGAAAGGAAGGAGGAAGGGGGAAAGAAAGAAGAGAAGGAAGGAAGGGAAGAAGAAAGGAAGCAGGAAGGGAGAAAGAAAGAAGAGAAGGGAGGAAGGAAGGGAAGAAGAAAGGAAGGAGGAAGGGGGAAGGAAGGGGGGAAGAAAAGGAAGGAAGGAAGGAAGGAAGGAAGGGAGGGAAGAAGAAGCAGGAAGGGGGAAGGAAGGGGGAAAGAAAGAAGAGAGGGGAGGAAGGAAGGGAAGAAGAAAGGAAGGAGGAAGGAAGGGGGGAAGAAAGAAGAAAAGGAAGGAAGGAAGGAAGGAAGGAAGGGAAGAAGAAACAGGAAGGGGGAAGGAAGGGGGAAAGAAAGAAGAGAGGGGAGGAAGGAAGGGAAGAAGAAAGGAAGGAGGAAGAAAGGGGGGAAGAAAGAAGAAAAGGAAGGAAGGAAGGAAGGGAGGGAGTTTCCCTCGAATGAAATAAATTATTGTCTTTCTGAGAGGGATTTACCAAGTGAACACCATTGGAAAAACACATTCTCTCTCCAAGCGACGATAAAAATATAGATTCTCTTTTGAATTGGAATGTCTGGTAGTGACACCCATTAATACATAGATTTTTAAAGTTCCGCAGGAATTGTGATTAGCAGTGAACTTTGGGTCTCACAGGTGCAGACTCGGGAAGAACGACCAGAAGTCTTGTAGAAAGTTTCAAGGCAAATTGAATAGTAGGTCCTGGAGGTTGGCTGGTGTGTGGGTCTTGTCGTCGTACTTCTAGGTAGTTCAGGTTTCTAAGAATGTCTAAGAAACCAGACCAGTCTTCTTGCAGACGTCCATCTGTGAAGACGAAGACAAAGGAGAGGGAAGAGTAAATTCCAAACGAATTCAGAAGGCTGTTTAAGATCAAATGCAACAGAGCAGATGGGTCAAGTTGGGCTTTATCATCCTGGCAGATGCCTTTTGTTGTTCATTTTTGTGCTCTTCGTATAGATAGGAAAGGATGCCGTTGCACTAAACCTATCAACGAGATGTTTCGCGCCTGAGTTTTCTGATGTATAAAGCTTCAGGGACCACTGGGCAGAGTGTTAGATGAGTCCTGGGTGATGAAATCTGACCCAAAGCGAGTGCGTTCACAATCGAGAATCGATCTGCCTGCTCAATTCTGCATCTAGGTAGAGTATGCCTGTAGAGTATGCCTAGGTAGAGTATGGAATTATAAAGTCCATTTGCCAGGGAGCACTCTGGAATAATTGCAGTCATCGGGGAAGGGAATGAGTGGCTCGTCCCAACTGCCCTCCCAGGGACTCCATTTGTCAGGCAGGATGAAGCGGACAGCACAGCTCTGGACAGTGTCTGTGAACGAAGAGTTACTGAACAGACGTAAGCACTCGAGCACAGCCCCAAGCACAAGGCAGGTATAGGAGGGAGATGTGAGTGATTCCCAAAGCAAAGGTTTAAGTCCTCAGCGAGCCAGAGACAGACCTTATAAACAGCACATTTGGGGGATTTTAGGCTCTGAATTGTTTTAGCCCCCCCGAGTCCCTATCTGTTGGAAATTGTTGGAATTATTACAACTGTGTAAAGGACACACATGGAATGTTTAATGTGACTTGAGTAACTTGAATAGTTGTGTAAAGCCCTCGTGCTTCAGATTTAGCCTGTTTCCTATTTCAAGAAGTCTGTTACACTGGAATTACACTGGAATCAGGATTTGACTCCTGATTCCACTAGCTAAAATCACAGAAACATTGCTTTAGACATTAGGGCTTAAATAATACAGTAAGTACCCAGGAAATGTGATTAATTTATTAACTACGTGCTGGAGGTCACAAAGATCATCAGATTTCTCGTCACTCAAATTTGCCATTGCCGTGGTGAGCTGCCTTTACTCAACTATTTTAAGAACGAACAGCACAAAATGTGAAGTTGGTGGTTTGAGATAATAATGACCTCTTGAGAGAGACATTTGTGTCTTAAGTCTTAGTCACCTACAGTTTCCATCACTTGAGGACAAACCAAAAGTCTCTTGATCTTGACAGACCTCCTTGGAGCTACAATTTCTGTTGTTCTGGAGGCTGCTTTTTAAGTGAGACAAAGCCTTTTTATTCCTACTTTGAGAGAATTATTGGTCTCCTCGCCTTGTTTTGCAACTTCCTTGAAGACAAAAGTTGCTGTGACTTTTTTTTATCACCCTCACCCCTTGTGAATATTTATCTTCAGTTTTAAGAAAACATGGAAACCTTTCTGCGGAACCTTCTGACCTCACCACGCCTCTCGAAGCGGGCTTTAACCTTCTTGCCGCCTAACAGGCTGCAAGACTAAGGATTAGCTTCCTTTCATTTCCATGCCCCCCATTTGTTTTCTGTCTTCTCAGCTGAAAGCAAGCTTTATTAATTATGTAGAACATAACCCTCCGATATAAATACACAGGCAACTTGGACCAGAAGTCTGATGGCGAAGAATGGCAAGTGGACCTGGGCCAGGGTGAGTTGTCTTCGAGCATCCATCAGGCTGCGTCTGCCCAGGGCAGTGAGACATCTGTGTGTTTGAGGAATGGAGATTGCAGAACGGAGAGAGCTGTGGGTTGCTGTTCTGATCGTCTGGACACGCCATCCTAGAAAAATCACCTAACTTTATTTTTTCATGGTAGACAAGATACTTGGGTGCGGAGGGCAACTAAAGTGTTGCTGATAACCCCTGAATGTTACCACAGGTTCATCTTGGGTGATCAGAATGGTAAAATACCAAGTTGACCTCAATAATCAATAACTTTAATTACTTATTTTGAGAGGGAGAGAGAGAGAGAGCGAGAGCGAGAAAGCGCACACGTGTATGTGGGATAGGGGCAGAGACGGAGGGAAAGAGGATCCCAAGCACACTCCGCACTGTCAGCACAGAACCCCACGTGGGACTCGATTCCACGAACCACGGGATCATGACCTGAGCCAAAAGCAAGAGTCAGACGCTTAACCGGCCAAGCCCCGCCGGGCTCCCCAGGAGTCTTGTGTTCTAATATTGACGTTTCCACCATCTTCTATATGCTCTGAACAAGTCACTTTAGACCTCTCCCCAAGTTTCTTTTTATTTTATTTTTTCGACTAGGATGGTGGGGTAGGTGAGTCCTTACCTCTCTTCATCCTCATGGAGTTTTTAGAGATGAAGGGAAGCCGCGTGTACAAAGCACTTTGGGTAGGCCTTCTGACGTGCAGGTAGCGTAGCTCACACAAGTTATTTTCTCTTTCTCCTTCTAAGACACACATGCGTTATGGATTCCTGTGGTCCTCTGCATTTCAGTGACAAGTGTTGGGTGCAGCATTGACAGCGTGCCTTTGTGCAGGTCCTGGGCTATTTCCTGGGACCACTACCTTTGTTGTGCTTCAGCAGGTATCGATGTAGTGGCGGGAGAGCTATTTAGGCGAAAGAGAGTGCAAAGAGGCAACGAATGGGAAATGACACCCAGCATCTCACCTGCTCGTGCGTTTGCTTTATCTTCTGCCCAGCAGGTGTTTTGTTTTCCTTAGAAATCATTTAAAGTCTGGCCTTATTTGCAGATTATATGGCCTACTCCTCTTTATTTTGCCTCAAACACTACTCACATTGTGTTGTTGCACTTTGATACGTAGGCAGATACTGAAATATTTGTTAACAGAGGCGTCTTCTACCTCCGAAGTGCTCTTCATCGCTGGCCACTTGGGTGAATGACGAAATGAATAAATGTAGCCATTGTTGATCAACATTTTAGTTCCTCTTTAAATGATAGCACGTCAGAGTTCGGAATCCTTCCTATCACCTATGACTTTATTTAATTAAAACTAGTTTTGGGGTGTCTATTTTCTGAGAAAGGGAGTTACTTTATCTCACATCTTTAACAACGTAGCCCCTTATGTTTTGATCATCCCAAACATGCATTTTCTGTATGTAGGTTTTATCTTTAAGAGCTTAACCTGTTTCTAAATTTTTTAATGTTTATTTATTTTTGAGAGGGAGACAGAGAGAGAGAGAGTGCAAGCAGGGGAGGGGCAGAGAGAGAGAGGGAGACACAGAATCGAAGCAGGCTCCAGGCTCCGAGCTGTCAGCCTAGAGCTTGACATGGGGCTCGAACTCACGAACCGTGAGATCATGACCTGAGCTGAAGTCGGATGCTTGACCGACTGAACCACTGAGGCGCCCTAAGCTTAACCTGTTTCTAAAGCAAGGGCCCTTTTATCCTGTGCTTCACGGTTCTTTAAAGGCAGCACTGGGGATAAGACATGAAAATGCACTGGGGCTGGAAGTTTGGATTTCAGTTGTCTCTATGGCTTATAAACCCCTCTAAGTCCCAGCTTCTCTAGAGGTAGAGTGGAAGAAAACTCCCCCTCCTACCCAAAATACCTCACAGACTTTCCTTGAGAATCAAATTAAAAAATGTGTGAATGCCTCGAAACCTATGAGGAACTGCTGAGCTATAAATTCTCATTTGCAAATACAATTCACTGCAGAGGGGAGAGTCCTCACTTGTGTGCCATAGGCACACAGTTCAGTTTCCTATACGTGAATGTGACCCTGCAGTTGGATTGTCGTTTTCCTGTTAGGAAACTGTGTTATAAACGTGTAGTATATTTACTCCAGAAATGTAATTAGTTATGAGATAATTAACAGAACAAATATATTCCAAAGACACCATTAACAAAAGAGAGAATAGTTTTAGAACAAGTGCACAGCTATTCTTGTTTTTTTTTTTTATGTGCAAATTCTTTCCTAGAGTTCTGTTTAAATCTATCCGCTGATGTCCTAACGACATGCCAAGAAGGAGTGATCTGTATTCTATCCAGGGTCCTCAGTATCGATGGCGTCTATTCCCACTTTGGGCTAATAGGAAGATGTCAACAAAATTGAATTCCCTTGGGTTTTCCTCAGGTTAGCCACAAAAAAAGCATTCCACACAAACCATAATACTTGAGTGACCATTTATTCAACAAATATCAGCTGTCAGGTATATTCCAGATTGAATTTAGGACCCAGGGTTTCAACAGTAACAAGCACACAGCCCTTGCCCTCCAGGAAGACTCTGTCTCCTGGGGAAGGGTTGATGAATAACATATAAACAAGTAACAGTAGCACCTTGCACAGACATCACGATTTGCGGGGAGAGAAAAGGGTGGGTGGGAACAGTAAGGACAGCTTATTTGTACTCTTGAGTCTTGATAAAAATTTGTAGGGTATAGATCTTACCTGGAAAGGAAGGGAGAGGAGGACATTGTAGATGGCGGGAGCTGTGGGCGGGGGTTGGGGGCAATCAGAGAATGATACGAGTTCAGAAGACTTAGTGAGATTTGAGGAATAGAATCCACCCTATTTTTTAAAAAATTTTTTAACGTTTATTCATTTTTGAGAGACAGAGAGAGACAGAGCATGAGTGGAGATGGGGCAGAGGGAGGGAGACACAGAATCCGAAGCAGACTCCAGGCTCCAAGCTGTCAGCACAGAGCCCGACGCGGGGCTCAAACTCATGAACCGCGAGATCATGACCTGAGCCAAAGTCGGACGCTTAACCGACTGAGCCACCCAGGCGCCTCTGCATCTCATAAGTTTTGACATACTGTGTTTTTGTTTTAATTCATCTCAGTGTATTTTCTTTTTTTAATTTTTTTAATGTGTATTTATTTTTGAGAGACAGAGTGTGAGTGGGGAGGGACGGAAAGACAGGGAGACACAGAATCCGAAGCAGGTTCCAGGCTCCTAGCTGTCAGCACAGAGCCCGACGTGGGGCTCGAACTCACGAACCGCGAGATCATGACCTGAGCCGAAGTCCGACGCTCAGCCGACAGAGCCACCCAGGCGCCCCTCCCCTGTTTTCATAACTAAAATATTTTGAGATCTTTGCAGACACAACCGGTCCATTTTCTTCACAGCCACGGTGAACTGTTGGCCAAACAACTGCATCCTACTCCTAGGACTTTCATCCGATCTGGGTACAGATCTACTTGTTCAAAATTTTGTCTGAAAAAGTAAACTCTGCAGTGGACCCTGCCGGTGACGCTATCGCATGTTCCGTAGCTGCTGATGTTACCTGTGGAATTCTCAGCAGGCGTCCTCCATGACTAGCGGGAACTGCTTGTGAGTAGGTCTGTGGGCCCGTGTGAGTGATTTTAAGCCAAGGAGAGATGAGGTTGGGTGTAAGTGACTGCCAGCTGTATCTTAAAGCACCGTGACGGCATTTCAGGAAACTATTCACGATACAGTCTCTTACGTGATGAGCACCAGATGATGTGTGCAAGTGTCGAATCACTGTATTGTACACCTGAAACTAATCAAATACTGCACATTAACTAAGTGGAATTAAAATAAGAAAAATTTTTTAAAGACAAAAAAACCCCCAAACAGTCCATTGTCATCGACTGCTTCCTCTCCTCCCACCCCACCTAGACCTCTGTGGAGTGAGTTTTGAGTTTCCTCGGCATGCCATCCTGTCGGAATGCAGGGTGTGCTGAAGAGCGTCAAGGAGATTCCCGTCTTCGGCCATGAGTAAATCCAGGTGTTCTACAGATGTCATCAGGAATTGATCAGACTTTGTATTTCTTCCGTGTAGACTGAGTCTCAGGTAGGCTACCTCCAAGGAGTAAAAAGATGGCTTCCAGGAGGTCAAGACTGGCATTTGGCCACCCCCAGAGAGAACACCTGTTTCGTGAGAGTTCCAGCGAAGGCCCTGGCATGGAGTTGGGTTGCCATGGATTGCCCTAGAAAATGAGGCCGGGGTCACATGCCTACACTTGAAATTGAGTCGGAATGCGTTCTAAAGCCCGTGGATTGAGAGTTGAGAAGCAGTAGTTTTGATTGTTGGAGAGGGTAGGCTGAACGCTAATAAGGCAGAAGCAACAGGTGGCTACCACATACAGCAAAGCAGGTCCGACCTTGTCTCTGGGTCCTCAGGGCAACAAATGTGCCACAGACAAGCACCCATGACAGTCAGGATGGTGGCAACTCTTCCAGGCTTTGAATTCCACTAACCCACTTACCTCGTAGTCCTCAAAGTCACTACCCTGGCCAAGAACTAACCCCTTGCATCCCTTTGCAAAGAATTGTACGCCACTGATGAATAGTGAAGATGGCAGAAATGAGGGGAGTGAGGAAGGAGGTGTCATGTGGGTCCCTGTGTGATGTTTTTAATCCTAGTTCAAAGGTTTGGAAAGGGTGAGTCTAAATACTTTAGTGTTCCTGGCATTCAACATTCTCTTCCTACTGTTAACCACATTTCATTTAAAAACATTTTAGGGGTGCCTGGGTGGCTCAGTCGGTTGAGCGTACGATTTCGGCTCAGGTCATGATCTCACAGTCCGTGACTTCGAGCCCCGCGTTGGGCTCTGTGTTGACAGCTCAGAGCCTGGAGCCTGTTTCAGATTCTGTTTCAGAGAGATTCTCCCTCTCTCTGACCCTCCCCCGTTCATGCTCTGTTTCTCTCTGTCTCAAAAATAAATAAACATTAAAAAAATTAAAAACATTTTAATATTGAAATCAGAGTTCTGTCTCTAACTTCCAGGTTTAACTAAAATTGATAATCACGTGTAATTATATTTTATCTGCTTGTTTAATTTTTTAATGTTGCCCTCTTTCTTGGGCCCTGTTAGGGTTCCTCAAGCTTTTTCCCTTTTCCCTTGGAGAACACAGTTATTTCCAATGGTCTTCTCCATGCAGGTTATTATGGAAAAGTTCGTTTTCAGCCTAGGGACATCATTTTTTATTTTATTTCCAGAAACAGTGGCCACGAACACAAAAAGAAAAATGAAAGTTACCCAAATATCCACCTCTGGCGACGAAGAGAAGTCTCCAAGGAAGATGATGAGTTCTGTGCATACAGATGGTTGTAGGCCACCTTGTAGGTGGTGAGCCAGAGTAGGCCATTCACCATAGCGTAAACACTGGAAGATTCTCGGGGCGTTGAGCATTTACAGCAACAGAAATCGTGGCTAAGTTGAGTTTACCTGTCTCTTACCTGCCACCAAAGGATTTCCTAAAGACGTTAAAATAAATCGAAGCCAGTAAAATGTTTCAACTATTCAGAGAACAAACTTCTCCAGTACTCACTGCTGTAGATGCCACACTGAGAAAAAATTGAAAGGCTGTGTAGAATTAAGGTCTGTCTTCCCTTAAAACACGAATAAGGGATCTCTTTGTCCCCGGGGGTCAGAATTCATCCTCGCTTCCTCTTACCTGGTGTGTGATGTGACAGTTGTTCCAAGCCGCTTCGGACAATATGCTTTTCCTACTGCTGGGGCTTTCCCAGGCATACTCCTTGGAGCAGAACCTCTGAAACCTTCTCCGAGAAGTCGAGGAGCCTGGTTAGGTGAAGATGAATGAGCTTGGTGGAGGGCCAGGGTCATAGCTGACAAATTCTGCCCGTGCCGATGCCCGGGGAAACAGAAGGGTATTGAAAACCACATCTGTCTCTGGACTTCCAGAGCCATGACTTGGCTTCACTTCTCTATCTGTCCTCTCCTCCTCACCTAGTTCTGCCCTCAATTTATTTCTTCAGCCGTTTCCTCCCTACTTGGCTTTTAAGCACAATAATGTGGTGCAAAAGTGAATATACGATATCCATCATATGGGTTGAATACATTTTACCTTACTTGCTTTGATTTTAAACTTCAGTTTAATTTAATATTTAATTACAGTTCAGAAAAACTGCGTGTGTTTGCCTCTTAATTTTTCTCCTGTGGGTTGGTGATTTTCAGGATGAGCAAGTTCCTTAAAATCACTAACATCCGTTGCTTAGACTTGGTTACATTTACTGTATGCGTCTGAAAATAGCAGCATGAATTTCTTTAAATAACTTACCATATGGGCATTAAATAAACTCAGGCTGGCTTTCCTCCATATTCACCTCCAGTAGTATGATCAGTTTAGTGGAAAAGGCAGAATAAAATGGATCAGATTATTGAAATCTCATCCAGGGTAATGTGAAATGGAACAGAATCCCATCCCAGTGACTGACGGAGACCATGCAGGAGACCACGAAACAATTGCTGAAGGTTGGAACAGTTTTCCAGTGGTTTTCAAAGCTGTGAAATCCTCCTAGAAGTCTTACCCAGCAGCATAGAGCAAGGTCGGCGAGGGGGTGGGGCAGGACCCACCTAGCTTCCTGCCCCACACCTGTCCCCTCCCCCTTGGCAAGTCCCCGAATACTCCCCAGGCGTCTCGGGAAGGCAAGGAACTCTGCAAAACAGTTTGTGATCGACTTCCTGGGGTTCGGAGGTTTGACTGAAGCCTCAGGCGGCTGGGAAAGGTCACCCGAGCCCCAGCTTTGCCTTCACATCGCTCACAGGATGGACTGAAGCAGAGGTTCTCAACGGGCAAAATCCGTGGAAAGCTCCCTCTGGCTTCTAGTGAGCAGTGCGCCCTTGGGGCCCGGCTCCCGAGGCCCTGGTGTTTGCCATGTGTCAAAGCCGTGGAAATTGCAGTCGTAGGTCCCGGCACGGGCCCTGGGCACGTACTGCCAATGCTGTGCATTCCGAGGGACACCGAACTTTCTTCCCAAGGGATCCTCGCAGTGACTTCTCTCATCGAGGACAACATCGTTGGTCCCTCAGATTCGCTTTCTCGTCTCAGGTGTCTGTCCCTTGTCCCTGAGGCGCCACTCGCCCTGCCGCACAGAGACACAAACACAGACGCGGTAGTGAGCCACCGCGGGGTGGACAGTCTCCGTCTGCGGCTCAAGGCTGCGAACGACATACACGTGAAAGATGTAATCATAGCTGAGGGCGTTCCGCGTCACCGTCCCAACCCTGCAGAACTGTACCCCTAATTGCCGGTTCCTTGGAGGGAGGGCACAGTATTCTTTCCCATAAACTAGCAGTTTAGATTGAATTTCCACGAACTTGTCTTGAGGAGTTTGCTGTTATTTTCAGTTACAAACAAATATGCCCATCCAACAATCGTCCAAAGAAAAACTGGTTTAAAATCCTGCCGGTTTGCTGTTGTCCAATCATCCCGTGCTAAGAATACCTCAGGTTTCTGCGGGGAAGGTCGTCATTCCTGAATGTATAGGTAGCTGCACCACACAGACGGAAGGAGTACTAATTAACGTCCATGGGAGAACAGTTCGGTCTCTAAGGTCAACTTTGGGTACATGCCTAGCGAATTATTTTGAGTACTGGAAGTTCTGTTAAAACGTAACTAGTGTTAGCAGTTACCCGTTCCATTGAAAGCTAGAAATGACTGCATACAAATCATATTTTCCAGGAAGACCTAGGTAAGCTGTGAGTGAAAATCTCCTACAAAGTAGAAGGATCCAGTTCATTAAGATGTTTTCTTCTGATTTCGTACTTAAAATAATGCGAAGGTGGGGCGCCTGGGGGACTCAGTCAGTTGAGCATCCGAATTCAGCTCAGGTCATGATCTCACCGTTTGTGGGTTCGAGCCCCACGTTGGGCTCTGTGCTGACAGCTCAGAGCCTGGAGCCTGCTTCCGATTCTGTGTCTCCCTCTCTCTCTGCCTCTCCCCCAGCTCACGTTCTCTCTCTCTCTCTCAAAAATAATTTAACATTAAAAAAATATGTGAAGGTAAAATCACAATACGATTTTAATACAGCAAGGCGTTTTCTCAAAAAAAATTCAAGAAATGTTTTCCTTAATTTTGCTAATATACTGGAACATTCTTGTCAGGCAGTAAAAATCAGTCTTACTTACAGATTTTGGTTTCAGTTCTAGTGTCCTTGAGTCTGCTAAGAATAGGTGGGATTGAGGGCCAGTGACGTCACCTCTGTCACCTTTGCTTGGTGCATTTGGGCCAATGAAGCTTTCTTCCTTGAAGACTTGAATCTTTTAGACTTCTAGGTCTAATTTTAGGTTCACAGCAGAATTAAGGGGAAGATACAGAGATTCCCCAAACGCTCACCACCCGCCACGTGCACGGCCTCCCCTGTTATCAACATCGCCATCAGACGGGTGTATCTGGTACAGTTAATGAATGTACGTGGACACCTCATTATCAGCCAGAGTCCGGGCTTGACATCAGGGGTTCGCTCTTGGTGTTGTGCATTCTTTCAATCTGGATGAAATGTATAATGATGTGTCTACAATTAATGGCATCAGGCAGAGTAGGTTCGCTGCGCTGAAAGTCCTTTGTGTCCACCTGTTCTCTCCCTCCTCCAACCCCTGGGAACCACCCATCTGTTTACTGTCTCGATAGGTCTGCCTTTTCCAGAATGTCATGGAGTTCGAATCACAGTGTGAAGCCTTTGCAGATTGGCTCTTTTTCACTTAGTCGTAAGCATTTAAGGTTACTCCACATCTTTATGGCTTGAAGGCTCATTGCCTTTCGGTGCTGAGTAATATTCCCTTATCTGGATGGGCCACAGTTTATTTTTCTATCCATCTACTGGAGGACGTCTTTCTGCTTCCACGATCTGGAAATTATGAGTAAACCCGCTATAAATATCCCTGTGCTTTCTTGTTTGCGGACATAAGGTTTCGACTTCTTTGGGTAAATACAAGGGGGAGCGATGGCTGGGTGGTATGGTAAGGATGTTTAGTTTACTGATAAACAGCTACGCTGTCTTCCAGAGAGGCTGTACCGTTTCGCATTTTCTATGGCTTTCTTCACTACCCTGGAAACTAATGCTTGCTCTCAGTTCTCGGACCCTAATGCTGCTGTCCGTCCTGTTGGCAGCAGTGTCTCGGGCTGTGTGTTAATATGCAGACCGTTACCACTTTGCCGATGAGACGGGCCACCGAGGATCGATACGTCTTTGTGCCTGTCGGCCCTGTGCACCCCAGGGGGAGTCTGCAGTTCCTGCCTGCTGCGTGGTCACGGGGGCTTCTTAGCTCCTTGTTTTCTGTGACACAACCTCGAGCTTCAAAATAAGTTTTTCCTTTTGTTTTTCCCTGCCACCCCCCCTTTTTTTTTTTTTTTTGCAAATAAGAGAAGTGGAAAATATAAACATGCTTCATTGCATTGACCCCAGTACCTGCAGCAGCATGGCTGGGGCAGGATACAGAGCACAGCTGCTCAGGGGCAGTGCCTCTCGGCAGCTAAATAATGATGCCGCGGTGAAAACGGAGGGCCCGGTCCCGAATTACAACTCGGAGCCTACGAGAAGGAAAAGGAAAGGGAGCCAACGTGAAGTGGGGAAGAAGGAGGTGTTTATCTTGGTCTGTTTCCTCTGGGCTCTCTTCTTAACGTTATCACCATTATTACTCCTAATACGATTAGCCCCTGCGCACTTTGTTTACAGATGCAGCAACTCAACAGTCGGGGTGATGGGGATGGGGACGGGAGCTTGCTAAATCAGCAGCCTCAGCTGGCACACCAAACTCTTAATTACACACCAAGCCTTTCGGAGACAAAAGCTGGTTTTACCGCAGAACCGACCCGTTGACACTTTATCAATGACGGGACGCTCTTTTCTTCTTCTTTTGCGAGGCCATGTGTCCTTAATTACAGTTTCCCTAAAATTTTCACACATTAAGATCTTTCTTATGTAAATATTACAAATGCAAACCACCTTGTGACTTTTTTTTTTCCTCCTGTGAGTTTCCACCCTGATTTTAAGCTTAGAGCAAATAAAGTCAAGAGGACAGCAGTTAGTGGGGGCCTATGGTGTCCAGCCTGTTCTTGCTCATCCTTGCTGGCGACTTCCACGAGGAGTGTTGGCAGCCTGCAGGCTCATCAGTGGTCTGGGCACAAACACTTAGCCTGCTTCCGCTAAAACCTGCCCCAGTCCATTGCGTTCATTATAGAAAAGTCCGTGGATGGTGTTGTGTTTCTTTTCGTAAGTTAAGGCAGGAAATGTGAATGTTGCTTTTTAGAGCATTTTCTTCCTGCCCCGGAAGTGATTTTCCTGGCATGGGGTGGCGAGAGTCACCGTGACTGCCACATCGCAGCACGGGCCCCTGGCACAGCCGTAAAAAGACACATTAAGACAGATTACGATTCTGGTTCAGGATATCGTGTCAAAAAGCAGCCAGGTTACCAGACAGCCTAGTAACTGGCATTTGTGTGGCTTTTTTTTTTTTTAATTTTTTTTAAATGTTTATTTATTTTTGAGACAGAGAGAGACAGAGCATGAACGGGGGAGGGGCAGAGAGAGAGGGAGACACAGAATCGGAAGCAGGCTCCAGGCTCGGAGCCATCAGCCCAGAGCCCGACGCGGGGCTCGAACTCACAGACCGCGAGATCGTGACCTGAGCTGAAGTCGGACGCTTAACCGACTGAGCCACCCAGGCGCCCCTCGTGTGGCTTTAAAATGTTAACATGGGCTGGGTCACGCTCAAGCAAAGTTGATGTTGGTAGTGACAGCCACACAGAGAGCCGTGTTGGTGGCCTGAGAGCTGTAATGCACTCGGGGAAACCACTAAGTGGTTTCTAAACTCTGCCGATAAATCTGCAGTGGCTTCCAGAAAAAGTGCTAACCTGTCCAGTTAACCTTGAATAATAATTCTGGAAGGGTGGATGGTGGCAGGAGGCAGGGGTGTGAGTCTGTAACAAAATTTAGATGGCACTTTGGGTGTAAAAAGTCAGGTACTCCATATTAACTTATTCGTAGGCATGCACTTGTGGTTGGTACTTGAGGGTATTTTATGATGTTTTCGCATTTGTGACCACTCAGAGAGACCTGGATCTGAGAGGCGTGGCATTGCACGGCCGACCACATCGAGTCACTTATTGTCGTGGTCCATTCATGATGCCGGAACAAAGTCCCGTAGCCTGGGTGGCTTGTAAGATAGCAGACACTGGTTTCTCACAGCCCTGGAGGCACCTGCAGATTTCATGTCTGGAGAGAGCCCACTTTCTGGTTCGTAGTCAGCGTCTTCTTGCTGGGCCCTCACGTGGGGGAAGGGGAGCTCCATAAGGACACTGATCCCATTATGGCGGCTCTACTCTCAGGACCTCATCACCCCCAGAAAGTCCCATCTCCTAGTGCCTTCGCACCGTGGGGTAGGTTTCAACACGGACTTTGGCCGGGCCACAAACATGCAATCCACAACACTAATACATTCACTAAGGAATAGAATTTAGTAGAAGGTTGGTCTATATTGAACCTTATTTGGAGAAATTCATCGTTCAGCATATAGTGTTAAGCACATACAGAGATTTGCTGTGTGTGAGGAGCTGTTCCAGCATTGCGTGCTTGCCCGTGGGTTACACTTGAATTGCCCCTGACCGTCCCAGGTTGGGTTCTCTGGAAGCCAACACTGAGGCGCCATTTGGAATGCAGGGTGTATATTGGGTCTCAACACCTGTGAAGGGAAGGGGTGGGAGCAAGGAGTCGGACGGCCGTGTGTCCCGCACTGGGATGAAGTGGCAAGCCGGGGGCTGCCTGCCGATACCCCTCTTTCCTGGAAGGGACCCCCAGGTGCTGCAGCTCTGTGTCCACCGTGGTAAATAAGGACCAGACGAGGCAGGAGGTGGGGAGGAGCTTGGGACAGTCCCGGCACCCGGACGGATGAGGAGGTAGCTCGGGCCAGGAATGGAGACGGGGCATCGATGGCTCATGGGAGACGCAGAATCTCCCTGACGTGTGAAGGAAGAGGAAGACTGGACGAGCGGAAAAGTGGATTCAGGGCACATCTCAGGCAGAGAGGGGCCTCAGCAAAAGTGCAGAGATGGGGAGTCACACTCAGGGAAGGGGAACGGTCCACACCGGCCGACACACATCCCCGGATCCCAGAGGAGGGGGCGGGGGCTCGAGGGCCTTGCTGTCCTGGTGACAAGTGTGGGACCTCTTGTTGGTCGTCGGGGAGTTCTGGAGGGCTTCGCACGGCCGAGCGGCATGCGTAAGTGCTACGGTGGCGGGACGGGGGTGGCCGTGCTGATCAGGGTTTGGAGGAAGCGCCTGCGAAATCATAAAGCATCTGCATTTGCCTCCTGTGCTACGACGGACGCTCTGCGTGGCCGGGGCTTTCGTCAGCGGTCTGAGTCGCCGTTCCTCCCTCCGTAGGTGACGCTTCTGACACCTCCCTGGGCTCACCGTGCAGGTGGTCTCCATCAACCCCGAAGCGGGACCTCCAAGTGCGCGTGCGACAGGGGACTGGTGGGGGCGGGGCTGTGCTGGTCTCGCCGCAGAGCGCGGGGCACATGAGAGGCGCCCGGTCACCCTGTCGTACCCGGGAGGCTGAACCGAGAAGGGAAGACAAGAGGGTCTTCAGGAGATGGCCTGAATGGTTGAGGGGTGCACCGATCAAGCCCTGATCCAGGGGGCAGTGAAACTGTCCAGGTTCCGGCAAGATCTTCCGTGTTGTTCCTGCCTGACCAGCCCGGCCACGTGCCCCTCACGGAGCCCGGAGGGCCTCCGCACAGATGGGGATGCGGAGCGGGGGACCAGGGGTGTGCGGGGACTACGATAGTTTGGTTTTAGGCGCACTGTTCGGGGTGCTTCTGGAAAGTGAGTCTCACGCCTCTTGAGGGGCAGGGTCCACCGAACTGAGTTGACCCCCTCCCTGCAGACCTGAGGCCCAGAGCCTGGGTGGGCTGGCCAGGCATCCCCACTGCAGATGGTCACCATGCCTCCTAGACTTCCTCACTCGAGTTCAAAGCTCGTCCTTGCTCTGCGGGCCTCCGTAATGAATGCAGGAGACGCCCCTCAGCCTCCAGTCCTGCCCTCCCTGAGGCCATTCTCTACTCCGCTACCAGAACGACCTCTCCGCGCCATCTGATGACACGTCTTCCTGGTCTCCTGTAGCGTAGACCATTCACCACTTCCTGCTCCCTGTTTTCTTTTCACGGTGCTGACGTGTTGGAGACTCCGGGAAGAGCCCACGTCCTAGATTTTTCTGTTTGTGGACTTTAATTGTCCCTTCGCCCCAGCGTGCCCTCTCCAGGTCACCCACAGGAATCCCCCCGTGCCCCGTGCTAACTAGAAACAGACAAGGAAGGGGCACGTGTGACGGGGGCTGAGCCCGGACTAGCGGGCACGTTAGAAAGCCACCAGACCTCTCTTCCTCGGCGCTGCCTGTGGAGGTAGCAGCCGTGCCCTGCTCGGCGTCACGGCCACCCTCAGGCCCTTGCGAGGCCCAGGGTCGTTAGAGAGAGGACCAGGAAGTTCATCCAGCACCACTCAGACCGATACGTCAAAGTTAAGCTCAACTGGTGGGAACGCAGAGGCACTGACGGTAGGGTGCGCAGAGGATTCAAGGGCCAGATCTTGATGCCTGGCGTTGGTTACGGGAACAACAAGACTGCCCAGTGGCTTCTGGAAGTTCCTAGTCCGCCATGTCAAGGAGCTTGAAGTGCTGCTGATGCTCAGCAGATCTCACTGTGCAGGTTGCTCGCAGCGTCTCCTCCAAGAACCGCAGAGACGCTGCGGAAGGAGAGGCCCAGCTGGCTGTCAGTCCCCAATCCCAACGCCAGGCTGTGCAGTGAAGAGAACGAATAGACTGCTTATGTGCACGTCGTATTTGTGTTAATAAAACCATAAAACTGTTAAAAAAAAAAAAAAAAAAAAAGAAAGCCACCTAGAGTTGACCTTGGTCTACTTGTTAATGTACAGGGTGAACACGGGCTGGCATGCGGGGTCAAGAAAAGGGGCGGCTGTTCAGGAATAATGATCGCAGAGCTGATTGGCGGCATCAGGTTCATTAGGACCCGGATGTGAGCTTTCTGCTGTGTCCTCAAGGCCGCCCCACGGTCTGAAAAGGCTGCTGGAGCACCAGCCTTCATTTCTCTGTTCCTGCAAGATGTAAGAGGAAGAGGGTGGGTTGTGCACCTGGAACGAGTTTTCCAGAAGTTGCCACCGAGATGATCTCCTCTTACACCTCTTGCTCACACTACTTAGGGTGACCATGTATTGTGACTGTCCAAACTGGGACACTTTTGAAAGCTCCACGTGGAACAGCATGGTTAATTATGTCAGCCAATCAGGCTGAAAAAGGTAACGATCGCAGGCAAATCTGAAACTGGTTAACATCACCCCTAGGAAGTGGAATAGATGGTTTCTGGATGGAGGGCTTTGCTGCCCCGAATAACCATGTGCTGTATGAATAAGAGGGAGAGAAAATGGCCATTGGTTGGGTGGCAGGAAGTTCTGCCACAAAGCCCACCTCCAGCAATAGGTTTCCTACGGATGACTGAAAATCAGCTACTTAGTATCATTCATTTGTGCCTTCCCCTGAACCTCGTGACAGGCCAGTCAGTCCTAACACTTTTGTCTGAATGACTGGAGCAGAGCACCATCTATGAATAGCAAGCCTGAGGCTATCCTGAAAGCATGGCCTTTATAGGGATCAGAGAGGTGGGGAGATTTCTTCTGTTGCAACCCTAGAGTGTGTGTGTAGCAGGCCTTGGCCAGGGATACCCAAGTGGAAGAGAGGATGGGTAGTGTTATCTACACATTTACTTACAGACTGCCCCCTTCCCAGCTGATTTTGTGGGGAGGAGACTGAGGCCGGTAATCTGGGACTAAGCTAGTCTGCCAGCTACAGCAGGTACAGACATTCAGGATATTAGTTTAATAGGAGCGCCATGCGGAACATTGACAATCATACTTGGAAGTAATGAATCAATCTGTTGGATCTGTATCCAATTAGAAATGATTATCACCCAGCTTGTCTTTTCGCCTGCTCATTAGGATAAGTGGATGCCCTTCCGGGCGGACAGCTCCGTGTGAAAAGCGCGAAAGGCAGCGTGGAAAGTGCATCTTGGTAAAAGGACAGGACCTTGTGTTTCAGGATGGTGGGGAATTCTCAGCTCCCAGGGCAGGCAGTCCCGCTGGCCTGGCAGCTGAGATGAGACACTTAGACCTAAACTCTCAGCAGTCTGGCTCCTACTCTGAGTAGGAGTATTTGGTGAAGAGGTTTTCTAACTACTTCAGTGTTTAAAGGACAGGCTGGGGACAGTCGGGCCCTGTAACTCCTGCTGAAGTCAAGACCCAGCATGCAACACCACGACAACGAACCTGAATCTGATTAAGGCCTGACAGTGACTTGAGTTTATGGGAATATTGGGGTCAAGGGACAATTAATATCCACCTCGAGGAAACAAACAGACCAATTTAGGGTGTAGGTTTCTCTGACATGTCAGTGTCATGAGAACAAGAGGGGACTGGTGTCAGGTAGAAGGAGGGAGGCTCGCATCAACCAGGGAACAGTGAACGCGCGGGCATCTTTGGACCCTGTTGTGTGTGTGTGTCGGGAGGGGGGAGCTCCTAAAAAACCATTGTTGAAGCCATCCTTGAAATTGGAATATGGATTCTGTGTTAGCTGCCACCCAGGAATGATGGTTAATTTTGTTAGGTATAAAAATAGCATTGTGTTTACATTAAAAAGACCTTTTTAGAGGTGCGAACTAAAGTGTGGAGGAACTAAATGCTGAAGACTGTAATTTGCTCTAAAACGCATCAGAAAGGAAAGAAAAAGAAGTAAGAGGGAGTTTAGACACGTCTGACACCATTCTAGGAAGTGGCCAATCTGGGTAATAGGCCCGTGTGGGTTCATTACGCTGTGTGTTTAACAATTTCTTATGCTTTCGTATTTTGATTTTTTTTTTTAATACTATATACCTAAGGGTTATTTTTAAGCTCTGAGATTCCGTATGACTCAATGTCCTGCTAGGACAGTACTGGCGATGCAGCTAGCGAAGTGCCTTAAATTCAAGGGGCTCCTGGGGCTCCTGGGGGCTCAGTTGGATAAGTGTCTGACTTTGGCTCAGGTCATGCATGACCTCACGTTTCTTGCAGTTCATGAGTTCGAGCCCCACATGGGGCTCTGTGCTGATAGCATGGAGCCTGCTTTGGATCCTCTGTCTCCTTCTCTCTCTGCCCCTCCCTGGCTCTCTCTCTCTCTCTCTCTCTCTCTCAAAAATAAAATGAAAAATTAAACAATAAATAAAGGGATTCCAAAAGTCCACCTGGGAAATTGAGTGGTTGGAGGTATTGATTGCTTCACAGAATTCTCTACTCGGCTTGATTGTTGGTGGCTTGCCAATAATGAAATAGGAGCATATATATTTATATAATATGTATACATCAGTTATGTGTATACACACACACACACACACACACACATTAATGTCCTTACAGAAAGCCTGGAATGACATCTGATGCTCAGGTAACTTCCTAGCAGAGCTTTTTATCTCTGTGCTTTTGCAAACACCAGCATAAAATCACCCTTGCTAAGCTCTGGGGAGCTTTGGAGTCAGACCAAGAAAATTAAAAGTATCTGTACTACTGCCTACCGGCCCAGTGGCCCTGGACAAGCTCTGTACTCGCTGGGCCTCAGTTTGCTTCTCTACGGTGTAAATATGGTAATACCTACTGATTTCTCTTGCCACCTTTGGTGCTTTAACATATGTAGAACACCCAAGGGAGTGTCTGCCCTAACAATGAGAACTATTGGGGCGCCTGGATGGCTCAGTCGGTTGAGTGTCCGACTTCGGCTCATGTCATGATCTCACAGTTCGTGGGTTCAAGCCCCGCATCGGGCTCTGTGCTGATGGCTCAGAGCCTGGAGCCTGCTTCAGATTCTGTGTCTCCCTCTCTCTCTGTGCCCCTCCCTCACTCATGTTCTGTGTCTGTCTCTCTCAAAAATAAATAAATGTTAAAAAAATAAACAAAAAACAAAAAAACTAAAGCAGAATTTTAAAATTGTGATTCAGTCTGACTTGTTCTTTTCTAAATTTTATGGTTTATTCTTTTGTCTTCTACCTGAGGGTTCTCTGCCTATCATTGCGTCAGAACAAGGATTTTCTCCTGCGTTTGCTTTCTGAAGGTTAATAACTTTAGATTTTATGTTTAGTCCCATGGCTCATTTGTGTGTAATATGAAGTGAGTTGAGTTTTCTTCTCCATTTGATTATGTAGCTGTTCCAGCACAACTAGCTGAAAGTATCATCTTTCTCCATTGAATTAATGTAGCACTTTTGTCAAAATTCAAATGGCTATATATATATGTATATATATATATGGTATATCTATTTCTAACTTCTTCATTCTGGTTCATTATCTACATTTATATCTTCATGAGAGCATCACACTGTCTTGATTACTGCAGCTTTATAGTAAATCTTACAATCAGTCTGGGTAAGTCCTCCAGCTTGGAAATGAGGTGAAGAAAGCAGGACGGGGGGTTGGGGGGGGCACCTGGGTGGCTCAGTCGGGTAAGTATCCGCTTCGGCTCAGGTCATGATCTCGCGGTCCGTGAGTTCGAGCTCTGCATCAGGCTCTGTGCTGACGGCTGAGAGCCTGGAGCCTGCTTCGGATTCTGCGTCTCCCTCTCTCTCTGCCCCTCCCCGACTCTTGCTCTGTCTCTCTCTCTCTCTGTCAAAAATAAATAAACATTAAAAAAATCTTAAAAAAAGAAAGAAGGACTGGGGGTGAGAGCATCTTGCTCTAGAACAGCCTCCATCACTAACAGGCCATGCGAACCCAACAAGATCACGTGACCTCTCTGTGGTTGAGGTAAAGTTTAAGACTTGGACTTCGGAGCTACCCTCATGTCTTTCCTATTAAATAATGATGACAACGGCAAGCAGGTTACATGTAACGCTCCCTAAGTGCCCAGTACGGTTCCCAGCACTATCTGTATATCATATGACTTAACTCTCCACTTTCATTTTTTGAGCACATCATATTCCTTTTTCGGTTTAGAGCTGAAGGCACTGGAACACAGAGATGAAGTGATTTGCCCAAGGTCACTTAATTAGGACATGATCAAGCCAGGACTTGAACTCTACTGTGGAAAGTTCCTGTGCACAGCTTCTAAAGAACACAAGTGACTTGAGGGTGTCATGACATGTGCTGATACACAATGGGTTATTTACACAACTTGGTAGTTTCTCAAGCTGTAATTTAGCAATACTAGATGTGTTTCTCCAATAGAGGAAAGAACAGAAAAGAGCTCATGAAAAAGAGATCACACGTACATCTGATACACCTGCAACCAAAGTACGCATTATTTCCGTCTTTGGAGATGTTACAAGTATGTGACTATTTAATTCAATATAGAATTGATATTCTATTAGTTATAGATACAACTTAAAAAATGTTTTTAACGTTAATTTATTTTTGAGAGACAGAGAGACAGAGCATTAGCGGGAGAGGGGCAGAGAGAGAGGCAGATACAGAATGCGAAGGAGGCTCCAGGCTCTGAACTGTCAGCACAGACACCCAACACGGCGCTCGAACCCCACGAACCACAAGATCATGACCTGAGATGAAATCAGACACTCAACTGACTAAGGCACCCAGGCGCCCCTTGACATAACTTTTGTTGGACTCAAAATCAACATACTATTTTCCAGGCTGTAGTTTGACCAGAGCCTGAGACCTGAAAATGGCAACACCGAAAGCCAGTCCCAGCGTCCCTGCTGGCTTGTTCTCAGCCTCTAAGCACGGCTTGTACGACTACGTGGGGCATCTCAGTTCTGTGCTTTCAGAAGGTCTGTCCTGGCACCGCATTTCCAGAATGCAGAACAGTTAGGGATGCGGGTCTGCAGAGCTTGCCGCCTCCCGTCCCCACGGCATCTAAATGCCGAACAGCGAATCTCTCCGCGTGTTGTGCAGCTTACCGGCAAACCTTCCCCCACCTCAAAGGACACAAGTGAGATCCTACCATGTAAAAAATATCTTTTCTCGTCTAACATTCTTGATCTGTTGTAGATTTCACGTGCGGTGGATGCATGGGGCACTGTCCTCAATTGCACCATATTTGTCTTTCGGAACCACGGGGAATAGGCTTGCAAACATTCTAGCTAAGTTCTGCAATTCTGATTGGACGCTGGTGTTTACTTTTATCTGATTCTTCAATTCTCCACATCAAGGGATAACAGCTCAAGACCTAATTTGCCTACTCACGTAATGGAAACCGGAGTAAGACAGGCGGCAGAGGTGGTGAAACAGCGGGGAAACTGGACAAGAAAAATAAAGGGAAAAATAGTTTAAAAACACTAAAACCTTAGTTTATGAGCATAATTCGTCCCGGAAACATGCTTGTAATTCAGAGCACTCGTATATCAAAGTGAATTTCAAGAACCATTGGCTCAGTTGTGGTCATATGATGTTTAGCATCACGTATGACTCGTATTGCAAGACATTGCTCGTTTATCAAGTTAAAATTTATCAGAAATGTTTGCTCGGCTTGCGGAACGCTCACAGAACACGTTACTTGCAATCCAAGGTTTTACTGTATTTGGTGTGTTGTATGCCTTAGTCACAGCCTCCATTGCTCTTTCTGGGGGACACAGAGAGCACTGTGATCTCCTGTTGTGGGGTTTTGTCCAAGGTCTAAGTGCCAACACCTCCCCAGTTAGCTCTCAAACCTGGGACAGTAAAATCTTGGAGTCTCCAGTGTAACAAAGACAACAACGAAGGCTTTTATCTATCAGATAAATTATTAATCATTGCAATATATCCCCCTTGACATCAACAAAGCCAGTAAAATCAATTTGTCTCGGTCCCGGGTGTGCTGGTGGCTGCTTCACTCTGTAATGTAGGTCAAGCTTGGATTGGATGCTCTGAACCAGAAGCGTGGCCTGGAATACAGGATCGCGGGATGGAAGGCGGATCTCTGCCGTGCCGGTGCTGTGAGGTCCTGCACGCGAAGCAGCAGCAGTGGGCGAGGCACCGAGGACAGAGCTGCGAGCCCCCTCCCCACACGGACATCACAACTGTGGCTAGCGGACCATTAAGCCGTGCCCCAAAGGAGGCACTTGACGTACACAGCACCTGCTCCCTGCTGCTGTTCCCATCGGGAAGAGGCCAGCCAGCGAGGGAAAAGGAAATGAGGCAGGGTGTGTGTAGGCGGGTTGTGCCATTGCGGTAGGTGACAATCCAGATTGTTTTCTTCAAGAGGGAGCACCGAATAGAAGTCGTGTACCCTTCAGATGTTTTTGAGAGGGAGAGAGGAAAGGGAAAGGAGGCTTGATCCAGTTTTCTTAAAAAAAAAATTTAAAAAAAGGCCAGCAGGCTAGCGTGTTCAAAATAAACTTCAGCTGGGTTTCCCCTTGTGTCTCGCTGCCTCTCACGTCAGTGGGAACCAACCCTTGGAATAGAACGCCCGGGAGTGGTGTCTGTTCCTCTTAGCCAGTATGGCTGGTGCATAGCCCGTCTGGTTGGGAAATACAGCCGGGAGACAACACCTGGGCTCTTCGTGGTCTGTACAGGGTGGGTGCCTGCTCGCACCCTGCGGCACTAAAGATCGAGATGATTCAGGACCCACTCCCTAAGTATATTTCATCACTATTAAGGAACAAGCCACCCAGGACCCCGGAACTCGTGGCCGAAACACGTGTCTTGTGCTCACGGATTCTGTGGGTCAGGAGTCGACATGGCACAGTGTGGCCAGCTCACCTCTGGTCCTCACTGTGTGGGTCTGGGAGTGGCAGCCCGAGGCCGGGGCCAGAGTCATCTGGAGGCAGCTTCTCTCCTTCCTCCCAGGCTGCAGCTGATGCTGTCGGCTGAGACCTCAGCTGGGGTGATGGTGGCTGTTAGGGAATGAATTGTGTTCCCTCCAAGTTCATGTGCTGAAGCCTCCACCGAGGGACCTCAGAACGTGACTGTGTTTGGAGATGGGGGTCTTTAAAGAGGAAGTTAAGTTCAAACGGGGTCATGTGGGCGGGTCCTAGTCCAGTATGACCGGTATGTTTATAATTAAGAGATTGGGACAGAGAGGCACAGAGGGAAACCCTCGTGGGGACACAGGACGGACCTTTCAGTACCATCCAGACCTGATGAAAACATCCAGCCTGGCGTCGTCTCCTGAACCCAGGTTCTTACACCCTTTGACCTACCCTCCTTTCCCCTTGAATCTTATGTATCTCAAGCCAGATATGTTCAAGACAAAATGAGTCTTCTCATGTATTTGTCTATTTGTCTATTGCTGTGTAACAATATTACCACCAGCTTTTTTTGGGGGGGGGGGGGTTTCTATTTATCCCACCAAGGCAGTGGCTTAAAACAACACACATGTATTACCTCAGAGCCTCTGTGGGTCGGAAGTCTGGGGGCAGGTTGCCTGTGTTCTAATCCACGTGGTGGCTCACGGACGCCCAGCTGGGGAAGGGTCTGCCTCCCATCGTACCTGGTTGTTGACAGCACTCGGTTCTGTCCAGACTTCTGGACCGCGGGTGTCGGTTTCTTGCCGGCTGTCAGCCGGCGGCTGCCCTCGGGACTTGCCATATGGCGGCTGATGGCGTGGCAACTTGCAAGAGAGGGGCTCTTCAGCAGCACAGGCCACGGACTTGGCGGCTTAATCACGTGCATGCAACTGCCTGCATCCCGCCGCCTTGGCCGTGTTCTCTGGGTTGGGAGGCACGTACGGGCCCCCCTGCACCGAGCGGACAGAATCGCACAGGGCATCACACCGGGAAGTGGTGATCGCGGGGCTCCCCCCGGCGTCTGCCGTTACCCTCGACAAACACGATCAGTTCCTACTTGAGCCACACGAAGCCTGACCCAGCCAGAGTGCCGAGCCTCCTCGCGTCCCAAGACGGCGATATCACCCTGGGACTGTGCCTCGCCCCCCAGGGTCCTCTGACCTGCCGTGGCCTGAGCCAGCCACCTCCCAGCTGGGTGGCTGAGGCTGCATCTTGACCGTCCTTGCTCTGCTCCCCCCTTGAGTAGACTCACAGAACAGGCAGGCCGGGAAACCGGGAAATGCCGTAAAGTGCACATCGGAAGTGGACGAAGCCACTCGCTGTCCAAACCGTCCAGTGACTTCCTTGTGGAAATAGCAAAGCCCCCTGCATCCCCACCACAGGCCCTACCTCCCTCTCCTGGGCTGGCCCCACCCCCCCTTCTGGTCTCAGAGAACCTCCTGCCTCCGGCCCCGTGTCCCCAGGCTCCTACCTCTGCAGGCCTAGGCCTTTCCTGAGCATCCTGTTAAAGGGACAGCACCCTGCCGGCCCCGCCCCGTCCATCTTCCCTGCCCTCGTGCATCCCACCAGCTCCGTCACCACCCCCCACCCCCGCCCCGGCCCACGTGTGCCTCGGCTGCCTCTCACGGCACCGGTCGGCCTCCCCTTGTGCGGGAAGGTGAGGCCGCGCTGCAGACACGTCTTTCGTCTGTGCTCGGTGCTAGAGCCCCGGTGTCTGGGTAGCGCCCGGCACCCAGGAGGTGCTGAATAACTAGCTATTGAAGAAATCATATCAAGTGCATAGCTTTGTACGTTAGGGATGGCTCTTGCGTAGAAAGCGAAATCCTGGAGTGTAATCCAGGCATTTCTGAGGTGCTCTTTGCAACTGACAAATGCTCTCGTGCTGTGGAGAGTCAGCCTTTGAACCCGGAGCCTGCCCGGCGTCGCGCCTCGTCGGAGTAAGTGCTTAAACTCTCAGCCCGCCCACCCTTCTCTCCTGGTCTCCGAGGGCGACGGCCAGCAGAGTGCCTGCCGATCCTGGCCTTGCGGCCAGCTTGGTCGCAGCCACCTGGAATGAGTGTTTGAGAGTCAGGGCGACCTCCCTGCCTTCCTGGGTGCGCACAGGTGAGCATGAGGACGCCAGGTGGCCCCTGCCTGGGTCACCGCCTCTCAAGCCCCGCCTACCCCTGCTGTGTAAATGGCCTCCGTTCTTCGCTTGAAAATCTCCTCCTCCTCCTTTAGGGCGCTTTCAGGTGTGAGCCCAGACTCTCGAAGCCGCTGTTAGGCTCCCTTGGACTTGTTACCACCAACATCCTTTGTGATAAACTGTCTTCTGCACCGAACTGTGAGCTCACTGAGGAATGTAAATTAAAATGAGTCACTATTTTTTAATGTGCTTAAAATCGTGGCTGCAAGTGGGAAACCCAATTTAATTGTTTAAACATGAAATGACGAGGCGCCTGGGGGGCTCAGTCAGTTCAGCGTCCAACTTCAGCTCAGGTCATGATTTTGTGGTTCGGAGCCCCTCGTCGGGCTCTGTGCTGACGGCTCAGAGCCTGGAGCCTGCTTCGGATTCTGTGTCTCCCTCTCTCTCTGCCCCTCCCCTGCTCACACACATTCTCTCTCTCTCAAAAATAAATAAACATTTAAAAAAAATTAGATGAAAAAAAGCTACATGGAGTTTGTCTTTTTACCCTAACCTTGGGACCTCACCCAGAGTGGACAGCCAGTGGATAATGGCTAAGGGAATGAAGGAACCTGACAAAATATAGATTAAAATAATAAGAAATGGAAGTCATTGCATGAGTCATAAAAAGGCCTGATTTCTAAACACATGCTTCAGTAGACATTACCTTCAGCATCTCTGAGTCCCCAGCCCCCCAGTCCTCCCAAGATTTCCTGAGAAATGTCGTCCAGAATCTGTCACAAGGCCTTTCTCTATTATGTCAAGGGTCTGAAGCCCATCTCGATGTCTCCCATGGGCCTGTTTTGTAGAATGCCCTTTACTTCTGGCAGGTTAATTTTTTTTATTATTTTTTTATTTAAAAAACCTTGTAAGATGTTCTGTTTATTTCTGATAGAGTGCAAGTGGGGCAAGGACAGAGAGAGAGGGGGACAGAGGATCCGAAGCGGGCTCCACACTGACAGCAGTGAGACCGATGTGGGGCTTGAACTCACAAACCGTGAGATCATGACCTGAGCCAAAGTCGGACTGAGATGGGCCGACTGAGCCCTCCCTGGGGCTCCTTCTGGTAGGTTTTTAGTGAGGGCTTCCAAAGTGCTTAGACACGATTTTCCTAAGCAGGTGCAGTAATGCACCCATAACTCTGTTTACCTTATCCGTTGGCTTATCTAATTATTTTTGCCATCCAGGCCTTGCTGGATCGATCACAGTTTGTGAATTAGTGCGGTCTGAAGTAACAAGGTTTTCGAAGTTCCCTAATTATGTGTAAAGGTGGGAAGGTACTTGCCTCATTTAAGGCAAGATAAAGGGAATTAGTTAAATACGAGAAAATGAGACACAGGGGTCAGTTATGAGAAAGGGTCAACTATGAATGCGGATTCACGTTTGGAACTGCATGGAAGGGTGGGTCGTGGTCGGTGGAAGTCTTTGCAGATAATCTCTATTTACGTTTGTCTGGCCCTTGTTGATTTTTGTATCCTGGAGGCACAGGTTAAGGGCCCTGTACAGGCTAAGATGTTCCAGATTTCTGATTTTATTACAGTCGTTTTCTGAATGAGGGACAGTGAGATTGTACTGAAATGATCTACTGCCGAAGGCCACAGTAGCAGGTTCATATCTGAATGGAGTGACTAAAAATAAATATTCCAGGAATTATCAATTGCTTTTATGCTAAATTTGCTTTCTTTTACTTCTAAAAGTGGTTTCCAGTCAGTATGGGCTATATTTTTTCTCCATTCTTTTGACAGACTTTTTTTTTTACAGATTTAAATTTTTTATGTTTATTCATTTTTGAGAGAGACAGAGACAGCGTGAGTGGGGGAGGGGCAGGGAGAGAGGGAGAGAGAGAATCCCAAGCAGGCTCCGCACTGTTAGCACAGACCCTGTTGTGGGGCTCCCACTCGTGAAACTGTGAGATCATGACGTGAGCCGAAACTAAGAGTCAGCTGCTTAACTGACTGAGCCACCCAGGCGCCCCATCTTTTGAAGGACTTCTGTGTGCACATCAGTCATTATGAAAACCCTGCTTTGAAAAGGAAACAAGGCACTATCAGAATGGTTTTGTTCAGTAGGATACTCTTGACTGTGCCAGGCACATGAGGCCAGGGTAGATTTCTGGGGTGGCCGCTTCTGTCTGTCCAGCTTCTGGCCTCGACCAGTGGCTGAACTGTCCCCTGTGGACTCTGAAAGATCCACTATGGATGTCATGACTAATCCGTTCGCGTGCATAGTGTGGAATTGGGGACCTGAGATTGGCGATGGTGAGAGCTTCACGTGGAAATTCACGAACGGTGCAGGGCGGGATCTCTCAGCACCCCCAGAGCTGGCCTGTAAGTACTGGGGCCCACGCCATGGCTCAAGCCCATGGGCACGGTGCTGTCCCTGAACATTTACCCTGAGTAGAGAGCCAGGAACGAACCCACTGGCCTAAATCGCATATGTGGGTTACTGCGGGAGGACTTTGCTCACAGGAAGAACGGAGCAGCTCGAAACTGCTGCACACTTTCACGTATACGTGTTATTCTCCATTACGGTGAGATTATTACACATTACTGCTCAGGAGGGATGATGTCTTCACATTTGACAGCTGGCTACAAACACTCAAAACCCTCCGTAAGAAATGAATCCATTGAAAGATTTAGGTCCAGGAGTGGAACACAGCGGTCTCAAAAAGTTCCCGAAACACGTAAACCACAGACCTTCGTGGAGGCCAGGCTTTGAGATTCTGCGTCTCAGCGTCGTCCCAAAGCTGACTTACATCCTCACCCAGCATGACCTCCTGGACGAAAGCAGGCATGAAACCACACCAGCCAGGAAAAGCTTTCTGTGGATCTTTTTAAACCACGTTAGCATTCTGCAATTAAATTAACAGGTGACTCTGTCTGCAAGCACCTGTGGAGTTTGGGACCATGTTTATATTCTAGTTTGTTGGCCCCAGGCCGATTTCTTTCTCACAGAAGGAGACGCATTCCCATTGACATACACAAAAGTCCCAAGTTTTTCTCATCCCTTTTCTCTAAATTTCTACTGCATTTTTCATATGTTCTTTGGATTTTAAGTAGGAAATAAGAGAAGGGTGAGTTAAACTGCAGTTTGTCCGGAGGGTGCCACCAGAATGTGGGTGGTGACGGCTTGTTGAGAACCCCACTGTGCCCTCACCTCTGCCTCTGCGTGGAAGCATTCTTAGTTGTTCAGTTCCCGGAAAGACCTTTCTTCTTTTAGTGAGTGCTACGCCCAGTGTGGGGCTTGAACTTACGACCCTGATATCAAGAGTTGTGGGCTCTTCTACTCGGTATTTATCCAAGGGATACAGGTGTGCTGTTTCGAAGGGGCACATGCACGCCCATGTTTATAGCAGCACTATCGACAACAGCCAAAGTATGGAAAGAGCCCAAATGTCCATCGACGGATGATGGATAAAGAAGATGTGGTATATCTATACAATGGAGTATTACTCCGCAATCAAAAAGAAGGAAATCTTGCCATTTGCAGCTACGTGGATGGAACTGGAGGGTATTATGCTAAGTGAAATTAGTCAGAGAAAGACAAAAATCATAGGACTTCACTCATGAGGACTTTAAGAGACAGAACAGACGAACATAAGGGAAGGGAAACAAAAAATAATATAAAGACAGGGAGGGGGACAAAACACAAGAGACTCTTAAATATGGAGAACAAACTGAGGGTTACGGCAGGGGTTGTGGGAGGGGGGATGGGCTAAATGGGGGAGGGGCACTAAGGAATCTACTCCTGAAATCATTGTTGCCCTAGACGCTAACTAACTTAGATGTAAATTAAAAGATAAATGAGTTAATCTGAGATCTGGAAAAAACAAAAACAAAAAAGAGTTACGTGCTCTTGCCGACTGAGCCAGCTCCTCGCAAGACCATTCAGAACTTCTGTACAAGAGAAAGTGGTAGCTCACCCTGAGGGGGGGAATCACTCCACCAACACTCCGGAAAAGTATTACCGTGCTACCTAAAGGAGGTGTATTTTTCTGCGTGTAATACCTTCCTGAAAAATTAAAAGCATGATCTGCACCCAGGTGAGAAAAAGGGGGGAAGGTTAATTGTGACTCCGTTTCAATCCCTTCTGAAGCGTCTGAGGAAGAGAGCAGTGGGCTCGGTACTACTGTCTTCTTTCGAATGGGCCGCAACTCTGCTTTCTGTTGGAAATCTGCATTAAAACCAGTGGTTACTACCACCGGCACATTTTAGGCTGCTAGGATTTGCAGAAAGAGAGCCAAACGTGGTATGAGGAAGGTGGGCAGGTGAGGTCGGTCAACAAACACGCCTTAGTATCACACCGTTGACAAAAGGAGACCAAATACACGTTCGGATCCCTTGAAGGCCTCCGGCAACTCTCTGGCCCCAGGCCGCCTTCCCGGGGTGGGGGGGGGGGGGGCTTCCGAACTCGTCCTCATCCGTGTCCCCCTGCTCCTTCCTTCTGCCGCCCTCTGGGGCAGGTCCGACAAGCTCCCGCTTGTCGCTAAGGTCACTGCCTATCCCAGCCTTGTGTCCCTTGATTTCTGAAACATTGGACACGACTGCCTGCCCCTTCCTGGCACGTTCCCTCCGGAGCCCCCGCTTCTCGGGGCCTGTTTGCTCCTATCCCTGGCCACAAGTGTCAGGGGACCCGGAGTCCCCTGGTGTCTCCATTCACCACATAACCGTATCCAATTCTGTATTTTAAGTACTCCAGCGGTTTGCGATTCTCAGATTTCTATCTCCATTCCTCTAATGTTTTTCCAGTCGCCTGTTTGGCAAATC
This sequence comes from Panthera leo, assembly GCF_018350215.1. Lineage (NCBI taxonomy): Eukaryota > Metazoa > Chordata > Mammalia > Carnivora > Felidae > Panthera > Panthera leo. The sequence goes on along the minus strand of NC_056685.1, from coordinate 3,248,629 downwards.
CAAACTAAACAGAATGCTGTTGCCTTTCTCCGTTGTCCCGTCTCAGAAAGTGCCCGGGTGTCGTAGTTCCCGTGGGGACCAAGCCGCTTGCAGAGCTGTCTCGGGTCTTACTTCCTCCTGCTCCGCGATGGCACCGTCGTCCGCCTGAACCGTCACGTTTGCTGCCTCTGTGACCTTCCTTCTTCCTTCCCGGGCCTTCCGATTACTCTCCACACGTCAGTGTGGGGGAGCTGTGAGCTAACCAGATGGCATCACCCCCTTCTCATATCCTGCCGTGGCTTCCACTTGCCCCGACCTAGGAGGTCCCATACAATGCCCCCATCGCCCACCTGTGCTCTCCTCCTGCCACTCCCTGCCCCCTCCCTGTCCATCCCACCCCGTCACACTGGACTTCTCCGTGTTTCCCAAACCACTCAACCTTGTTCCTGCCTTAGGGCCCTTAAATGAGTCACCTCCTCTTCTTTACGTGATTTTTTTTAACATGTCTTTGCACGCTGACTCTTGTCCTCGGGGCCTCACCACATATGTCACTTGTCGCAGAGGCGCTTTCTGAGGACACGGTCTAATGTAGCCTGCTGGGTCTTTGTCATCACATTGCACGGCGCTGTGGTCATTATGCCCCCTCTCTCCCTCTGATGGTAGACGTTTCATTCGTGTGTGGTCCAGCTTTCTCTTTCCTGATGGAAGCTCCATGAGATAGACTTGTCTGCTTACTCCTCGTGGCATCCCTAGAGCCTAGAACAGTGCCTGCTGCTTAGCAGGGGCCGTATCAATGTGTAGAGGAGAGGATAAATTAATGATGATTTCTTCAGCTGAAATGGAATCCCAAATTGGGTTAAACGTTGGACAGAAGGATGATCTTCACTGATGTTCAGCTTTTGTCAAAGAGACATTCAATTCCTAGCTTACCCATATTTATCCTCTTTCTCTCTCTGTCCCTCTCCTTATGTATATGTACACACACATATCTGTGTATGTGTGTGTGTTTGTGATAATTTCCTGTTCTGTATTAAGGATGTAATATGTTAAGACCATTTTTCAATACATGTCCGGGTTATTTGTAAACTTAGAAGAATCGTAATATGTGAAATATGAACAGGTTAGAGGGGAGAAGGAAAGGTTGTAAGAAAAGGAAAAAAGGAAGTGCTTGCTTTTCAAAGGGCAAAGAATGAAATTTGTGTGCCTGATTACTGGTTCATTTCATCTCCCTTCTCTTTCTAAGAGATTTCCAAAAACCATGGGATTTCAAAGTCATGTTCTGCAGTTGGAAATTCTGAATGATATAAATAATTCTCTGCAGGAAATAAAAATGACTGATATACATAAATAGGAAAGAAATGTTCTTGGATTGATGTTTCCAAAAGTTTTCCAAACCAGCCTTCACATCCTGGCCTAAGAACATATAATCAGAATTCCCGTCCGCTGACTTGGGCCAGTTAGGGCAGAAACAATGGCAGTTTCTTACATCGCCAAAACATGTAGATGGTCTCTGAGAATTTGGCAACATTAGTGGCAAAGGGAAATAATCCAAACACAATACATGTTGCAAAGCTATGGAGGAGAGAATTCTAGAACAGAGTATTTCACCATGATAAGGCCAGCCGAAAAAAACATAAAAATAATGATCAATAGCATAAAAAAAAAAATCACAGTTATATTCGGGGCAGGATCCTTCTGCCAGAATGGAAATGTCACTTTTTCCATAGCAGACAGAAGTACTGGGTGAGTAAGTAAAAATTAACAATAGATGGAAAAACCTGTATTTTCCTTCCTTAAATTTCCCTTATAATTCAGGGATTAGTCTTTATGGCAAAGTACTATTCTTAACAAATGGTTCATTCGGAAACTTTGAAGTTAGAATTGGAAATAAATTCTAGTTAAAAAATAAAAGATAAGAGACCTCTCTTCACGTCTTCTCTGCAAACACCATTGTAAGTAGAGAAGTATTATTTCCCACGAAAACATAACTCATTCTGCAGCTCGATCGCCCACATGGGTATTTGGTATTTGATGCCTGGGAGCAGACAGGTAATAGCTCCAAAAGCTACCTGGAGTGCAGTTGATTGTACTAAATCTCGTTTTTGCCTTCCAAATGATGTTATCTACTCATTTTGGGGAACTCATTTTTTTTTTTTTTTTTTTTTTTTTTTGTGGACATTGTCACCAGTTAGGTGTATTCGTATATAGCTTTCAGGCTTGTGGAACATACAAGGAAAGAGGTTTTAAACCAAAGCCTTTAATTATATTTCCAACTTTGGGGAAAACAGCAGCCAGGGAAGCAGCAGGCAAGGGGAAGTCTTGGTTAAGAACCGTGGTGTTACGGGCGCCTGTGTGGCTCAGTCAGTTAACGCGTCCGACTTGGACGCAGGCCATTATCGCGGCTCGAGAGTTTGAGCCCCGCATCGGGCTCTGTGCTGACAGCTCAGAGCCTGGAGCCTGCTTCGGATTCTGTGTCTCCCTCTCTCTCTGCCCCTCCCCTGCTCACGCTCTGTCTCTCTCTCCAAAATAAACATTAAAAAAAAAAAAAAAAAGAACAGTGGTGTTACAACAACCTGCTTGACCTCCCACCCTTGTCTTTCCTAGGATGAATTAAACTTGTGGACTCAGAGCACACACCTGTTTTACAAGGGAAAGCACCTTGGGTCAGTGGGTGTGCATGATCTACATGTGTTGTGCCCACTTTGACTCTGTCCCAAGGATACCAGTGATGGGAGTTCTGTTTATCTTCCCTTCATCTGGCCTCTGCCTTGGACCTTGGCACCTCTGTGTTAGCTGGGACCCCGTTGCAGTGATAGTCCTTTGTTACTCCAGTCTCTTCTCAGCCCAGAGTCATTGTTCTCCTTGCCTGAGTCCCTTCCCCAAATGCCTGTTAGTTGGATGGCCTTCAGGTCTCACTCACCCTAATGTCCTCAACATTACGTCCATCAGATCTTGGTTAGGGTGATAGGTTTTCCTAAGTTACATACGGTAACGTCTACAGCCAACAGAGAGAGCCAGGAGGCTTTGATAGGAGCCAGTGTCAGAAAGTTCCTCCTAAATGTTGTTTTCTATGTACTTTGGTGATTCTCAAATAACTGCTGTGAACAAGTAGGATGCTTATAATAAATTAAAATGCCAGTGTCTGTTTTGGAGGTATATTGTATTTTCTGTCTCCCCAAACGATGGCACAAGCTTACCATCATAGTCTAGAGCTGTGCTCATTTTGCCGAACTTCCCTTTCACAGATGGAGATATTGAAAGAGTTATTGATCATGAAATACTGAGCATTCGGTCCTCCTTCTCCACTGTGTGGAAATACATCTTTTCAAAGAATCACAGCCAATTGTTCAAAACAAATTTATGATCATTTTCTTGGTAACACAAAAGAAACAATACTGGTAAATTTTCTAGGTGAAAGAGGGAAATTCTGTAAGTCAATTTAATCTTTTTGTTTGTGCTTTTGGTAAGGTTCACAGATGTTTATTTCTTATGAAATGGATACTCTGTTATTCCCATCATGCCTAATTTTATGTGTCCACTTGACTGGGCTAAGGGATGCTCAGACAGTGGGTAAAAACATTCTTTTTAAATGTGTGAGGGAATTTCTTTTTTTTTAAAATTTTTTAAAATGTTTTATTTATTTTTGAGAGAGAGAGGGAGGGAGAGAGAGAGACTGCATGTGAGCAGGGGACGGGCAGAGAGAGAGGGAGACAAAGAATCCAAAGCAGGCTCCAGGCTCTGAGCTGTCAGCACAGAGCCCGAAGTGGGGCTCAAACGCATGAACCATGAAATCATGACCTGAGCCAAAGTCAGATGTTTGACTGAGCCTCCCAGATGCCCCTGTGAGGGAATTTCTGGAAGAGATAAGCACCTGAATCAGCAGGCTAGTAAAGAAGATGGCCCTCCCCGGTGTGGGTGGGCCTCCATCCAGTTAGTTGAGGGCCTGAATAGAACAAAAAGGCAAATTCGGTTTTGCTGACGCTGAACTTGACATCTGTCTTCTCCTTAGACAGCGGTGTTCCTAGTGCTTACGCCTTTGGAATCAGATTGAATTACACCTCTGACTTTCTTGGCTCTCCAGCTTACAGAGGAAGGTCATGAGCCTTCTTGGCTTCCATAATTATGTTTAGCAAATTCCTGTAATAAATTTCTCTCTCTGTTTATATATTATATATACATATGGATGTTATATAATATATATATGTGTTACATATATATATGTCTGTTATATAATTACGTAACACATGCTTATGTTTTTATAACACATAATGTGTTATATATTTGTAATATAATTCAGCCCCCTCCATTTTTATTTCTCTTTTTTTTAGTCTTTTTTTTAATGTTTATTCATTTTTTGAGAGACAGAGAGAGACAGAACATGGGTGGGAAAGGGGCAGAGAGAGAGGGGGACACAGAATCTGAGGCAGGCTCCAGGCTCTGACTGGCGCGGGGCTCGAACTCACAAACTGCGAGATCATGACCTGAGCCGAAGTCGGACACTCAACGGACTGAGCCACTCAGGCGCCCCTTTATTTCTCTTTTCTTACGAGGAGACTCCGTGTTTTGGTGGTGGGGGACACCCCTCTGACCACATGTACTTTTTTCTGTTCCACTTCAAAATGTATACAAAGCCATCGATAAGGTCATAAAATGGAGTCCATCCTTGCTAACCCAATCTAATGGCACCATCCACCAGGTGAGGGATGCCTTGTAAAAACCAGGTGGGCTCTTGTTTCCTTAGAAGCAAGGAGTCAGTGCCCTTTAGGTAAGGTCCCCGAAGCGTAACAAGGATTGCTTTATCCAAATAAAACCAATGTTTGAAAATAAGTGTGGGTGGCTCATATAGGTAGAACGTACCTCTATGTTTTAAAAAGACTTCTTTTTATTTCTCCTAGGCTGTAGTAAGAAATAAAATGACGCTGACATTCACAAGTCACTTACGTAGCTTTAAAGTTAAATTATTATTTTGAGGGACTCTTCTCCGAGAACCGTATCTGTAGTCAGTTGAGTGCGTTCTAGGCAAGGAACTCTAATAAGAGAGATCAACAACACCTAAGTCTATTTTAACTACCTGCTCAGGTAAACAGGGCAGGGGGCACACATGCGCACACACACACACACAAACAAACTGGTAAAACTTGGGACTTTGAGGTAAATGAAGGGAAGCTTGAGCGCCATATTAAGACACATCGATTTTCTTGTCACTAACGGTAATAAACAGAAGTTTTAAAATAGGAGAAATGAGATAACAGATCTTCGGTGGTTGTGGTGTAAGGGTTTACTAAGATGTGAGACTGAAAGTTTAGAGGCATTTGTGTAGTTATTTTCACAAGAGATGGTGGAGACTTGAACTGCAGAAACGGCAATGGGAATAAGAATGACGATGAACTCATGGACAGTCCATGGGACTGATAGTGTGTTGTGTTAGGATTTCGGTCAAAAAGAAGAAGTAAATGATCACACCATGTCTGTCTTGGTAACTCTGTGGTTGGTGCATTGTTAAAACAGACTGGAAAGGAAAACTGGCCTGTGTGGAATACCCATTGGGTATTATCTAGCGGGCAGATGAACGTACGGTGTGGACTTGAGGACAGCCTCTAGTGCTAACAATGGAGGTGATTCTCAGAGCCTTAGAAGTTGATGAGAATGTTCAGGGAAGGCTGAGAAGGGGAAGCGAGAACTTTGGGAAAGGCATGCCTTTAAGCAGGAGATATAAGACAATGGAAGAGTCGGAAGAAAGATGGGAGAGACAAGGGGGAATCAGAAAGCCGGCAGTCAAGGGCAGTAAGTACAAGGGTTTGAAGAGGGTGAAAGGGGTTACAATTTAAAATAAATAAAAAATCGTGGAGGATGATAACCAAAGAGAAGGTGTTGAACTGATGATTGGGGTATTGATGGAGACCTCTTGTGAAGGAAGGCACAGTGCCATGGTAGGGACTGAGGGGTGGGTGCAAGGCAAGGAAAGAGGCCAAGGAGATCCGGTCCACTCTTTAAAACAGGCTGGAGAGAAGGAAGAGTCAGGGCAGTGGATTGACAATAAAACTGAATTTTTCATTTATAAATGGGAGTAATTACATCCACATTGAAGGAGTTTTGTGAAGCTTACCTAAGGTTAGGTAAACACATAATATAGTGCCCACTGTGAAGTAAGTTGTAAATTTCTGTCTGTTAGTTTTCTGTTTTTTTTCAATTTTCACTGTTAGTTATTAATAAAACTAACAGTGAGTTGAAAAATTGATGATGCTGTGTAAAAGGAAGCAGAGGAAATCACTGCGGATACTAAGGGACTGGGGATGTCTGTTTGGGGTGAAGGGCTCACTGGGGAAGTGAGAAGGAGTTGAAAAAGATAGCCACTGAACTGGTGTTATGCTTCACAACATTTCTGACCCCAAATGTGTAGGTTTTCCACACCAAGCAATTCTCTAGCTGTCGGGACACCGTCTGGGGGGTGCTATAATTCATTTCCATCCTGACATTAATTACCAGGACTTAGCTCAGACCTCAAGGGGTAAGGACTCAGTCCCATAAGACTGCTCCCCATCTGACATGCCAGTCGCCAAGTATTGGGGGCCCAAACGCTTCCGTCCAACATGGCTGCTTGTTGGGTACTCTCAACACGTGCCCCCTGCCAGCTTCCTGAATTTGCCTGAATGGCTGTCAGAACTCCAAAAAGCACTTTGCTTACTATTGCTGGTTTATTACACATGGATGCAGCTCAGGAGCAGCCCAGTGGAGGAGACGCCCAGGTCAAGGTGCAGGGGAAGAAGCCCAGAGGCTCCCTGCCCCCCCGTGAGTGCACCACCCTCCAGTACCTCGAGGTGCTCACCATCCTGGAAGCTCTCTGAATCTCCGCCTTTAGGGGGTTTTACGGAGATTTCATCACACAGGCGGGACCAATTAAATCACAGCCCACTGGTGACTGAACTCCGCAGCCAGTGGACCTTTCCCCAGTGGGTTGGAAAGGTCCAGGCCTGCAGTCATGATTTGGCCTTTCTGGCGATGAGCTCTCCTCTGAAATTACAAGGGGCCCCCAGCTCTGAGTCCTCTCATTAGTATGCAGAAGACACACATCGCCCAGCGATGCTGAGAGTGTTAGGATCAGCATGCCAGGGACTGGAGACAAAGACCAAATGCGTGTTTATCACAGTTGTTAGTTTCGGAAGGAAAGAGTGTGTGTGTGTGTGTGTGTGTGTGTGTGTGTGTGTGTGTGTGTGGCATCATGTAGGGGTAGGTAGATTTGAATCAAACAAAATGGAGAAAGGCTTGTTTGCAAAGTTGAGGGACAAGCAAGCTAGCCGAACGTCTGAAGAGAGTCCTGTTTCTTTGACGAACCGCTCTTCTGCTTAAACCACAGGGTGAGGTTTATGTCTGTTGATTTGGGGTCCTATAGCAGTTCAGTGGAGGCTGTGTGCTACAGCTGAAAACAGTGGTATGTAGAAAGACGTAAATTACCCATGAAGTGCTTATGTCGCAGCAAATACAACGATCACAAGAGACGGCAGCTTGGAGGTCTCTAACGTGGTGTCCCTTTCATCCTGGAGAGTCTGAATGAAGCTGCAACGTTAACCCCTTAAGAACCACGGCTGACCTGGTTCCCCCTGGGCTCGCCTGTCCTCAGCGTCACGATTCTGACACTGGCGGTGAGTGGCGGTTGTCTCTCGAGTCCCGGCATCACGCGGTGGCCTCAGTGGCCTCAGCTTGATGCCCTCGTGGGTACGCGCGTGCTCGGGCGCGTGCTCGGCGTGTGCACGCCGGGGCCGGCTCCACGGGCAGGCTGAGGGCCCCAAGGCGGACTTCTCGGGAGAACAGTGGAGCCCGGCACCACCCGGCTTCGAGTGTTCAGGCAGAGGTGGGACTGGATCCGTGTGTTCTTAAGAGGACCGCGGCACTTTCTTCTTGGCTAAGCATAGCAGCAGCTAAACTTGGATTTCTTTTTAATCACATCGGATTAAATAGGACACGGGCCTCAAGCTGGGAGAGCGCTCTCCCACAGCTCACCTGCTCTCAGCGGGATGCGCTATTTCAAGAGCATCCTCAGGCCGACTTTCACGCCTTTTTGTGGACAGGCAGCTCGAAAGGACCACGTCAATCTTCCCGTACAGAAACCATTTAGTAAAACTGGATCTGCTGAGGTTCTTTTTATGTAACCCTCAGCCTCGCGTCCGAATTAGGGAGTTCCCCAAAATAGCTCCGTCTGTGAGCCCCTCGCTGGTGCCTCTGCGAGAATTTTCTTGTAACAGAAAGGGCTGGCAGCTTGTACCAGGATAATGTGAGGTCTAAATAATGGTTTAAAGTAGACTTCGTATTGAGATAGCACATAACTTTACAAAGAACAGTGCCTATATCAGCAAACCTGTGCATGGTGAAGTCTTTGCATGAGCCTTTTGGGAAGTCTGAGAACACGATTCATTCTAGAAAATAAATTTTCTCCTCTATGGCAAATTATTTTATGACTTCCTTCTTTCCTGAAGAATAGCCCTCACTTTATAAATACCGTTAACTTAGCACCTTCCATACTTAGAAGGGTAAGTATGGGAGCGTCACTCGACTTTCATATATCCTTTCTCCCCATCGATATTTGAAGCGCATGAGAGTGTAATGCTGATCAGCACAGAGAGAAGCTTTTAGTAACAATGGGGCTGATTCCTCCTCCGACAAGTTGAAGGGAACAGGGGTGGTTTGGAGACCGGCTGGCCAGTGTCTGGGATGAATGGATTTGGTGCAGAGAATTGTTCATTTCTGCCTTTTTTCATCTTTGCGGCCCGCAGGCTGTGCCTGTCTGAATGACCCAGAAGGGGGCTATGACCCAGGGCGTTGGGGGCCATCCCCTTATTCTATCCCAGTCCCCCACAAGCCCATCTCTGCTTCCTTGACAATCCCTCCAGGCCTCTGCGCTTCCCCTAGGTTATGACGTCCTCCAACCTCCACACAGGCGTCTACACATCCCACTGTCCCACGTTACCAGCCCTGAGTTCTAGTCCCTGAAAACTCGAAAGTAGCAGGCAGGTGTCCGGCTATTAAGGTTTGCAACGACGGAAAACGTCTTGATGTGGCTCATCGTGAGGGCATTTGCTTTCTACCGGGAGGCCCGCTGTGGACGCAACGCCCGGCAGGCTGTGTCTCCGATAAAAACGTAAGTTGCTTTCATCACAAGCACCCTTTCCTGACTTCCTGTGATATACCCAGAACATGGAAAACTTAATTTGACGATAGCCCTGTGTGCCACAGGGCACTATCATGACAGTTTTCATAAAAGGAGACTTTGGGTCAGAGCGGGTAAGTGACTTGTCCGAGGTCACACAGCATGGCCGTGACAGTGACAATATAACCTGAATTCAGATTCCCAAGCCGCAGGATATATTGAAAGACAGTGATTTGCTGAACCTACAGAGGCTCCGGGGTTACACCTGAGGGAGGTGTCTGCGGTCACCACAGTTAGGAATTCCCTTACCTCCTGCTACAGATTGTTCGTCCCCCGGAAGGAGACTCCCTCACCAGGCATTACTGTCACACCCTTCTCGAACGGGAAGGAAAAACTAGGCCCACTGAAGAAAAAGAACAAAGGTTGTGCTGCTGTGTCACCATGGTCATAATCAGAAGGCTTAACAAAGTGGGGACATTTAAGGAAACCATGAAGACAGAGAAAGCTTCCTTCCTCCCACTGTTTATACCCAGACCTTGCACGGGAAGCCTGGGACTCAGGAACACTGAGAAGCATCGATGGTGGCCGAGTGCCCCCTTGCTGGTTCCCGACTGCTCCCATAATTAAGCCCACATTCCCCCCATCACGCACAAGGTGCACCTCAACATGGCTGAACCTGCCTGTCCAGCCTCCCGTGCCGCCCTCAGCACACAGCCTCCTGGAGCATCTGGCCTGGGTTACCTTGATTTTTGTTTTCTGTATGTTCACTATTTTTAAGTATTTAGTATTATAACGTGAATCTCCAAACTTTGATGCCTCTGATTGGAAATCACTCTTGACACCTTGTAGAAAGCACTCGCTTTTTAAAAAAATTTTCTTGTGACGTTTGTTTATTTTTGAGAGAAAGAGACAGAGCGGGAACGGGGGAGGGGCAGAGAGAGAAAGGACACACAGAATCCGAAGCAGGCTCCAGGCTCCGAGCAGTCAGCACAGAGCCCGACGCGGGGCTCGAACCCACGTACCGCGGGATCATGACCTGAGCTGAAGTCGGACCCCTAACCGACTGAGCCACCCAGGAGCCCCGAAAGCACTCACTTTTTAAGATCCTCATGAGTCCTGGGGTTCAGCACTGTCCTGTGCGTCCTGGGCGGGCTGAGGGGTCCCCGGCAGCTGGTGTATCCTTTCTCTCACTGATGAGGGTTCCTGCCACACATTTACAGAGCGTCTCTTATGCACCGTGGGCTGTACTCAGTTTATCCCATTTAATTTTATGTGATAATGTCCCGGGGGCACATTGTTATCCCTACTTTATAATTCTGAAATTAGATTCGGCGGGGGTGGGGGGGATGCTTAATATCCTTATGGTGACAAAGCCAGTGGTTCCAGAACCAGGCTTCAGATCCAGCTGGTTCTGCTTCTGCAATCCATGAAAATAGTGAATGATAGTCCCCAACACACATCTCATCCAGGGTAGCTAACTCCACAGGTATAATGCTAGCAGAACACCTGCTCGTATATGCTTAAGGTAACCGAGGGAAATTCAGGATCTGTTTGGCCTCTTTTCCCGGATTAGAACCTTCCCGTCTAGGCTGTCATGTGGCCAGACTGAGAGAAGGGGGGCCAGCGGGAGCCACAGCTCCCAGCCAGCAGCCTCACATCCTCTGGGAATGTATCAGGTGTGCAGACTTGCAACGCCACCCCGGGACCGCACGGTCAGAACCGTGTGAGCGAGGCCCCTAAGTCTGTTTCAACGGGGCTCCCAGTGAACTCTAATACCTGCTCAAGTCTGCGAGCCGCTGAGCTGGGGAAGGGAAGCAGAGGTAAAGTGCGCGCAAAGCGTCCCCTTTCATAATAGAGAGCTCAGCAGGTGTGCGTCTTCCGACGGACGGTGGTTCCCAGACTTGGCCGCACGTCGTCGTCGGAAGACCCGAGCCCCTGGGGAAGTTGCCCCCGCCCGGCACTGGGGGTACTCAAGGCGAATCTACCGTCAGCCAGTTCTGCCGTCGGAAGCCAGTGGTCTGGAGAAGGCACAGCGCTCCACGTTTTCATCAGAGGCAAGCAGGGTGCCCAGAAATCACCAGGGTTACTGAGTGGCAGCAGGTTGGTCTGTTTTTGGAGGGCGGTGCCAGGACGCCTTAGCAGGTTTGTAGAACCGTTGAACCCAGATCAGTCTCCTCTCCTGTGTCCCAGGGTCTCACGCAGGGTCTTTTGCTGCGTTGTGCCTGCACGATAAAGATTCTTCTCTTGTGTATGTTGTACTGATCCAGGAGGGGATCCAGAAGGGACTCTGTTCCGTGGGAGGAGGAAGTCCGTACGAATAAAGCGCATAGTGAGTCAGCAGACTTAAGGAACGGGGCAGAAGTTGACAAGACCATAGGGAGAGACAGGCGGCAGACCAGGGGACCCATTCGGCCTTCTTCCAGGACTGGGGAGCCAGGTGCGCCCCGGGTTGGCCCCGCGGGGTGGAGCCCCTGGGGGAGGAGCGGGCAGGGAGAAGGTCACACAAGGGAAGGTGCTGGCTGTCCCCGGCCCTGCTCACCTGCTCGCTGGGGGGCCAGAGCCCTGGACGGTGTGCAGCAGACAGAGGGGGCAAACCGGCCGCCCTGAGCCTGCAGATGTGTTCTCCTCTGGTGGACCTCTGTGGTCACCCTCTGGGTGAGGCGGCTTCTGTGAAACGTGCTGGTGTCCACTCTCCTGGCTGGGCCTGGCCGAGCAGCTCAGGAGGCTGAAGGGGGAGCGGCGAGCAGCCGGCCCACCTGCCTGACCATCCGTCCTGATTCTAGGGCTCAGCTGGCCTCCAGCGAAGCCTGGCCTGCTAGACACCCCTCTCCCTGTCTCTGGCCAGGGCCCTAACCGGTGGTACAGGACTATTAGACTAGATCAGGACAAGGAACCTTCTCCAGGTTTAGTTTTTTAAAATCTGCATCGTGCCTGTGATACGCAGCCATTCTGTTGGGCACTAGGCTGGTTGGACTGATGGGCCATTCAGCTTGCAAGGTAAGTGCTAGCTTTGCCTCTGACACTTTCTCATAAAGTGATTCAACTAGAATTCGGGGGGGGGGGCTTCAGTCCTAGAAGTAAAATTGGGTTTCATTAAACTTATATACTTGTAGGGTTATACATTCTTATCTTTAAATGTATATTCATTTTTGAGACAGAGAGAGAGAAGGCGTGTGAGCGTATGGGGGGAGGGGCAGAGAGAGAGGGGGAGAGAGAATCCCAAGCAGGCTCTGCACTGACAACTCAAAGTCTGATGCGGGGATTGATCCCACAGACCGTAAGGTCATGACCAGAGTAGAAATCAAGAGTTGGGTATTTGACCGTCTGAGCCACCCGGGCCCCCCATGGCTTGTGAATTCTTAAGAAGGACACAGGTGGGCAGTAATAATAATCACTGGGTATCGACTACTGTGTGCCTAGGGTTTGACATAATTCATTTCTCATAACAACCCTAGGTGGCGTAGAGGAAGTCGTTAATGTGCTAAAGTCACCAAGTCAGCACATGCCAGTGACGGACACTTGCGTCCGCTCGGGTGTGTCTTTCCCTCATCTTCTGCTAATGCCATCTCTTAATTTGGGGAGTCGCCTCTGTCAGCGCTGGGGGGCTTCCGAGTGAAGCCGCCACCCGGCCCCATGGGCGGGCGCTTCCTGACCGTCTGGCCGGTTCTGTGTCCCTACGGGACATAATGGTTGGCCCAAAGATGGCCCCATGTGGGCGTGCCAAAGCCCTCCCTGGGACCGTAGAAGTGGCCACTGGGAGAGGTCTGTGCTCTCTCTCTGATGGAGTCACCAGGCTGCACCACGGTCCCACCCCAGGCCTGCAGGAAGCCACCTTCTTCTGCCACAGGGACAAAGAGGGAGGGAGGAGGGGCCTGAGATACCTTATTCCCCAAATAGCCAGGCTTTCCCAGCCACCGAGGAGTCAAATCCCTTTTCAGGTCAAGGTAGCGTGAGTTGGATGGCTAACACGTCCAGTCAGCGTCCTGGCCAGACCCTGGGCGGGGTTGGGATGTGACCTTCTTGTCTGTGTCCTTAAGCACAGCTCTAGGTGAGAGGAGGAAGCAGGAGTGAGAGCTGTCGTCGTGGGGTTTGCACCCGTGGACCCAGTGTCTGCAGCCAGCACATCCGGTGGGCCCAGCACTGCCTGTCCTGGGCTTTGGGGAGGGAGGACAGTGGCTCAGCTGCCATCTGGCCTGCAGGACTGGTAGCCACAAGGGGACAGCTTTCCACGTGTTAGGTGGTTGTGGGTCAGCCCCATCCTACCATCCCAGCCCCAGGTCAAAGTCGTCTTAAGTTCTCTCTTTCTTCTTGTCTTTTTAAGTTTAAATTCTAGTTAACGCACAGTGCAGTATTGGCTTCAGAAGCAGAATTCGGTGGTTCGTCACTTACGTGCGACATCCGGTGCCCATCACAAGTGCCCTTCCTTGTACCCATCGCCCATCTAGCCCATCCCCCCCCACCTCCCTCCATCAACCCTCAACCCTTAGTTTGTTCTCTATCATTAAGGGCCTCTTGTGGGGCGCCTGTGGCTCTGTTGGTTAAGAATACAACTCCTGATTTCTGCTCAGGTCATGATCTCACAGTTTGTGGGCCTGAGCCCCACATCGGGCTTCCCCTGGCAGTGAAGAACCTGCTTGGGATTCTCTCTCCTCTCTTTCGGCCCGCCCCCGCTCTCTTTCTCAAAATAAATGAATAAACGTTTAAAAAAAGTCTCTTGTGGTTTGTTTCTCTCTTCTCTTCCCCCCCCCTTCCTAAATGTTCACCTGTTTTGTTTCTTAACTTCCACATATGAGTGAAATCATGTGATATTTGTCTTTCTCTGTCCAACTTATTTCGCTTAGTATAATACCCTCCAGTTCCGTCCATGTTGTTGCAAATGGCAAGATTTCGTTCTTTTTGATTGCTGCGTAGTATTCCACTGTATGTATAAACCACATCTTCTTTATCCATTCATCTGTCAGTGGACATCTGGGCTGTCTCCATAATTTGGCTATTGTTGATAGCAAGAAACACTCGGGTGCACATACCCCTTCACGTCTGTAGTTTTGTATCCTTTGAGGAAATGCCTATAGTGCAATAGTAGGGTGGTTCTAGTTTTTGAGGAACCCAAGTTTTCTAATAAAAAGTTATAAATATACCTCCTGTCATTATGTAAGAGTCTTTTTTTTTTTCATTCACCAAGGCTAAGGATTTGCCTGCAGTTACTATGGTACCTCACCAAACACGCATGTAGGCGTGCATGCCGTGAGCCACGTGTGCACACACTCTTACCTTTATAACAATAGAAGCAGATTAAAATAAACAATTGGAGATTGGGAAGAAATAAGAGCATGCATGTCTTGGCTCTGAAGAGTCCTTCAGGCTCTGAAGTCTGTCCGTGGGTGGGAGAGATAGGAAACAAGGAAAAAACTAGATGTTGGTCCTTAGCCTTGTTTGAATGGGAGCCACAGATGCATTGTGGAAACTCCCCTCCTCTGCTCCTCCCTTCCAGGCAGGTGGTGGGTTCGTGTTTCCTCTCACTCCTAAGTCAAGATCAAGCAGTGGTTCCCAAACTTTTGCACATACCTGGATCATCTGGGGAGTGTATTCAAATGCAGATTTCTTTCTTTTAATAAGCTCTGAACCCGATGTGGGACTTGAACTCATGACCCCAAGATCCAGAGTCATGAGCTCCACCGACTGAGCCAGCCGAGCACCCAAAACGAAGATTTCTGATAGAGTATGTCTGGGATGGGAGCCAGGCATTTATCTGCCTTGACAAGCCCCTTCAGAGGTTAATTAGGTTGTGTGTGACCCTTTGCATAGTTTAAAAACCCAGGCCACAGGGATCATCTGGATATTTTGCTCTCTTCCGATGCTGCATTTGGCACTTCCTCGTCTCAAGGAAAGGTTGAATGTCTCCGGTTAACCCCAGGCTTTTCCCTTCTTACACTTGTGTTTTCATGGTTAACTCTTCCCCCATCACATTAATTTCTGAATTTCATATTTCCCCAACCTTGTCTCCTATTTTTTTAAAGTTTGTTTGTTCATTTTGAGAAAGGGAGAAAGAGAGAGAGAGAGAGCGTGCACGCGAGCATGTGCACAAGCTGGGGAGGGGCAGAGAGGGAGAGAGAGAGAATCCCAGGCAGGCTCCACACTGTAAGTGCAGAAGGGCTTGAACCCACAAACTGTGAGATCATGACCTGAGCCGACGTCGGATGCTTAACCAACTGAGCCACCCAGGGGCCCCGATTTTGTCTCCTATTTTTAACTTGGAAAAAATTTACTACTGGGGGACAGCTGATGAGTCACAAGGTGGGCTAAATGTTCTGGCATTACCTCCCTCACTGGGCTTATTAATATGCCTGGAAGTCTTGGCAGTGAAGACTGAGGTGCCTATGGGGTTCTGTCTGTGTAACTAGGTGTTAATGACTTTGCTTCCTATTGGCATCAGCAGATGCTCGCTCTAATAATGAAGTAATGAAGAAGAAGCATTCCTGGTTATTATTGAGAATTGTGTTTAACTCTGGAAGAACCGATCAATAAACAATTGATAAAGAGAAATGACCTTCCCAAATCGCATCCTACCATTACTTTCTTTCATCAGGATCAAATGTATGTCTTAGTTTGTTGTCAGAAGATAAGGGCAAAGGTTTTTTTTTTTTTTTTTCCCCGTATCATTTCCCTCTTTGATATTAGGAAACTGTCTTGTAATCTGCTCGCCAGACCTTGCTTTATGGCTGGCATAGTTGATCTATATTTCCCTATTTCACATTGGTTTCTATCCAAGAGTATGTGTTAGCAGGAAATGGCTTTTGCAGATGCAAAGTGTGCAGCTACAGGAGCCAAAATTCTCTGGAGATTCCTAGTATTTGTCTACATCCACAAAAATGTCTGAGTTAGAGAGCTGCATCTCTGGTTCTCACTAGACTATGCTTCTTTGAGGCCCAAGTGCTGCCTGGAGTCTGTCCTGTTTTCAGGGACTCGCTGGCATCTAGCACAATGTCCAGCAAATAGTTGATATAACTGCATATTTATTAAGTAGATAAGTCTTAGCTACATTTATAATATGAATATGGGCATCACACTCAGGGCAAAGGGAAAATCTTACTGTCTTCCGGAGAGAAAACAAACAGGTCAACATAAAGCAACAAAGGTGGAAAATATTCAGAGTTCTCAACAAAAAGAGTGGAAGCTGAATGATACAAATACCTTTCAAGTCCCAAAGGAAAGTGACCTGGAACCAGGAATTTTATACCCAGCCCAAGAATTTTTAAGAATGAGATTAAATAAATATGTATTTGTGTTTAAATAGGCAAATACTCAGTATTTGCCTTCAGGAATCCTCTCTGAAGAAGTACTGACGAATATACTGCCCCAAAGGGGAAGGAGGCATAGACCAAAAACAGGGGTTCCAGTTCATCAGAGAGGTAAGCTCCCAGGATGCTGGTGAGGGAACCAGGGTGTGCCCAGCCATAGAGCATGGCCAGTGTGTACTGAGGCAGGGCAGAGGGCTCCAGGAGGTGTCTTCAAAAAGACAAAACTGATGAGATACCTGATCCATCTGACGCAATAGGGAGATTTGGACAACGAGCAGAGTGTTTGGGGTTAAATTTGTGGGAAGTATAGACAGCTAAGCGTTGAAAAAAAAAAGAGATAATTACTAATTATGAAAACCAAGGATAATAAAATGTCCAGGAAAATAAAAGCCCTCATATTATACAACTTGCCTCACCCCTGGATAGTGGTCACATAATTACCACAGTAACAGAGTATTGATAAAACCAAAATTCACTATATTAGGAAGAAGGAGGACAGGTAGGGTGTGTTTAGATGGTCGAACAGTGTGGTGAGAGACAGCTAAGCCCTGTTTTCCAGAGTGGCTACTTAGATCCTGCCTAATTCTAAAAAACTGAGAAGTAACAATATAATGAACACACAAAATAATCAGCCAAAAGACACTGAGATTGGTTGCTCCGAGAAACAGGGAGGATGTTGGGGCTACTGTTCTTTTCCTAATAATCTCTGTAGAAATCTTTACAGTACTAAGATCTAAAAACCTGTTTTTAAAAATGTATAAATAAAAACCAAACCAGCAAAACACTTGCATCATATGGACAGCTTTTAAGACTGCACACAATTACATTTTTCTTAAATGTTTACTTATTCTTGAGAGAGAGAGAGAGAGAGAGAGAGACAGGCAGAGCATGAGCAGAGGAGGGGCAGAGAGTGGGGGAGACACAGAATCTGAAGCAGGCTCCAGGCTGTGAGCCATCAGCACAGAGCCCAACGTGAACCAATGAGATCACGACCTGAGCCGAAGTCGGACGCTCAACCGACTGAGCCACCCGGGCGCCCCAAGACTGCACACAATTATAGGAGCCCCTTCAGGGTTCATGTGTGGGGAGCCATGGCTCCCTCTGTAGCCCCTGGGCATACCCTCCAGAATGGTCTGGCCTCTCTTCAGAAGGTGGTACGTGAACAATTGGGAATAAACTCATCATATGTCCAGCTGGGCAGCCATGATGTTTTGACTCTTCTGCTACCACCGTTGAGCCTGGGGACATTTTGACATGACTTAAAAAAGACGTCATTAAGCGCTCAGCTATTTTTATTGCAAGTAATGGGCTCAACAAACACCCTCTCCACTCCCCATGGGCTCAGCCCTTCCTAAGGCTTCCCGAATCTTATGTAAGGATGATTGTAGGGGGAAGGTCAGCGAGAGAAAAAAGAATCCGGTTGTCTTGTTGATGACATGTTCTGTGTTGACATCTTGTAGTGCAGCGTGTGGACAGCGCACGATTAGAAAGAGCTCTCTGAAAATGGATTACCAGCAAGCTGTAAAGCACGCACAGGGAAGTGTACCCGTCACAGAGGCGTGGTGCTTTTGGTGCTAAGACTGCATTCTGCCTTGTCATTCGAGAGCCCTGGGGAAGCAGAACAGAGTAAGGGAAAGCGTTCAGCTTTGGAGTCACATCGGTACCCAACTCCTTTAGCAACTTGCTCTGCGACAGATTCTCTGCCTTTCATTTTTCTCGTGTGCAGAATAGAAATAACTGTTTTGTCGCAGGATGACTATCAAGGTAAAACAGAACTGCTGCAGCTAATTGCCGAGACCGACATCTTGTTCATCTCGGATGACTTCTAGAGAAGACGTTGCTCGGCACGCTGCAGATTGAAAACAAGAACCTGTCAAATGAACATGCGCTGAATCGATGAGCGCAGAGCCGGGGAGTGGGACGTGTGTGCCAGTCTCCGTCTCTTGGGTCTCCCTCAGCAGCCCCGCCCTCTTCCTTCTGGCCACAAAGAAACGGAGAGCCCGAGACATTAAATGGCGTGTTTGACTTGCTGGCGGAAATTGAATTTGGACTAAGGTTGCCAGATTTAGCAGAGAAATAACACAGGATGTCCAGCGAAACTTCAACGTCAGGTAAACAAGCCATAATGAATACCTGAGACATAACACTAAAAAAAAAAAAATGGGGTCTACCTGCAATTCAGCTTTAACTGGGCATCCTGTGTTTTATGTGACGGCTCTCACTTGTATAAAAACCCTCGTCTTAGAGTCCGGCACCCCTTCTCTGCTTGTCCAGAGAAGCAAAGCAGTGAGATGTCAGAGCAGCGGGAGCTGGCCAGGCTACGAGGCCGAGAGTGTACGCGCTCCGTGAGCATAGCGGTGTGATCGGAAGACCCGGTCGCGAGTGCACATGTAGCGGTGTGATCAAGTGCCCTGTGCCTGTGCCGAGGCTCACGGCACTGCCGATGGTACCTTGAAACCCAAGGGACGCGTGGAACAGCCCTGCCGGCTGGGAGCACTGGACGCACTCTGAAAAATACTCAGCTGGTTGCTCCGTCCCCGGCTGCTTGGCGGCCCGCCTGCCGCGCTCTCGGGTGTCGTGAAAAACAAAGCTCGAGACGTGTCCCGCGTCACTGCTGCTTCCCCTTCGCTCTGGGGCCCCTTTGACCGGGTTCTTGCATCACACATCTCGTCGTTAGTCTGGATTACTCATGGGGAGCACCGCGGCTTCCGTGGACGGCATTCTGCAGCCCAGGCAGGGAGGCCAGGTTTTCCCTTTGCTGTTCAGTTCACTGCTTACTCCGTGGGGGGCACCAGGCTGAGAGTGTCGTTGCTTGGGGTGGCCTCAGACTCCGTGAAACTCAGTGGGAGACCGCAGAAGACATCTCTTGTCCTTCCCCAGGGACACATGCCTTCCATTAGATTCAAACCAGCAGAGGCGCAGTAACATGCTACGAGCCCTTTTCAAAATCCCCTATGAAATTACGGGACTTGGTGCCCAGGTCCCAGGCACGATGTCCTCTGCCCTGAGACACGCCTCGCACTGTGGGGCTGCAGGGGAAAGGCTGTAAAACAGGGTTAGACTTGAACCGCAGGTAAGAAAACAAGTCAGTGCGGGAACAACCGAAACTTCCCTTCTGCCAGGAAAGATCAGCAGAAACTATGAGTAGGAAAAAAAAAAAAAAAAAAAAAAAAAAGAACTTCAAGGTAAATGGACCGGTTTCAGCTTAAAGAAAGGCTGATTGTTTTCACGAAAATCCCCACAGACCTGGCAGCGATTATTAAAGAAGTGATTACCGAGGATCGGGGCACGGAGATTTCAGATGAATATACAAACCACCAAAGCCATGTTCACTGCAGAGAAGTAAGCAAACAGTAGAAATAATTAAAAGCTGTTAAGGCATCTGTCTGTTTGGCTGACACATATGTTATTAAAAAACAAGAGAGTCTATTGCCAGTTGCCTCTAAGGGTCTGTCTTTGCTGCAAACCATTTCCATGGGTAATAGTGTGCGATAATATTTCACATCCATGGGGTGCCTTCTATCAAAGACATCAGGGTTTCTACACCGTCTTGCCCTTCAGCACACAGACACGCACCATGGAGGTAACTCACCTCTGGCCTTTTCGAAAGCCTCTGCTTTGGTTACCTGTTCCAGACAACTATTACTTATCTACAAATGGATGATAGGACACCAGGAGACCCCTTCCCGCCACGCTGCTAGCTGGACACCTGGCTTGCCTTCCCTTGAACCCCTCCAGCTGGAAGGAGGGAGGGGGAGGACGGGATGCCCGCCCCATTGGAGGCAGTTATTGGAAGCTGCACCCGCTCCCCTGCTCACGCAATGGAGTGGCGTTTGGTCACCCGGCTACCCCTGGCTAGAACGTGGTCTCTATTCCGAGAGGCTCTGTAGTTTCTTGAAAATCAGAAGTTCAATTAATAAAAAAAGAAGGCACAAATATTGAGGAACAACTGCGTATATTTTCAGCAGGGCCTCCAAAATCCTCCAGTCACCTGGGGTATATGCCTGATTAACGTAGGGATCGATACATGATGATTCCCCTGTGAGTGTAGGGGCATGAATGTAACACAGTGCCCAAGGTGAAGGATCCATTTCGTTTTCTCTGTAAGACAGATATAAACTGTTGCAGCTTTAGATGATGCACTCAAATATATGCTTCTAGTACTTAATTAATGAACTTAGTTAATAATTTATATTTAAAATCACTTATATAAGGTGATTTGTTAATTTAAGTAATGTTATTTTGACTTCCTTTTTTTCAATATTTATTTTGAGAAAGAGAGAGAGACAGCATGAGCAAGGGAGGGGCAGAGAGAGAGAGAAAGAGAATCCCAAGCAGGCTCCACACTCAGCACAGAGCCCAACACGGGGCTCGAAGCCACAAACCATGAGATCATCACCTGGGCTGAAATCAAGAGTCGGACACTTAACCGACTGAGCCACCCAGCCGCCCTCATTTTCCACTTCTGTTTTATAAAACAATTATTAAGGATCAAGCTGTTCACGAGTGTGCTTGACATTTATTGATCTTGAGCTAGAGTTTCTAATAGTACCTATGAAGGACTTTGAATTATCAGTGGAATTTCGACTGTCAGTTGTTTGTTTGAGTCGTCACCACCATCAACATGGCGGTCATATCTGTTGAGGTCTTAAGTGTTGAGGTGATGAACATGACTTCTTGATCTTCCTAAGTGAATCAAGAGTCCCTGGAGATCAGAAAATCAGTTTGTTCAAGTAGCCACGTACCATCATCACTCTGAAAAGAAAGCAAGGGTGCTGGTGGATGGGTCTGTTCTGTCGTGCCGTGTAAGGAAAGGCACACAGACCCGTGCCGCCATAACTCGGTATTCTGCCTTCCCTGCTGGTATCAGAAGGATGGTGAAACTCATCACAGCCATGGCTCTCGATGGGACCGTCCTTGAAATAGTAGAGCCCGGAGAAGCAGAAGTTAAAATTCCTAATTTTATTAAGTTGATATATTTTATTACAAACATAATCTAAAATTACACATTGGTACTATTCATTAAATAGTCGAGAGTAGTGATTCTTCCGTCTGGCTGGTGATCATAATCAGTTGGGCAAATCTGTTTTTAATTACAGGCTCCTGGGCCATACCTAAGGCCTATTGCATAGGGATTTTTGGGACAGGACTCTAGAATCTCCATTTTTCCAAAACTCCTGAGGAGACGCTGTGGCAGCCAACCTGACATTACTCCTTGGAACAGGACTTGGGAAACATTGGCTAAAACTTTCAAGAATATCTTCCTCAACGTTTGGAGGGCGGGGTCAGAATTCAGGAGGCAAGGCTCTTTGGCATCAGTGGGAGAAAGGACACTTGAATAAATAAGATGTGATTTGGTAGATTTATTTGGGTTTCTTTTGTTTTCTGTCTGTTTTTACTATGCAAGCATATTCTACAGCAAGCGTATTCAAAATGATGCCTCTAGCTTGAACGCTTCCCAGGGTCGGATGGCTTTTTCTTCTTCCTGTGCCCTCCTGCGTTCTAACGGCCCTTGTAATAAACAGCCTCTTGGTTCCAGTGCATCATGCCGTCTCCCTTCACTTTTATAAATGCACAGTTGAATCACTGGGTCTTGATTTAGGACTGAAATTTGGCGGAGAGTTCAGTTGCTCATTTATGCAGTGTGCAGGTTATCAGGGAAATCAGTTACTTCATAAATCAAAATCTTGGACGGTCCTCCACCAACGCCCACCACATACCTGACTTATTTGAATAGTAGGTCACAGTTCCAAAATGAAAAGGTTATACTGACCGAATGGGGAATTTATGTAAGGTGATCTTACTCCTTCTTCCAAACTAGAGTCACTTAGAATACGATCTAGAAAACTCAGGATGAAGTTTTTTCTGTCCGCTGGGTCGCAGAACTTGCCATTTCGTCTTCATCTAGCGATAAGGTCTCCTTACCTTTGAGAGACTGTCAGAACAGGCAACGGTGAAACTGAGGGTGGTGTGGGGGGAAGCTCGGGGGACCTCGCTCAAGCCGCTGCGCTGAGTGGCGCAGCATCACCTTACTGGGATGTGTTCCCGTTTGCAAGGAAGAGGAAGGCAGGAGTCTACACTCGTACGCCGTTCCTGTCTGTTTCTCCCTCAAAACCCTCTGCTTCTTTGAGGTACATGGTATCATCTCCCACACATTTCTCTCTCTCTCACTGAAGACAGGCTCTTCACTTGGGGAGCCCTGTTTCCGGTTGAGCCCAGCCATTGGCTTTCTCCTTAGCTGACCCCCCAGGCGGCCGCTCACTGACAGACAAAATCACACCAGGCTTCCATGTAAATTCACACTCATAAATGCCAGGTGGGCACTTCCTGCCACCCAGCAGTCCTGTTTTGTTTCCTACTATTTGTCTTGTGGTCCGGAAGATCTTACAAGTCACATGACCCTTCTTGCTTGTTCTTCCTTCCGGCCCATCCCTCACCCCACCCCATCGCTCAGCTATTTTGGAATTGGTTGTCTGATCTCGCTGTCTCCAATTTCTTGTTGACGTCTCCAGATCGCCTTCCGGACTGGAAGGTGGCGAGGTGGAAGGTGGAAGGCCTTCCGGACTTCCGGACTGGTGGCCTTGCGTCCTCATTATCACAGAGACCTTCGTCCCACTCCATGTTCGCTCACTATGGCAGTCCCAGTGTTGACCGCTTGACCACCACCTCTCTGTCGGGGGCCCCCTGGGACCTGACTCTTCTGTCTTTCCTGCAGACTTTCTGCTCTACCAACCCCAGAGCATGCTCTTCCTCTTTCTTCCCTACACTCTTCTTTTCTAATGGTTTCATCCTGTTTCCTCTGTGCCAATGATCTCCAAATCCCCATCTTTAGTGTAGACCATCCCCAATTTCATTCTTGACATTTCCTTTCCCCTGAGTAATAGACATCTCAGAAACGATATTCCAAAATGGAGGTCTTAGTGGATAGCCTCCACCCCCAAATTGCTTCCATGTTTTTCTTCATTTTCCTTATCTACAGTCAAAGCCAAAGCGTCCTGGATTTCACATCTTTCTACCATCACATACATATTTTAAGGGAAAATTAAGATTATATGAAATGAAAGTGTTAGAAATTAAAAAGAAAAACGTATGTCAAACTAAGATAGAATGAAACGAACACTCAGAAAGCCAGAATACATGGTGATTGAAGTGGAAAGGGTGTAATGGTGACAATTCGTATCAAATTAACAGAGTAAACGTTTTGCAGCAAGCGCCCATATTCAAAGATATCAGAAGTGGCTATTTGTGCCAATGGGGCATTCCAAGTGAAGAAACAGCCACAGCTCCATTTAGGTTTTCAGAGGTGAGTTTTGCATAGAGAACCTTGTACCGAACCTTCAATTGCATTAATATGCTCAAATCACAAGAGAGCATTGAGCTTTTTAATGGGATATAATTAAGTTTCTTCCTGCAGGTTTGATGATGCCACTGGGTCAATGCTTTTCTTGAATAATCTGGCTTCAAATACCTTTTCTCCTTCTCATTCTAAATGCAAGATAAAATAACAATGAGGGTTGCCTTTTATATCACCATAAATCATCTTCAAGATGATAGGATAATGGCAGGCGAAGGGAGAGATGTAGAATCACATACCTTGGCTTGGAAGCGGCTGTGACCGTGATCGCCAACCTGTAGGCTGCAAATGCCTGGTGGCTGTAAGGGGATGTGTGCAGGGGGGAGAGGGAGTACGTTGTGTTATAAACAGGAGTCCACAAATCCCTATGTGATGTTACTTATCTCACAGGTGTGGGGTCCTTTCCTTTCTGCATTTGAAAGTGCTGTATAAAGTTTAGAGCTGAATTTGGAAATTATGTATCTTTTTTTAGGTGACAATCAGTAAAAAATTCCAAAACAAAAAATGTAACTGCTCTCAGGAGTTGGTTCATAAGATTTTTCAACCTCCACAGGTGAATCTGAATTCACACCTTGTGCTTTGGAGTGGAATAAATTTCAGATGAATCCAAGACATAAATACAAGGTATAAATAAGTCTGTAAGAAAAGACGCTGGAAATCATCTAAATGTCCATCACTAGGTCAGTAGTTAAACAAGCTAGGAAAATCCCTACGGTGGAATACTAGGCAGCTATAAAGAAGGGTTATGACCCTTTTCATTAGAAATATGGAATTATCAGGGCGCCTGGGTGTCTCAGTCACTTAAGCCTCTGACTCTTGATTTTGGCTCAGGTCATGATCTCACGGTTCACGAGACTGAGCCCCATGTCGGGCTCTGTGCTGACAGCTCGGAACCTGCTTGATTCTCTCTCCCTCTCTGTACATGTCCCCTGCGTGTGTATGCTCTCCCTCTGTCTCTCTGTCTCTCTCTCTCAAAATGAATAAACATTAAAAACATTAGCATGGAATTATCTCTTCTTTTATACTGTTAAGTAGGAAAAAAAGCGGTATGCAAAATAGCAACACACGGTCTGTCTCCATTTGTGCAAGAGACGAGAAAATAACACATCTTCTTGTGTATGGATAATATAGCTTGGAAACATTAAATGAGAATCTATTGATACTGCTTGCTTCTGGGAAGGAGAACCGGGTGGAGAAGGGGAGCTTTCATTGTGTATCCTCATACACATTTGCATTTTTAAAGACAAGAGTGTCTTATAAAGCAGACCATAAGGGGAAGAGTTTGACAACCGCAGCTCTGGGGCGTTCCCTACTTTCAGGCACAACGTTAAGAGCTTGGGAAGGGGATGAAGTTCGCTCAGGGTTAGGCAGCTCAGTTGTGGGGCTGCAGAAGGGTCATTACGCGCTGCCTAGGCCTCTTCCCCACATCGACCATTAGGCAGGAGACAGATTAGGGATAGTCAGTTCCAGGATTTGGAAACTTCCAGAAAACCATGACCGCAAGCATGAAGATCAGAAAACAGGGACCATGTCGAGGACCTAGCAAGTGGGAGAAGCAGGCAGCATGGTGTGTAAAAGAAATGAAAAGAGCAGAGAGCCCAGAATGTCGTGAGGCTGGTGCAGGGGGTGTGCAGGAAGAGGAAAGACTTAAAGGGTCTTCCGTGGAGTTGGGGCTCTCTCACATGTGGGCCGCAGACTGCCGAGGAGGACTTCTCTCACTCACCCCACGTGCACAAATGTGGACTTGGCTTTGGAAACACTGTTCTTTCCTTTTTAATTTTTTTTAATGTTTATTTTGGAGAGAGAGACAGAGCGTGAGCAGGGGAGGGGCAGAGAGAGAGGGAGACACAGAATCCGAAGCAGGCTCCAGGCTCCGAGCTGTCAGCACAGAGCCCGATGCGGGGCTTGAACTCATGAACCGGGAGATCGTGACCTGAGCCGAAGTCGGACGCTCCACCGACTGAGCCCCCCAGGCGCCCCTGGAAACCCTGTTGTGATTACAGTGTGTTATTGGACTCATGTCAAAAACACACAGCAGGCAGCCTCAGGTGATAGTACAGGTAGGGCTCCGACGTGGCAGACGTACTTTCTGGCAATTGATGAAAGTTCATCTTTCTGTACTTTCTATACTGTTCATAGTTATGAACAAATGAGGGTTCATAACTACATTAGCTTTGGTAACACATCTAAGAACTACTGCATTGCTGCATAAAAGCCTTGCATCTCGAAGAATGACTTGTTTTTTGAAGGATTATTGCTAGTGTTTATCTTGAAGTCCGTAGCAATCAGCCCTTCCCAATGCCCGCCTTCCCATCGAGTTATTTGGTTTCTTTATTAATTGTGTGCTGTTGTAATGGTTGATTGTGTGCGTCGACTTGGAGGGTGTTTGTGGATGAGACTGACATTTATTTATTTATTTATTTATTTATTTACTTATTTATTTAATATGAAATTTATTGTCAAATTGGTTTCCATACAACAGCCAGTGCTCATCCCAAAACGTGCCCTCCTCAGTACCCATCACCCGCCCTCCCCTCCCTCCCACTCCCCACCAACCCTCAGTTTGTTCTCAGTTTTTAAGGAGACTGACATTTAAATCTGTGGACTCTGAGTAGAGCAGTTGCCCTTCCTGATGGGGGTGGGCCTCACCCAATCAGGTGAAGGCCTGAGTAAATAAAAAGGACTGGTCTCCTCAAGCAAGAGGGAACTGAGCCGACAGGAAGCCTTTAGACTTTCATCTGCACCGTCGACTCTCCTGGGTCTCTGTCTGTTGGCCCACAGTACAGATTTGGACTTGCCGGCCCCACAAATCTGTGAGTCAACTCCTTATAATCAATCGTGTATCAAATCATATTTGTAATAAATCCTGTAAAACTTATATATCCTCTTGAGTCTTTTGGTTCTGTTTCTCTGGTGAACCCTAATATGGCTATAACATCTCATAATTCCTGCATCTCCAGTAAGCAGATTTTTTTTTAAGAGAAGCAAAACTGATTTTTTTAAGCACCTAAAAAATACTCTTTAAGACGATAAACATCGAGGTGCCCGGGTGGTGCACTTGGCTAAGCGTCTGACTCTTGGTTTCGGCTCAGGTCATGATCTCACGGTTCCTGGGATCGAACCCCACAAGGGGGTCTGCACTGACAGCACAGAGTCTGCTTGGGATTCTCCCTCTCTCTCTGCCCCTCCCCTGCTTGCACTCTTTCTCCTCTCTCTCAACTAAATAAATAAAACTTTAAGAAAATGTAACAAAAAATTACAATCATCGAAACACACAGGAAAACATGCCCAGATCCTAAGTATACAGCCTGATGAATGGTCACAATGTGAGTAGAACAGGGTAGCTGCCTTCCAGGCTGAGAAGGTGTATGACCACACGAGACTAGTGCCCTCTCGTTGCCTTTTGGCTCACCTGGCTCCCAAGTGACCTCTGTTCCAAATCTCTAGCACCCTGGTTGGTTGTTACCATTTCGAACCTTGCATGAACAGAACCTCACAGCACATGGACCTTTTCGTCTGGCTTCTTACACTCAGCATCACGCTGGTGAGTTGCTTGTGTGGCTGTGTGGAGAGTTCGGTGTCTTCTGGTGGACATCTGAGCTGTTCCTGTCTGGGGGCTATTGCAAGAAACGTTGCTACGGGCATTCTTGTATCTGTCTTTTGATGACACACGTGCACATTTCTACTGTGTATGTACCCAAGTGTAGGACTGCTGGGTCATAGGAGGAGGGTATGTTAGACCTTTGCAGATAGTGTCAAAATGTCTCCCACCGTCCTGGTACCAATTTATAATCAGAAAGGCAGAATTCCAACAGCTTCACATCCTGGCCCAACACCTGTTGTTGTCAGTGTCTTTATCTGAAGGCATTCTGGTAAAAATGTCGATATATAATATTATACGATGCCTCATGACATTTGAATGTCAGGTAAACAAAAATACTTTCAATACTTTTTAACATAAGTATGCCCCAAGAATTGCATGGGACATACTTATATCAAAATTTACCTGTTGGGACACCTGGGTGGCTCAGTTGGTCAGGCATCTCACTCTTGATTTCCGCTCAGGTCATGACTTCACAGTTCATGCGCTCGAGCCCCGTGTCGGGCTCTGTGCTGACAGCACAGACCCTGCTTGGGATCCTCTCTCTCTCTCTCTCTCTGTCCCTCTCTCTCTGCCCCTCCCGCTCACTCTCCCTCTCTCTCTCAAAATAAATAAACTTAAAAAAATTACTTGTTTTGGGGCGCCTGGGTGGCTTGGTCTGTTGGGCGTCCGACTTCGGCTCAGGTCATGATCTCGCAGTTCATGAGTTCGAGCCCCGCGTCAGGCTCTGTGCTGACAGCTCGGAGCCTGGAGCCTGTTTCAGATTCTGTGTCTCCCTCTCTCTCTGCCCCTCCCCTCTTCATGCTCTGTCTCTCTCTGTCTCAAAAATAAATAAATGGTAAAAAAAAAAAAAAAAATTACTTGTTTATCTGACACCCAAGTTGAACTATGTCCTGTATTATCCTTTGTGAAATTGGGAGATCCTACCTTACTAGATCCACAATGTGTCCTAACAGATTTTTATTTAATAATATATGTGTTTTTCACAGTGTCTCTTATTGTTTTGAGTTGTAAGGCGGGGCAGAAACCAGATAGTTGGGTGTTGCTGGAGAAAGTCTCTCCTCTCACTGTTTTGCCAGAAGTTTTTAACCCACCTGAGAATTCTGGAGGAAATTCTGGAGGACTGGACATACCTCATTTCACTCTTGTCCCCTTGTGCCTGACACGCTGAGAACCAGAATGAATCATTGCCCAGACGGAGAGGAATTAAACAGTCCGCTTTATACCGAAAAACACACCCATCTAATGTTGCCGTTTGCCTGTGTCGTTAGCTCATTGTGACGTGACTGATCTCCGTGAGTGATGGACATCCGTTGCCATCTTGAAATCAATAGAATTCTCCCAGCATGCCTGAAGCCTGTGCGTCCGTTTTTTTTCTTTTTCTTTTCTTTTTTCTTTTTTTTTTTGTACATATGTTCCAGCACTTGGAATTGTGGAGTTCTTGATTTTTCTATTTTAAATAGATTTTCTCTCTTTCCTCCTTGTGAAGTGGCTGGCTTTCTCTTTTTTGTTCAAAGAGCAAGTCTAGAGATTAGTCCCACTTACTGTTACCTAACAGAGTGAGAACTGTAGGTACATGTTAATAGTGTCGTTAACACTCATCAAGGGCAGCCACGTGGGTTGTGCACAGTCTTAGAATGAAGGTTTGGACAGCCCAGGCTATTTTATTGTTCTGAAGTCATAATGGGTTGAGGACACTTTACTGCTTAAAGAATAGAATGATCGGGGCGCCTGGGTGGCGCAGTCGGTTAAGCGTCCGACTTCAGCCAGGTCACGATCTCGCGGTCTGTGAGTTCGAGCCCCGCGTCAGGCTCTGGGCTGATGGCTCCGAGCCTGGAGCCTGTTTCCGATTCTGTGTCTCCCTCTCTCTCTGCCCCTCCCCCGTTCATGCTCTGTCTCTCTCTGTCCCAAAAATAAATAAAAAACGTTGAAAAAAAAAATTTAAAAAAAAAAAAAAAAAAAGAATAGAATGATCAGTAGCTTAATTGAGCTGAACATAAACGGCCCTATTTAAATCTCTTAAAATCTGCAGAGGAAACAAATCTCTCCCTTGTTGAATGTGAAATTGAGACAAATTGTTAAGGGATTTCTCTACGTTCTTTTAGCTTACTTTCCCCCCTTAACCAAATCCGAAAAAAAATAAATAAATAAATAAAAGAGCCTTATAATTAGGGGTGGGGGAAGGGCTCTACAAGTAAAATACGGAGTATGATGCAAAACTCAAGGTAAGTGTTCCTGAAAGTAAAAAGAATTTTAGCTTAAGGAACTTTTTGAAGGTCCTGAAATGCCAAGTAAGTAAAATTACTATGAGAAATTACTATAATCCAATGGATGCTGTTTTTGTATTTACAGTTAATTAATCTAGCTTTTCTTAAGCACAAACTCCTCCCAGATTCCCACCTTTTTCTTTAGGACACACTGCAAACTGTCAAAGACTAATTAGGTAAATCATCACTAGTATTTTAGAATAATTTATCTCTTTATTCTTCCCTTAGGTCGTTAAGTGATAATCTCCATTTGTCCCTCTCATTCTCCTTCACAAGCCTCTAGGCTACTTGTTTTAAAAATGCAAATGCAAATTTCACGCTCTGAAAGAGTGACAGGCTTTCTCAAAGCACCTGCCTCTCTGCCAGGAGACTCCGGACTGTTCCAGAGACGCAGACGGGAGTCAGTACCCTGTGAAACCCACCCGAGGGCCGGTCAGGCTCCAGGACGTTTACCATCTCAAGTCTGTCACCTGGAGCATTTAAAAGCATTGGTTTCTAGTTATGTTATTTCAAAAGCCCTTTTCTGGGGTCGCCTGGGTGGCTCAAGTCGGTTGAGCATCAGACTTCGGCTCAGGTCACGAAGTCACGGTTTGTGGGTTCGAGCCCCGCCGTCGGGCTCTCTGCTGACGGCTCGGAGCCTGGAGCCTGCTTCGGATTGTGTGTCTCCCTCTCTCTCTCTCTCTGTGCCCCTCTCCCAAAACAAATAATAAAACATTTAAAGAAAATTGTTAAAGCCCTTTTCTTCCCTGAATAGTAGGGAACTGGCTTGAGAATCAGCATCTTGACAACATTTCCCGAGAGTTCCACGCGGATGAAGGTGCACAGGCTGTGAGTCCTTGCTGTGTTCGTGGCCCGTTTCGGCTTAGCGTGCACATTGGAGCTGCGTGTAGCTGGGAGTTTGGTGGCATGTCCGTCATGCCATCACGTGTCATTCCGAGTGTTGGGCGGAAAGCTTCTGACCTCTCGCACCATGCCAGGACCTCCCTTGGGAAGTCGTCTTTGTGCAGATGTGCTCCTTGTGCCTGGCGGGGCGATGCCCCCGTGATCGCGTTTTGTAACCCGCGGTGAGTTCTCATCACCAGTAGCTCAATGCACAGGGAATGGGAAAGAGCGTGAAGGCAGGAAGCTGTCTCGTGTAGGAGCATCATCAAAGTGTACTTAAACGGAACAGAGGACGGCTTACTCATGTCCTCAGATTAAATTTTTAAAAAAATTTTTTTAACGTTTTTATTTATTTTTGGGACAGAGACAGAGCATGAATGGGGGAGGGTCAGAGAGAGAGGGAGACACAGAATCCGAAACAGGCTCCAGGCTCCGATCTGTCAGCACAGAGCCCGACGCGGGGCTTGAACTCACGGACCACGAGATCATGACCTGAGCCGAAGTCGGACGCCCAACCGACTGAGCCACCCAGGCGCCCCTTAGATTAAATTTTTTTATTGTGTTCACCACTTACCGCCACTCACGTCATTGCGAATTCTAAATTTTAACTTTGTCTTTTTAGCGCGTGGTATTGCTGCCGCGGAATTCTCTGTGTAGGGATTCTCTTCAAGAGAGGGAGCTGGGAGCGTGTTCTCAATGTGTTCTTTGTTGACTCTCCCAAGAGTGAAATTCATGTTCGTGGAATTCATGGCGTCTTGTAACCTTTTTCCCTGTCCCTCTATTTATAGCGTGTGCATTTTTGCCAAGCCTGGGCCAAGAACTATGTCAAAAATTCAAGCAATGTTGCAGTGTTGAATTCCTGAACACAGATCGTTTCTCCTTGGCTTTGGTTTCGTAACTGTCGTGTCCCCGTGAACTGAAGGTTGATGCTTCTATTTTGAACCAATCTGTTAGACTTATTAGCATTCCCGGACGCTTGCCCTACATAGCTGGCACTGTTTCCTTCTTTAGGTGTGAGAGCAACAGCTGTGGAAAATATTCAAATTAAACCGGTGACCTTGTTAGCAAGGAACCCGCGAGCACACTCACCTCCGTCGGCACCGTAATTTATAAAAATATAATTTGGCCACCGAGCTAGTAAAATGGGTTCACGATTATTTTTATCGTCCGGGCTGTTTCGTTGTGTCATTCCATATTTGTTATTCCAATTGCCATAATAAGAACAAGGCGTTTTACTGGTCTCATTACAAGCCATACAACGTCTCACCCAAGCAGTGATTTAGAAGAAAAATTGGGAGTGTAGGATGCGGTAATAGCAGTGAGTTTCTTTTACGAGTAAAGTAAACAAAGGAGAGAAGAGCCCTTTCCTCGCCATGCTGGGGTCTCCTCGCTGCTCCCTCTGACGACCGTCCCCCAGCCCCGCCGGCCTGTCTCGGTGCCTCGGGCCAACGCTCTGGAAGCACGGTCCTCGACACTCAGGCGTTAACTTAGACTCTAAAGTCCACGCGCCTGGGTGAGGACGCAACCAGAGAAGGGAGGAAGCCATCCCACACACGGAACACGTCAGATGTCCTCTGTCTCCAAGGAGCTTCGCTACAGTCGAGGAGGGGGCGCTTCGGGCTCTCTCGCTCACCGCTCTGCTCAGCGGGATGGTGTTCTTGCCGCAAGCGACACTGTTCTCCCTCCGGCCCTGAACGTCCCCCCGCTCCGGCGGGGCTCTCGGGAGCCGGGCCCCTGAGGATTGCTGGTCTGGGCTTCCACGCGTCCAGGCGGGGTGTGGCGCCTCGGCTCACCCGCGTCTGCCTGCGCTTTTGCTTCTGCCCCCACGGTCACGCGGGCCCGGCACCTGCCGTGCCGCCCGCCTCCCCGCCCGCCGTCTACACGCGGCTCTCCAGGGTGCCGACGCCTTTCGCTCGAGGGGCCCCGGACTCTGCGGCCTGGGCCCCCGCTGCCTCCCGGCCCGAAACCACTTTTACCCTTGCTCCCTCACGTGGTCCGTTTTTAAATATTTTCCCAGGCGCCTCAGAACGTGAAGGTATGAGGGTATTGATAGGATTTTACTGACCGATGAAACGTGCACAGGTAATGTGCTGGGAAGGGACTCTCTACTGTCTATCGGTTTGCTGCTTTTTCAAGTCATCTCAGATTAGTTTTGATTTCAGATTTTGCGAGAGGCCGAGCACAAATCTCAACGAGGGCAGGTGACCAGGGTAGACACTAAGGAAGATGGATTCGAGATCTTGAAAATCTTAAAGCTGCACATTCATTAGGGAAATAAAATGGTGCACATACATGCACACGTAACTTTTTTTGGGTTTGTTTTGGTTTGTTTTTTGGCTAGATTCCTGCTGCTGATGCCTTTATGGCAGCTTACAAACCTGTAAAGTTTCTCTGGGTCCCCCAGCCAGCTCCGAGTACCTTGTGGGTCCCCAACAGAGAAAGGGGAGCCTCGTGCTTCTATCCTTCCGCGCCCTGGGCGTCACGTCTCAGCCCTCCATTCCCCCTGCTGCACTCTTCTCTTCCCGTGTCTCTCAGAAATTCCACTTTGCGATCATATAGACCTGCTTCCGGTCCATATCCTGACACATGCCGCATGGAAATGAACTCTCAGGTGGTTACTTCTTTCCTCACTTCCCCTTTTCTTTCTTTCTTTTTTTTTTTAAATTTGTTATATACTATTCTTCTTTCAGATTTTTTTTTTACTTGTTTTTGAGAGAGGGAGCGAGCAGGGGAGGGGCAGAGAGAGGAGGACAGAGGATCTGTGCTGCCAGCAGTGAGCCCGATGTGGGGCTTGAACTCATGGGCCGCGAGATCACGACCTGAGCCGAAGTCGGAAGCACAGCCGACTGAGACCCCCAGGGGTTCCCCTCACTTTCCCTTCTCAGGTAGTATGTGTGCACACGTGCGTGTGTGAGAATGCGTGGGTGCGTGTGCATGCTGTGTGCCCTTGTACGTGCAAGGACGCAGATGTGCGTTCTGGACCAGCGCAAGGAGCACAAATCTACCAGGTCAGTGTTTGACACACACAAGTGTTTTTAAAAACAGGGAGGGCAGGGGATGCCTCCACTGGCTGTAGAAATTAGTTAAAAAAGGAAACAAACTGCTAAATTTGGAGTGGCCTCTTTTTTTTTTTAATCATTTATTTATCTTTGAGACAGAGACAGAGCATGAACGGAGGAGGGGCAGAGAGGGAGACACAGAATCGGAAGCAGGCTCCAGGCTCTGGGCCATCCCAGAGCCTGACGCGGGGCTCGAACTCACGGACCGCAAGATCGTGACCTGAGCTGAAGTCGGACGCTCAACCGACTGAGCCACCCAGGCGCCCCTGGAGTGGCCTCTTAAATGCAGTAGTCCTCGGGCGTCTGGGTGGCTCAGTAGGCTGAACGCCTGACTCTTGATTTCCGCTCAGGTTGTGATCCCAGCGTTGTGGGATCGAGCCCTGCGTCAGGCTGTGTACCGAGCACAGAGCCTGCTTAAGGTTTTCTCTCCCCCTCTGCCCCTCTCCCCTGCTCACACGTACTCTCTCTCTCTAAAATGAAGTAAAAATTAACAAATAAATGCAGTAGTCCTATTTGGTTATCAGTAATTTCGACCTCAAGTTTGGAATCTAAAGAACATTTCATAAAGTGTGCCCACCTCATGTTAATAAATGTAACCAAAAACTAAGGAAGTCCTTAAAAAGAGGTTCAGTGACAAAAACACCTTGTGAAATCCCGGGTTAACCGTGACTAAGATGGGTTCTTTTCCGCAGGGCTTCTCAGTGCTTCTAACCCGCTGGATTGTTTCATGACTCTGGAGGGTGGGGGGTGGGGGCCGGGCTCTGTCATGGACTGTAGCCCACGATTATTTCACCATGGAATAGTTTTTTAGGATGTGTTAATAAAAAGTGCCACTCTGGGAACCACAAGCCTGGAGAGCCCAGAACTACCAGGGGTTAGGAAGGATTCGTAGAGGGGAATATCCCACCCCTCCCACCGCCCCCAGCTGGAAGCCCTGTACTGTGCCTTGTGCCGTGTGCCCAGCCGCATGTAGCTCAGCCCTGCTGTTAATTTATGTCCCAGATGTTTCTGACTCCTGTCTCTGACATTAAAAGGTCAACATTTTCCATAACGTAAAGCTCTTTAAGAATGTATCGTAACCCCCGAGGGAAACTGTCTGAACTACACCGTCTTTTCTTGTTTAAGTTCATCAGAGAGCTGCATATATCCTTCCTTTCTCATTTTATGGAGTATTAAAATGGAATATACAAATTTGCAATAAAACCCACACAATTTATGGTCACCTTTCCTATGAGAATTGTTAAAGACGATCGTAAATCCAGGGGGTTTCCTTGTGGCGGGAGCTTTTGCAGGCCACCGGGAGCCACCAAGCTCTCGCGGGCGGAGAAGAGTCATTGTGATTCAAGGCCATCCTCACCTGGGCTTAATAACACCTTGTAGCAAAATTAATTTACTTTTAAAATTCCTGTTGCCATAACAACTTGGTGCTGCTGGTCATGTGACTTAATGAGATTCCAGAAGCAAACGTTCTAGAGGGACCCCAGAACAAATGGAGATAACCCACCTTTAGGTACTAGTATTTACACATTCGTTGAGAGTTGAAGGAGAGGCTTGCTGCGTAAGGAGAGGCACAGACCTTTGTTCTGGTCTTTTCTTTGTCCTTTGATCCCAAGGCAGCCGTCGTTTTCTCCTCTCCTCCTTTTTCCGGGGTTTTCCACGGGAAGCTGTGCGTTTTAACTGTGGGTGAGAGCAGGCTGCAATGAAATGGAGATTATTTTGATTACAAAAAATAAAGATTACATCAGTGTATTCCTTCTTTTATTATGCAGCCTGCTAGTACAGTCCAAACACGTTACCTTTGGAATAGGAAATATGTCTGCGGTAAATTTCACCTACATTCTTCTTTTTTTCTTGTTGAAACTGTACATACTGTCCTAAAAATATGATACATCAGCTAAAAACCTGAGTTTGGGTTGGTCTTGTGTTGGGCCACCCAAACCCAAATGTCACTTTTCTTTCAAGCTTTGTGACCCATTCGTCCAACAGGGAATAAAAAATGGAATTTTAAACATGACAAAAACCATCAAAAGGGTTTTTCTTGGGGCTCCTGGGCGGCTCAGTCGGTTAAGCGTCCGACTTTGGCTCAGGTCATGATCTCGCGGTTTGTGAGTTTGAGCCCCGCATCGGGCTCTGTGCTGACAGCTGGACGCCTGGAGCCTGCTTTGGATTCTGGGTCTCCATCGCTGTCTCTGCCTCTCCCCCACTTGTGCTCTGTCTCTCTCTGTCTATCAAAAATAAATAAATAT
This sequence comes from Panthera leo, assembly GCF_018350215.1. Lineage (NCBI taxonomy): Eukaryota > Metazoa > Chordata > Mammalia > Carnivora > Felidae > Panthera > Panthera leo. Next base: position 3,212,801 of record NC_056685.1, on the reverse strand, counting down.
TAAAAAAATAATTAAAAAGATTTTTTTTAAGCAGTCAAATAGGTGGTAAGGTCAGCAAGTGTTGTAAATCCTTTGTGTGTGGGCCTCCGTCTGAAATGCTTCTTTAATTTCTTAATGAATGGAGAGGACATACATGTGGTTGAAAATTTGGAAAATATAGGAAAAAAAGATGGGGAAAACTTGCTTAATCTCATCATCTGGAGATAATCATGTTCTATAATATATATCGGTCATTCTGGAAAAGAACCTGTCCATTTAACAATTAAACATCCTTCCATGGTGAGTCTTGTAATGGTGGTCCAAATTCTTTTGTGTTGTTGTATAACAGATATTCTAGTCAGTCTCCTTTACTAAACATTTAGGGTATCTCCATCTTTTGTTTTTGTGAATAATTCTGTAAAACATATAATGTCTCCAGGTTTTCAGTGAATCTCTGGTCCTGTAGCTGATTCCCTAGGGATCGAATTCTTGAGTCAACACACACGAATAGGTTAAGTCGCTGGGTACTCACTGCCAGCTTCCTTGTGCAAAGGCTGTACCAGTTTTCCATTGCATCAGCCTCGTAGGAAAAGGCTTTCCCCCCCACCTACTCACTGCTCACACCCATGGTAGAGATTATCATTAAAAATGTTCTCTGACACACTTACTAGAATGGCCCCAATCTGAATACTGACAACACCAAGTGCTGAACGGATATGGAGCCCCGGGAGCTCTCATTCCCCGCTGGTGGGAATGCAAAATGGTGAGGCCACTTTAGAAGACAGTTCGGTGGTTCCTTACAATACTAGACATTCTCTTACCATGTGCTCCATGGTTATCACGCTCCTGGTATTTACCCAAAACAACTGTGAATTTATGTCTACACAAAGACTTGCTCATGGATGCTTATAGTAGCTTCATTCATTAATTGCCATAACGTGAAGAGACCAAGATGTCTTTCATTCAGTAGGTGAATGGATAAACAAACTGTGGTCCGTCTAGACAATGGAATATCATCTGGCACTAAAAAGAAAGGGTCTTTCAAGCCATGAAAAAAACATGGAGGAAACATTACTAAGTGAAAAACAACGATCTGAAAAGGCTACACACTGTATGATTCCAACTCTGTAACATTCTAGAAAAGGCGAAACTATGTAGACAGTAAAAGGATCAGCGGTTACCAGGGGTCGGGGGTGGCGGGGAAAGATGAATAGGCTGAACACAGAGGATTTTAACGACAGCTTGTGTGTGATATACTCTGTATGATACCATGATTATGGAATCATGTTATTATACATCTGTCCAAACACATAGAAAGCACAACATGAAGAACGACCTATAATGTAAATTATGGACTCCGGGTGGTGATGATGAGTCAGTGTAGGTTTATCAGTTGTAACAAATGTACCATTTGGTAGGGGATATTGGGGAGAAGCGGGTGTATGGGGACTCTGTGCCTTCCCCTCTATTTTGCTGTTAGCCTAGAACTGCTCCAAAAAATAAAACCTTAAAAAATGTTTTCCGGGGCGCCTGGGTGGCTCAGTCGGTTAAGCGGCCGACTTCGGCTCAGGTCATGATCTCGCAGTTCGTGAGTTCGAGCCCCGCGTCAGGCTCTGTGCTGACAGCTCGGAGCCTGGAGCCTATTTCCGATTCTGTGTCTCCCTCTCTCTCTGACCCTCCCCTGTTCGTGCTCTGCCTCTCCCTGTCTCAGAGATAAATAAACGTTAAAAAAAAAAAAAAAAAGAAAATAAAAAAAAAAAAAGAAAACACTTAAAAAAAAATGTTTTCCACTTTGATAAGTGAAAAACAAAATCTCACTTTGTGGCACGTTCCCTTGATTATCAGGACCCAGTTTCACTTTTATTGGTATGTGAAGCGCTGAGATCCATCCACCGGTCCTTCGAGTCCTCAGTCAGTATGGAAGGGAGCTTCCCCCAGGCCACAGAGACATGAAGTTCATTCTGGCTGGAGCTCCAGCGTCTTTTGGGTTCTATGCACACGGACCCAAGTGGGGATCGCAGACCCCACCTCGAGGTGTATGTGTGCTCACTGAGAAGTGCGCATGGGACGTTGACGTAGCTCAGAGAGCACCTTGGAAGAGCCGGGGAGGGGATTTACACTGTGAAAGTATAAACAAGTTAAGGAGAAGATCGCTCCTCCCTGTTGTGAAAAGCATCTCAGCCCCTCACTGCTTTTCTTGGCCAGCACGCTCTTTCCAATCTCTCCTCTCCCCCTCGTCAAGACTCCCGGTTTCTCCCCACGTTCTTAGGTGTGGCAGATGATTCCCGTGCACTCCACACCCCCAGCGGCTGCGGGTTGCTGCTTTTCTGTGCCCGAATGCACTCGCGTCCACCAGGGACTGCCCGCCCGTGCGTCACCCTTTTGACCCACCCAGCCTCGGAACGGGGAGGGAGGACGACGGACATTCCCTGTCTCCCACGAAGTATTGCAACTTTCTTAGGAAACAGAAGCGGCTCGAGTTTTCAGTAACGAAGGCCGTGGACTGGGGTGAGGACAGGTTGGTCACCGAGAGCCACACGAGGATCAAGGACCTGGAACACACTCTCGAGAACCAGAGTTAGCAGCTGCCTAGCAGAATAACCCTCAAGAGGAGGCTACGAATTGGGTGTTCAGGTTGCTGCAGACATCTCCTTACGTTGAGATGAAGTCTACCTCCCTGTGATACTGAATCCCCGGACCTCATCTCGCTCAACATTTCACAGATAAAACCACAGTGTTTAGAGGTCAGATCTGTACGTTTACTAAAAAAAGAAAAGGAATCGCCTGTACATCTGAGACAGAGACTGAGACCAGCACCTCCACGTGGTGCTCGGGATACCGCTTCTGTAAGATGCTGATCAGGGGAGCAAAAGGCCAGGCCGTGTGCGCCCGTCACCGTGGCAGATACTGGGTTGAGCGCAGCCCTCCACAGCGGCCGTGCTCGGGCGTAGGGGGACGTTGCCATCCGTGCCGCGAGGCTGGCTGTGACCACGTAGTCTCTTTCCAAGGGGCGTCTCACGGGGCTTAGCTGTCCACAGCAGATCCTTTGGGGAGAAGTACGTGACGTGGTTAGTACCACGTCCTGAGCATCATGCCTCATTCACTGCCTCCTTCAGCCTTCAACAGCCTGACAGCCAGACCCTCCCCCCAGCCCCCGCACCGTCCCCATCGTCAGTCCCTGCCTCCGCCAGGCAGCGCGTGCCCGTAGATTTTACAGGTTTCCTGAAGACCCCAGCCCCGGCCGGCTTGCCTCCTCCAGTACTCCGTAGCCCAATTGCATCGGCAAACACGGGTTCGCGAGGCACTTACCGGTAGTTGATCGCTCCCCTTATAACTTCACGTAATTAGGTCTGGTTATTTCTCTTCGTGGTTGCTGCCCTTCAGGCTCTGCGCTTTGACCTGCGTTATGGATTTGTCAACGTAACGATGGTTCAGGTCACAGCGGTAACCTGTTCTGATTATTTTGGCCATGATTTACGGTCTTCCTATTAATAACCATTCACCCAGGAGGTTAAAACGTCCCACATAGCTTAGGTTTTTAATATGTTCTGTGATTTCCCCGTATATAGCTTTCAGATTGTCCAGTGTGCTTGGGGGTCTCTGTTTACAGAACCGCCCCCGTGCCCGATCCCCATTTTGTTTTTAAAATATTTCGTGTAGCTCGCTACATGTCAGCAGCATGAAAGCCAGATTTTCTTTCCTGATGTTTTTCTCCGGTAGAATTTTCTCTGTCTCACGTATGTTTCTCCATTGACTATAGTGGAGGTTGGAGCCAAATACCTCCCCTCACACTGCGTCTAAGTCACAGGAGTCTTAAGGAATGTGCTGTAATTCGGGGCTGGGGGTGGTTTCTGTCCCTGGAGGAACAGGGACCCACAACAGAAACTGAACTTGATTGTAGGGAAAGATAAGACATTTCTCCTGCCTCTGAATGTTATGGCCTGTTACTCAGCCTTGCTGAGTGTCAGGGGCCGCCCGGGGGGCCCCCCGATTCTCTGTGGGACCACGCCTCTTCTTAGCTGATGAAAAACTTGGTTTGAATGGGAGTCCATATTCAGGCAGCGTTCATGATCCTGTGCACAGCTGGGGACACAGAAGAAAGACGGGGATGGGGACCACCAGAAGGTGAGCTCAAGAACACTGCAGAGTGCTTTACCTTTCTGGATTTGAAGGGTGTTCCGCAGAGGAACGAGGAGCACATGGCTACTGAGCCCACCCAAGCGGAGGGACCCTACTGTCTGCATCAAAGTGCCACGCGTTCGGGTCTGCACCAGCAGGGGGTCCGGGGTGCTTGCAAGGACGCTGGGCTTAGGGGAAGACGCCGGCTTGCCCCATGCAGAAGGGTGACACTAGACCCAGGGTACAGGGGCCCTTCCTTTTGTGCTGTTCGGAGAGAACGCAGACTTTCCCCGGGATAGAGCTACCCATGGAGAGACCCCTCATGTGGTACAAAGAGGGCCAGGGTGTCCCCAAAGCCGGGGAGAGATCAGCAGATGCTCGCAGCCAGTCAAGGCACAGAGGTGGGGGGGGGATCCCCAGAGCAGCCAGGAGGCCTTGCTGGGATTGGAGATCCAGGCTTTGTAACCCAGCGTGTGTCATTATTGACTCAAGTGCCAAAGAATCGGCTCGTTCCTGAGCCCCGGGCTGAGGGTTCTGGGAATGGAGTGCTTGTTGCATAGGACTAAGCTTCTCCAGAAAAGGCTAATGAGCCCAGCATGGGGACTTTTCCAGTGAGCGTCCTGGTTTCCTCAAGGGCTTGCCAGTCCTGGTGGGAATAGCACCCCATAGCCTTACACTCTCTGTGTGTCAGCATTACCATTGCGGGGACCCCGCCAGGGACAGAGAGCTGCCTCCCGTCCTCGCATAGCATACAGACTGGAGGGGGACAAGGGTTTAGGGGACACAAAGATTGATGGGGTAGAAGTGTGCCCTGGTCAGAACATTCAATGGTCACTGACCTCGGGGAGACAAGATCTAGGCTTCCGACTTTAGAAAGTGATGATCTGGTCCTGAGAGGTCAGACTGCAATCAGACAAGGCCCCTGGATGTGAACATGGCCACAATAAAACAGAACTTGCAGATCGTACACCATGGAAGACAAACGGGGCCCCACGAGGAGCTGTCCGGGAGACGGGAGCTGCGCTTGGATACTGTGCTGCTTTATTGGGCCGTTATTAAAAAGGATTCCATGGGAATTTGCGGCTCTGGTGGCAGGTGTAGGGGCAGAATATTACCTGGAGTCAAGATAAGAAGCCTCACTGAAGACAGCACTGGGAAGGATTTAGTGGCTTCTTAATTCTCTTAGAAAAGTAAGACTTGTTCACAGCAACGTACGCATCTGTGTGTTTACGTCTTAGAGTATCAGTAAGATTTAATAAAGCAAGAAAATTCTGTTTGACGGTCAAGATTTATGACATTTAAGTAAATGATACATGAGTACCTGGTTATTTAGAGCTGGTTCCAGTAGTGGAGCTAAACCCTCCTTGTTCCAGAGAAAAAGGGGGAGAATGAGAGGAGAAGAGGGAGGGAAGGGGCAGGAGAGGGGAGGAGAGTTAGGTATCCACGGATGTTCCAGAGATAAGACCTTCGTCCCACTTCCCTAACACCCCCATCTTGGCCTGCGTCTCGGGGGAAGGTCGTCTAAGAGGATGCGATTGACAGACCCTCCGTTGGGCACTTGTACCCAGCAATGTTCAGGGAGGCTCCAGCATTTCTTCAGTGTCCAGGGGGGACAGACAAGTATTTATAAAGGAGATACTTTGCATTTGCTGGAATAAGGACAACGGTGTGTGGGACCCAATGGCTGGGGACACAGAGGAACTTAAGCATCTCCCAAGGTATTAGTGTAGATGGGAAACCTTTTCCAGTGACCAGATTCCCCTCTCCCCACCCCAGACTTTGGCAGTCGCGTGTCCCTGAAATGTGGGCACAAACCCAGATACAATTGGCTGAGATCATCCTGAATTGGCCAAGCTCAAGTTTCTATCGTTTGTTGAAAATGAGGCTCAATAAAAGGAATTAAATTGAGTCTCCTGTGTTTGTGTTTGAAAATTCGTACATAGTCTAGCTAAAGAAAAGCTACTAGAGAGCTCTTGGATCCCAGAGACTTACCGGCATACGCCCAGGGTTTTAGGCACATCTGATGGAGTCGCTGTCCTCAGAACCTGGTTAAGAATCACTTAAGAATGACACGGCTGTTCGAGTGCTCTGGAACAGAAGAAACGGGGGCAGGGAGAGGGGGGAATATCTCAGTAGGGTTCCTGAAATATTTGGGTGGGTTTTAACAGCACGAATACCTGGAGGAAACCACAGAGGGGGTGATTGCCACTTACGGGTCATCCAAGGGCAGTGCGCATCCTAAATGAGAAGAAAAGGAGGCAGTTTGCCATCGAAGGCCCTGGTGTTTTCTCCTTGTGGTCTCTTCCTCTCTCAGACACCCGCTAGATCCACTGGTGTCACATTGTCTTCTTCCTCCTCCCTGTGTTTCCTTGTGTCCTGTGGTCACACAGAGGCAGATGACACAGTGGAAGGCACTTGGATGTCTGGAATGTGGCCATCATAATGCGTCTAAATCTGGCCGTGTGGCATTACTTCCCTCTTATTGCTGTCATTTAATGGTTTCATTACCTAATGGAAACAGACCTATGGAAACATTAAAATATTTTTATGTAGCATTGCGCATTATCCACCAGAGGGTCTGATTTAGTCCGTGTGGCAATAAGAGGTTAAAAAAACCCAAGTTCTATACATTAACTCGAGTTTAGTGTTTACTCATTTTCTCCTATCTTTGGAACTTGGGAATATAACACAGCAACTTGGCACTTTACATTTCAAAACATACTGGAGTGTATTTTGATTCATTAGCATGGAGCAGAACTTTAAGAAAAAAGATGTATGATAACTGCGATATGTTCCTTTTTATAATAAAACAAACCACATTTTCAAGTTTGGAAAATGTTTAAAGGCACGCGGTTATTACAAATTCCCTAACGTTGCACTGACCAAAGGCAAATTTGGAATGTTTCCAAATCCTCAAGATATTCTGTATGATCTTCATACTGTAGAGCATGAGAAAAGTCCAGAAGAAATGGTATTTGCATTTCTACTGGAGATTTCATGATGATACTCCTTGCTGCAATCGTGGTATATCTCATGTTCTGCTTATTGTTTTCCAAAGGTTCCTCTGTAAAGAGATGCAAAAGAGCCCAAGTTCCGCCATCTTGATTTTATAATCACTGGTCAGTTAAGTGTGAAATTCGGATGCAGACTTCTGACTCATTCTCAGTGCTTATGAAAAATGGCAGCATTGGGCAGAGAAGTGCTTTTCTTCAGGATGAGCTGGCAAAGAGCCATATCCTATTTAATAATCTGTTTTCCACCTCTCCTTTATGGAATCATATCTCAGATCCAGAGAGAAGATACTGAGATGTAAAGATATGATCATTCTCTCGTTTCATTCAATTGGTGCCTTTGTCACACGCACGGATAACAGAATTTTTGAAAAACACCCTCAACTTGTACCAAACACTGATCTGCTGGCTCAACTGAAAAGTACTGCTTGCCTTTGGGTACAATTCTGTCATAAAGGAGGTAGTTCCAACCTTTCCTTTCTAACTGTCTAGCGGCGAATGCCTTGTCATTCATTCGCTCAGGAAATGTTTCTGAGTAAGCCTCCCGCATCAAGAAAACCATCGCACTGCTGTGAGCCTCCTCTCTCTGCAATCTGGTTAACCTGTGATGAGTTTCAAAAAAAATCTCCGAGACCTACAGGAAGATGTATTTGTATAACCAAATGGAAGATGGATTTTACCATATCTTCTCAACAAATCCTTAGTACAATTCTCTCTCTCTCTCTCTCTCTCACATACACACACACATACAGGAGTTATCCTACAACATGTTGTCATGGCAACAAAACCACTAGGCACACTGGGAGAGAAAACACTTGGAAAAAATTTTAAAAAAATTGAGCATAATTTTAGGATGACTTAAAATTCTGTGTGTGTGTGTACACACATATGTGTGTATATATAAAACTTTCTTGTTTTTTTAAAGTGAGGGCCTTAAAATAAATGCAAATGAAATGTACAAGTTTAATAAAAAAACAAATACCCTTTATTCTAAATCTGTGATTTCTGTAGCTCTTTAATTTTGAATGCTTCTTTCTGTAATCTAGTTTTCTGGGAATTTATTGTGCTTTTATCTTTGGCCTCCAACTCATCCAAATGATTACTGTAATTCCATTCATACTGGCAAGCATCTGGCCCTGACTTTGCATTTTCTATTTTGTTCTCACTTTTGTGGATCTTCCCTTGGTCTCTCATGCATTTCCTCACCTCAACCACCTGACATTAAACAAATCTCTACCCTTAAAAATTGAGCACAAAAGGCAAGCCCACAGCCACCCTCCTCCAAAAGCTTTCAGCTGGGTGGCTGGCTTATTTAAGTAATTAACTCTGTTGTGCTGTATCTGTTTCATTCCACAAATCCAACCACATTTTCCCCCTAAAAAGAACACTAATGTACAATCTAACTCATCTTCCAGTACCTTCCTGAGGCCAAGTCACATATATCAAACGAGATGAAGGATGTGTAAACAGAACGAGTTTACAGATTTCCCTTTTGTGTATTTGCCAGATTCTAAGGAGACAACTGATTTAAGAATGCAGGTAAATCTTTGCAAAATGTTTTACTCCATGGTCACGGAAGTCAGAAAACATCACATGCTCTGAAGGAGTCAATGGAGCGTAATACAGAAAGTGATAGGATCCGAGGCGCCTGGGTGGCCCAGTCAGCTCAGCATCTGACTCTTGATCTCAGCTCAGGTCTTGATCTCAGGGTTGTGAATTCCAAGAAAAAAAGTGATAGGATCAGATTTGGAAAGGACTCTTAACAAACCTGATTCTAAGCCAACTTCTGGTTATTAATTTTAGAAGGGGCTCTAACCGATGAGGTCAGTGTGTTTGTCTGGGTATGGAAAGATTTATCTGATACATTTTTTAATTGAGTCTTAAATTTATGTACAAAGAAACGCATAGGTATTAAATGTGTAATTTCATTTATTTTTTAAAGTGAACTCTATGCCCAACATGGGGCTTGAACTTAGCCCCCGAGATCAAGAGTCTCCTGCTCTTCCAACTGAGCCTGCCAGGTACCCCAAATTTCATGTACTTTGATGACTATATATGTCCACGACCAGTAAGTCAATCAGATACAAGATATTTCCATCATCCCAGGATTTCCTTCTCTGTTCCCTTCCAGTAAATTCCCATTCCCTATTGGCCACAACTGTTCTGATTTATATCACTAGAATCAGTTCTGTCTGTTCTTGAAGTTCCTATAAATGAGATCATACAGAACATTTCCATTTGTGTCCAGCTTCTTAGAGCAACATGTCTTTGTGATTCATCCATGTTGTTGCATGAATCAGCAATTTATTCATTTTATTGCTGATCCGCGTTCCATCATATGATTACAAACAGATCATCTGTTCCCCGGTTGATGAATTTCGGGTTGTTCTCAGTTTGGGACTATTAGGAATAAAAAGGCTAAAAACAGTCTTGTGCAAATGTTTTTATGGACATTTGTTTTCCTTTCTCTTGAGTAAATACTTACAAATGAAATTGCAGAGTCACAAGGTAGGAGTGTGTTTAACTTTGTAAGGAGATGCCAGTTTTCCAAAGTGGCTCTACTATTTGGCACGCTCATTATTAATATAAGAAAGTTCCCTGTTCCTCTCCCTCGTCATCCGCACTTGATAATAGCACTCTTTTTTACTTGACTGAGGTCATAGCTCCTTAAGTTTTTTTTTTTTTTTTAATTTTTTTTTTTTAATGTTTATTTATTTTTGAGACAGAGAGAGACAGAGCATGAACGGGGGAGGGTCACAGAGAGAAGGAGACACAGAATCTGAAACAGGCTCCAGGCTCTGAGCTGTCAGCACAGAGCCTGACACGGGGCTCGAACCCATGAACCGTGAGATCATGACCTGAGCCGAAGTCGGACGCTTAACCGACTGAGCCACCCAGGCGCCCCGCTCCTTAAGTTTTTATTTGGTCTCTCCCTGGTGGCTAATGATGTGGAAAGCCTTTTTAAATGCTTGTTAGACCTTCGCCTTTAATTTTTCACGATTTTGCCCCTTTTGTGTATCTTTCGGCATTATTTCTGGTATATGGAAGTTCTTTATATATCTGGACTCAAGTCTTTTTGCAGATATATGGCTCGTGATATATTCTCCTAGTTTGTGGCTCACTTTTTCATTTTCTTAATTTCTGATGCCTCGAAGATTTAGTGATGATGAAATTTGTTTTACTGTTTTTCTTTTCTTTTAGAGCGGGTGAGTCTGGTGTCCTGTTCAAGAAACTTTTGTCTACCCCAAAGTTGTGGAAATATTCCTTACCTTCTTCCAGAAACTTTATCTTTTCACTTGTGTGTTTTTCTCCATGGGATGAGCTAACATCTGAACTCATTTTCCCAGGATTGTGTTGATTGAGTTATTCAGCAGTGTTTGCTGAAAGACTTTTCTTTCCAATGTACCAATGTCAAGGTGTCTTCGTGAGGGTCTGTTTCTGGAATTTCTACTAACTTTCTCTCATCCGCTTTTTATCTGGATGCCAATACCACACCGTGTTGATTATGGTAGCCTCATAAGTCTTGAAATCAGGCCGTGTGAGCCTTGCAAATTTGTTCTTCAAAAACGTATATTCTTACATTTAAAAGACCAATAATTATTTTGGTATAAGGAAATGATATTTGAATGGGTGCATAAGTAAATTTATAGATGACCTCCCTCCCCTGGGGGCAAAGCAAGAAGCTACAAGCCATGGTTTATCCTTGGGGAATAACAATTGCTATCGGAATGGGGACAGAGTCTTGCACTTGATTTTCTGCTCTGTTAAGGTATGTTTAATTCTTGTAAACTAACTCATGAATTGCTTGTATACTTAGTGTGCTCATGGTGAGATATGAATTTCTTTCCTTAATATTGCACTGGATTTTAAATTTTTATTTTAAGTTTTACCCAGTGAAGTTAACGTGCAGTGTGGTATTAGTTTCGTGTGTACAATAATATAGTGACTCAACATCTCCATACATCACCCGGTACTCATCACGACAAGGGCGTCTTTCATCCCCATCACCTATTTCCCCACACCCCCCACCTCCCCTCTGTGACCAGCAATTTGTTCTTTATAGTTAAGAGTCTGTTTCTTGGTTTGTCTCTTTTTTTTCCTTTGTTTTGTTTCTTAAATTCCACATATGAGTGAACTCATACAGTACTTGTCTTTCTCTGACGGTTTATTTCACTTAGCATTATACTCTCTAGTTCTGTCCATGTCATTGCAAATGGCAAGATTTCATTTTTTTTTATGGCTGAGAAATATTCCGTTGTATACACACCATATCTTCTTTATCCATTCACCAGTCGATGGACACTAGGGCTGTTTCCATAATTTGGCTATTGTAGATAATGCTGCTATGAACATAGGGATGCATGTATCCGTTCATTTTCTTGGGGTAAATCCCCAGTAGTGCAATTACTGGATCATAGGGTAGTGCTATTTTTAACTTTTTGAGGAACTTCCATACTGTTTCCACAGTGGCTGCACCCGTTTGCGTTCTCGCCAACGGCGTAAGAGGGTTCCCCTTTCTCCGCATCCTTGCCAACGCTTGTTGTTTCTTGTATTGTTGATTTTGACCATTCTGACAGGTGTGAGGTGATGCCTCATTGTGGTTTTGATTTGCATCTTCCTGATGTTGAGGGATGTCGAGCCTCGTTCTGTGTGTCTGTTGGCCATCTGGATGTCTTCTTTGGAGAAAGGTCTGTTCATGTCTTCTGCACTCTACTTAAAATTCAAAAAGCACTTTTCTCCCAACAAATTTACCAATTTTCCACTGACAAGTAGAGCTAATAGAAAAAGGAAGAAAACTCTTATTTGTGTTTGCCTGGTAGAGATCATTGCTTAAACATACAGTCTCTCAAAACGAAGATATTACTGGCTCGGAGGGTGGGTGTAACATGTTCGAGGTGACTTGGTCAGTTGGTGATACAGGTAGGGCACAACTCTGTGACATTTCTAAGTCACCTCTTTTTTTTTTTTTTTTTTTTTTTAACCACATTACCTCTTTTAAAAGAAAAAGACTTACTTTGCTTTGGCACGTGGACTTGAGAAAGATAATGCTGTTGCTGCTGGTGCACACGGCCTCATGTGCAATATGGCACAGTCCCGGGGGGAGGCCTTTCCCACGCTTGCTGAGACCCATGGATCCGAGTGGGGCTCACCAGTGGGGAGGGGGCCGCCCACCCCCCGACACTGCCCATCTGGCTGCTTGGGGTTTCTCCAGAAGCAGGTCCAGGTGTCTTCACTAAGACACCAGCCCAAATTTATTAGAGCTCAGTGAGGCAGGAAGACCATTCTTTCTACTCTGGGGAAAGACCTGCATCTATCTGGCTTTCAAGGCCTCGGGGAAGGGATTCTCAGGGTGTGAGCGTAGAGCCACTGTGAGCCATGAAACAGTGGGTTGCCACCAAACCACGGACGGGGTTAGCTGCCCCCCAGGGAAAGGGAAAGTAAGACCTTGATCGAACACCCAGGGAAATACCACACATACCAAGTACTTAACGAAGAGATTTTCCAAGAAGCTACAGACAGAGCAAGCCTTTGTCCCTCATCCTGGAAGCGCACGTCCCCGTTGACTCACATCACAGAGGCAGCCACAAAGGACCGTCCTGGGCTTCCCATGACCCCCGACCAGTGTGCATGCCGCCCCCCCCGCTGAGAAGAACAGGATGGGAGCTTCTGGGGGCGGCCAGGCTGGACTAGATCTCCGTTTCTTGCGGGTGCACCTCTCCCCTCCTCTGTCTACCCCTCCCCCTAGGGTCATCGTCCTGAAGCGCGGTGCACCCTCGAGGCCTCTCCTGTCGCTTTTCCGGCCAGAGCCCTTGAGAGTTTGTGTTCCATGCTACTCCCTGCCTCCTGCCCCTGCCCTCGGCCAGGCGCCCTCACCTGCTGCTGCGCTTTCTCTCCGCCCCTGCCCGTGGCTTCAGACCCCCCTGCACGCCCGTGACACCCACCTTCCTTTCTCTTCCAGAGATGGTCTAGGTTCTCACCTGCGATCGCAGACTTCTCCCCTTCTCTCATATCTTTTGTGTTTCCGCAGCCTTGTTCTCACATAACTCCACATCGGCTGCCTTCACACTGCGTCTCAAGGAAAAGCCCAGTATTTCTTCGTGGAAATGAAAAAAACACGAACGTTGTCCTAAAAAGGTGTAACTTTCCCCTAAACGTATGGGAGTGTCTTGAGTATCAGTATAATAGCAGTTTGGGAAAAACCACCGCAGTTTATCAGGCCGTGTGCCTTTTCCCATCGTTCCTAAGCTCCACGATGCATGTCTTGAGCGTGAACTGTTTGGGCCGACCTCACAGATCCGGCCTTACCCACCCGACTTTCCACGAAGGGTGTCCAGTCCCATCAGCTCCCTCCACACACCCAACCAGTCCTGGTTGCAGCCGTTTATTGGGTATTTAACTGGATCGTATTCCTGTCCGGAAAAATACGCGCAGCCACTTGGCTGTTAATTCATGGGTTTTGGAGGACAATGGAAAGGATTGTGTGATGGACTTAAAATACGTGCCGTTGTGTGTTTATACACACTTAGCAGGTAAAACTCGGGCGCTGGTCACCACACTCGGATGTGGCGAGTTCCTTGTTCCTCTTCTGTCCCCACGCCGGCTCTGTGCACTCGTCTGGTCCTGTTTTGTGCCATTTTCACAGAATCATCCTGCATTCCATGGCCGTTATGGTGATTGTTGCTTTTCTGACTGTGGGCTTTTTGTTTTAGACTTGAGGCCAGAGATTAGAAGCAGGGTGTGGGGGTGTCTCAGGCTAACTGTGTGTCAACACGTACCTTTCTTTGGTCTCACCCCATAGTTTACTTTAAAAATGTGAATGATTTCGGGGCGCCTGGGTGGCTCAGTCGGTTGGGCGTCCGACTTCGGCTCAGGTCACGATCTCGCAGTTTTTGAGTACGAGCCCTGCATCGGGCTCTGTGCTGACGGCTCAGAGCCTGGAGCCTGTTTCGGATTCTGTGTCTCCCTCTCTCTCTGACCCTCCCCTGTTCATGCTCTGTCTCTCCCTGTCTCAAAAATAAATAAAACATTAAAAAAAAATTTTAAAAAATGTGAATGATTTCTTAAGTTAAAAAGCAGAGTATTTCACCCAAGATGAAATTTCCAGTTTCTTTTGAAACCCCAGGAAATCCAGGCCAGCGTTTTCCTGCACAGAGCAGGAATGGACAGGCGCTGCACAGAGGCCCCCAGGCTCACGCCCACCTCTGCCAGGTGGCCACTGGCTGTGATTTCCTTGTTTTTCCTCTGGGCCCCTTTTGGCATTTGAACCCGTGCGTTCTGGCTCCTGCCAAGGGCTCAGGTCTGAAGTCTACCCCCTGTCTCTCAACACATCATGAGTGAGGGACAGACACGTGACTGCCTCTCCTGTCCACTCCTGCTCTGTGCCCCCTTGTCCCGTAAAATGCTTGGGCCCGGGAAGGGTCACCTCGTCCGTTCTGTGCGACACAAAACGCCTACATCTCTGGTCATCACTAGCTGAGGGTGGCTTCAGGTTTTCTGAGAAAGAGGCTTAGGGAGTCTTGACTTTGGGCGGGAAGGAAATGCTCTTGAGCAGGTCTGTCCTGTCCCTGTGCTCAGAGCCACAGGGGGCGGGGGGAGTGCTTAGCTATTCCGTGCCCTGTGTGTGTCTGTGAGTGAAAAGCAAGTGATATATTCACCCCAAATGAAATTACTGGTAGTCTGCGTCTCTCTTGTCCTCAGTAAATTTGACCCCATGGGGGATGAAGGGACGTAATGAGTTTTTATTCAGGTTCCACTGCACTTACGATGGCATCCTGCCATTCATGTATACGCTACGTCAGCCTGAAAGTGTAAAAGGAGCGTGACTATCTACTCCTATTTGACGAAAAATAAAATTTTCGATTTCTCCCTCTGTGAAAGCATGGAATTCATTCTGAGTTTGTGAGATGTATGTTTTGAAGATATTTTGAAAATAAGTCTTTCCCCCACTTCCTTACTTAGATGGCACGCACATTATCGTTTTCAGTGCCTTGATGTGTAGAATTAAGGATTTTACATTTCTGTCATATAATGATATTATTTTCCTGGGAAAAACAGCATTTTTGGCTTCGAAACATGATCCTTCAAGTACGCATGGCCCGGAAGCCAGTTTTTATGAGGTCAAGCTCTAATGGCTGATTAAAGTTGATAGCCTCCGTCCTTTATAGTTTTCTTAAGTGCCGGCTGATGTGAGAGCACAATGCTCAAATTCCCTGGCAGGAAAGAATTATAGGCTATTTGAATATTCACACATGCCCGTGAATATGTAGCCTTCCAACAGCCAAAGCCTTGCAACAAAAACACGACCACACTTGGCAAGAAATCCCGTCACTATAACGGTGTCATTCTGCCTTTTCATTAATAACTCGGCAAAGAGCGTGTGTCTTCTGTAAACATTTCAGGTGGATTTCACAGAATAGAAGGTCGATTCAACGGAAGTGTTGTAGGAAGACCAAATCGCACGCGCTAACACCCCTCCTCTCGTCAGAAAGGCCAACTGGCCCTGGGATTAGCCCTCCTCCTCTGCCGTCCAAGCGGATCCCTGTTCTGCAAATATCTCCTCAGCCAGAGGCGTAAGACTAAATAATAGGACAAGAAAAAAACCCACAGAAACCAAAACCCAGAAACCTAGTCAGCACGGAGCGTGCTCTCATTCCGTCCATCCTCTGCCCCCTCGTTTGTAACTACTCCATCCGTTCCGGTGAGTTGTAATTCGAAAACACAACAAAAGGGTTTCTTCTCCATCCTGGAGATGCTTTCAAGTTATACTCGGGGCAGAAAGCTGAACAGCGGCCTGGGGAATGCGGGCAGCTGTTCTTGACCCCTCCGCAGAAGCTTGCCACGTTTACAGAAATGTGTACTCCTTAAGTTTTATTCAGTAGTTATACTTACCGGCCAAAGACTACAGTTCCTAGGCTAGAGCGTTTCTTTCACATTATTCTATCTGATTATTTATAATTTCTCTTTTTTTCTTTCCATCCAGAAAAGTCTCTTCATGTCCTATCACTTGTCCCCTTTTATCCTCAAAGGACTTTGTGAAGCACATTTTTATTTTATTTTATTTTTATTTGTTAATGTTTATTTCGAGAGAGAGAGTGTGTGAGCAGGGGAGGGGCAGAGAGAGAGGGGGAGAGAGAATCCCAAACAGGCCCCATGTTGTCAGCGCAGAGTGCAACGTGGGGCTCGAACCCATGAACCGTGAGGCCATGACCTGAGCCAAAATCAAGAGTTGGACGCTTAACCTAGTGAGCCACCCAGGCACCACGACGAAGCACATTTTTAAAGCACCTACATGAGTCGGTCCTGTTTCAGAGACATCGTAGTAAGGTCTCCGCAAGGACAAGACTTTCTGGGGTGTAGCTTTCAGGACAGATGGGAGTTTCCTGCATTAGCGGGTTAGCTTTGAAACCCCCTGCTTTCCACAGCTCCTTGGTCAGCCCTGGGGGAACGAGACGGAAAGGGCCACAGAGCCTCTTCATTCACTCCGCCAGGGGGTGACCCGGCACCTCTGCTCGCATGCCGTTGACCAGACCTGATTACAGAACCTCTCTTAACAGCAGGGGGCTGAGCAGTCTATTTCTTGTGTGCTCGGAGGGAACGGCGTGGACTGAGATTTGGCGAATAGCGGTGGCGGGTGGGCAGTGGTGCTGCGGCCGGGTCTGTGGGCTGCAGCCCCACTGCTCTCTCTACAACGCGGTGGGTTCCCTGATGCCGTCCCCACAGCCCTTTCCAGCGGTAGATACCAGCGTTCACGACGGGTGTGCCGTCAGGATGCATTTATGCATACGCTCGCTTGCACTGGTCGTGCCAGTTCAGAGTGACAGCTTGGTTTAGATGCGGCGGGAGAAGCCTGGCCAACGATTACAGTTTTTAGTTTGGTAACATGAAACATTAAACTAGTGACTACAACCCCTTCATAAGAACTGGGAATTTAAACACTCCTTTTAAAGAACCAAGCTGGCTGGGCGCCTGGGTGGCCCAGTCGGTTGAGCGTCCGACTTCGGCTCAGGTCAAGATCTCACGGTCAGTGGGTTCGAGCCCCGCGTCGGGCTCTGTGCTGACAGCTCGGAGCCTGGAACCCGCTTTGGATTCTGTGTCTCCCTCTCTCTCTGCCCCTCCCCTGTTCACGCTCTGTCTCTCAAAAAAAAGGAACCATGTTGGTTATCAGTCACATGATATATAACCTTGAACATACCTATTTGAAAGTTAGAGTTGAAACTGAAGGCAGAAAAACATCACATATGCTCAGTGAGATCACCTGTAACTTGGATAGGTACAGGGGTTAGTCCACAACCAACTAATGGTCTGACCATCTGCAGATCAATTAACCCTTCCTACTCTCTTTTCCCCCAATTTGTTTTCTGACCAGAGAAAAGACGCATGTTTGTTGTGATAAATTTGAAAGTTCCTGACAATTATAAGGAAAATAAACAGAATAAAATACTCTTAACACGTCGGTGTTTCTCTTCATTCATGTATGTTTGTGTGTATGTGTACCTGTACATGTGTGTAAATTTAAGAAAAAATTGGCACGTGTTTATGTAATGTCATCTTGTCTCATGTTTTACTTGACATGAAAATATGAAAATTAGATTTCGGTGCTATTAACTATTCCTTAAAAATATGGTATTAAAACTTAATGGTAGGATATGAGCACAAACAGTTAACACCCTCCATTCTTGAATCATTTCCCTATTTTGGGTATTTAAGAAATTTCACAGTATTCTATCTAATGCTGTAGGAAACATCCTTATAAATAAGGATGTACATCTCTCATAATTTCTCCTGAAGACACCTCTAGAATTATAATAGCAGAAACATAGCTATGTTTAATATCATTTACGTACATTGCCGAATTACCCTGGAAAGATCCTGAATTCAGCACTACAATTTTCTTTCAAATCTTCCTTTGAAAATAGTTTTAGGGACGCCTGGAGGGCTCAGTTGGTTGAGCGCCCGACCCCAGCTCAGGTCACGATCTCACGGTTTGTGAGTTCAAGCCCTGCCTCAGGCTCACTGCTGTCAGCATAGAGCCCACTTAGGATCCTCTGTCCTCCTCTCTCTGCCCCTCCCCTGCTTGTTCTCTCCCAAAAATAAATAAATATTTTAATATAGTTTTATATAGTATTGCCTTGTTAATTTAATTTAATTTTGGATGGTTAATCAAGTCAGGTTTTTTTTTTTTTTATCATGTATGTATTGTCTGGTTACATTTCTTCTGTTAGTTGCTTTTCTATCCCTGAATTTTCAAATGCGTTTGGTACTTTTTTTTCTTTTAAAAAGCTCATTTTATTTATTTTTTTAAGTTTATATATTTTGAGAGAGAGAGAATCCCAAGCAGGCTCCTGCTGTCAGCACAGAGCCCCCACTTGGGGGCTAGATCTCATGAACTGTGAGATCATGACCTGAGCTGAAATCAAGAGTCAGACGCTTACCTGACTGAGCCACCCAGGTGCCCCTAAAAAGCTCATTTTGAATGAATAATACTAATGTTAACCCTTTAAGTTCCAGCTACGGATACTTCAACATGATGATAATCATATTGATCTTGGATTAAAAGAGAAAAAGACACACAGATGTTGAGTTAGCAGCATTAAGGAAGACTGTTAAGTAAAATGTGATGCAAAAGCGTTATTCATCTCGTAAATAAATAGTACTCACTATACTGTTACTGTTTATTTAGTAAGTGCTATTTACTGACTGTTCACTGTGCGAATGGAGGTATGTGCTCCACGTACACAGCCGTTGAGGACCTCCGAGAAATGGGCCTTCCTCTTCTCCGAGCACAGATGCGAAAGCTGAGATTGGCAATATCACACGGCTCGTGTGCATTGGTACAAGTAGGATGTGGCGGAGCCGGGGTTCGAATCCAGGGTCCGTACCCTCCAAGGCCCGCCTTCCTGTCTTGGCGTCCATCATCATAAGCCCAACCACGAGCGTCCGCCTCCAGGACCCCAGGGGCCAGACTTCATGTAAATGGTGGTGTAGGCGCGGTCTGCCAGGCTCCCAGCCCTCTGCCGTGAAAATGCAAGTCTCACGGAAAGAGCTGGAAAAGTCAGAAACCGATGTAGCCAATGAAAGCATCATGTCCCCAACAGTCCTGGGAGGATTTCTGAAAACATTTTTATTTGGGACCAGGGATTAGAAAATACATAAAATGGGGGCACCTCGGTGGCTCAGCCGGTTGAGCATCTGACTTCGGGTCGGGTCATGATCTCGCGGTTCGTGAGTTTGAGCCCCACATCGGGCTCGGTGCTGACGGCTCAGAGCCTGGAGCCTGCTGCAGAATCTGTGACTCCCTCTCTCTCTGTCCCTTTCCCACTCGCATTCTGTGTCTGTCTCTCTCAAAAATAAATAAACATTCCAAAAAAATTGTTTTTACAAAAGACAACACATAAAGTGTACAGGGAAGTTTTCATCATGTGTAAAGGGGCCCTGAGTTTGGAGCACTTTGAGATGAAGTCTCTAACGGCCTCCACCGCAGAAGCACATGCCCCGGCAGACCACAAATCCTCGGGAGCCGTGCAAAGATCAGGGCTCCCACATCCAGCCTCTGATGAGAGGAACCCCGGAACGTACCAGAAAGCGGAAATTAGAACCCAATCCAGCACAGTCAAATGACTGTTTTGCTGGTAACGTTCCTCCGCGTTTCCTCCCACAGAAGTGGAAGGCGGGGGGTGATGCTGAACGTCCTCGGCTCAAGCAGTATGTTGAAGAGACAATTATTTGGATTCTGTCTACACGTGTAAGTTAATATCTTCTTGGGAATTCTGTCTCAGCCTTTGTACTTACACTGCCTTAAATTAAGGAGCTTGGAGATCTATTGCATCCTGAAATATCACTCTCAGAGAGGTGGACATCAGGATTCTGTTTTCCAGGCAGACTCAGTACGAGGCACCTGCCCGGGGGGCACTCGCTGAATGGGTGGGGTACCTGGGAGCCCTGGGCTTCTGAGCCTGGTGGTCTTGGGTCAGGTAGGAGGTCAAGGGGAAGACCAACGTTCCTTGTTACCAGCAATCCAGGCATTGTGTGTACGTTCAAATTCTGGAATCTGATCACACTGAGAAAAGCTTAGAGGCATCCAGCACCACTCATTTACATTCCTTCATTGATTATTTAAACATTTATTAAGCACTTGCAGCGTGCTAGGCAGTTGTACCTTCTAGGGTTCTGATTGCAAGATGGGAAAATTATCAAATGCCCTCAGATGTCCAGGGCGCCTGAGTGGCTCAGTCGGTTAAGCATCCGACTTCGGATCAGGTCATGATCTCATGGTTTGTGGGTTCGAGCCTCACGTCACGCTCACTGCTGTCAGCGCAGAGCCTACTTTGGGTCCTCTGTCCTCCTCTCTCCCCGCCCCTCCCCCCAACTCTCTCTCTCTCTCTCTCAAAAATAAACGTTAAAAAAAAACCTTCAAGTGTTCATACTGCTGGCTTAGTGCTCCTCTAAAAGTTTATTCTAAATAAATGTCAGATATGCACCTAAAGATTGATTATGAGGATCAAAGCATTATTTAGTTGAGATTAAAAATTTTATTTAAAAATAAATCTCTCTCTGTCTGTGTCTCTGTGTCTCTCTCTCACAGACACACAAACCCATGCCATTGCCAAGCCATGTGATTGCTATCACATTAAAGTCAAATAATTGATTGGTTGACAAAGTAGCCTTTGAACTAGCATTATTTGTGAAGAATAGAGGACTCGTAATTCCTGTGCTCTTTCTAGCCAGTGGCAAATAAGCCCCTGTTTATGATTCTGCCCCGAGAACAAAACAGTATCGACTCTACTGACAATTACTTTTAAATGTCTCTTTAGTTCTCATGAAAATGTGAATATCTTTCTTGAGGTAGTGCTGCTTTTTATTTATTTATTCTATTCAAATATAATTAACATACAGCGTTATATTATTTTTAGGGGGACGATGTATATAGTCGGCAATTCTATACATCACTCAGTGCTCATCAAGATAAGTGTGCTTTTAATCCCCCTCACCAGTTTTACCCGTTGCCACCCACCTCTCCTCTGGCAGCCACCAGTTCGTTCTTTGTATTTAAGAGTCTGGTTTTTGTGTGTTTCTTGTTTTCTGTTGTTCATTTGTTTTGTTTCTTAAATTCCATGTATGAGTGAAATCATACTGTATTCCTCTTTTCTGACTGACTTAATTCACTTGGCATTAAACCCTTTAGATCTATCCATGTTGCAAATGGCAACATTTCATTCTTTTTTTATTGCTAAGTACTATCCCATTGTATAATACCCCATTTTCTTTATTCGTTTATTGTCGATGGACACGGGTCGTTTCCATGTCTTAGCTATTGTAAATAATGTTGCATTAACCACAGGGGTGCATATATATTTTTGAATTTGTGTTTTCATTTTCTTCGGGCAAATACCCAGCAGTAGAATTACCGGATCATATGGTAGTTCTATTTTTAACTTTTTGAGAAATCTCCACGTTGTTTCCCATAATGGCTGCACCAATTTGCATTCCCACCAACAGTGCACGATGGTTCCTTTTTCTCCACATCCTTGCTAACACTTCTTATTTCTTGTGCTTTTGATTTCAGCCATTCTGACAGGTGTTAGATAACATCTCATTGTGGTCTTAATATGCATTTCCCTGATGATAAGTGATGTGAAGCATCTTTTTATGTGTCTGTGGCCATCTATATGTGTTCACTGGAAAAATGTCTATTGAGGTCCTGTGCCCGTTTTTAATTGGATTATTTGGGGTTTTTTGGTGTTGAGTTATATAAGTTCTTTATATACTTTGGATATTAACCCCTTTTCAGATATATCATTGGCAAATATCTTCTCCCATTCAGTAGGTGGCCTTGTTGTTTTGTTGATGGTTTCCTTCACTCTGTGAAAGCTTTTTATTTTGGTGTAATCCCAATAGTTTAATTTTGCTTTTGTTTCCCTTGCCTTTGGAGACCCATCTAGAAAAATGTTTCTATGACTAATGTCAAAGAAGCTACTGTCAACGTTTTCTTCTAGGAATTTTATGGTTTCAGGTCTCATATTTATGATTTCAGACCTCACATAAGTAGGATTTGTTGGATTTTCCCCCTTATTAGTATGTCGTGTCCTTCTTTGTCTCTTCTTACATCTTTTTAAAATTTATTTTTATTTAGTAGGCTCTACACCCAATGCGGGGCTTGAACTCACGGCCCTGAGATCAAGAGTGACATATGCTCTGCTGACTGAGCCAGCCGGGTGCACCTCCATCTTTGTTTCAAAGTCCGTTCTGCCCAACATAAGTCTTGCTACCCTGGCTTTCTTCTCACTTTCATTTGCATAGTAAATGCATTCTCTTCACTTTCAGTCTGCAGGTGTCTGTAGATCTGAAGTGAGTCTCTTGTGGGCAGCATGTAGATGGGTCTCGAATCTTTATCCATTCCGTCACCCTATGAATTTTAATTGGGCATTTAGTCCATTTACATTCAAAGTAATTATTGATAGGTATGTACATAGTGCCATTTTGTTACTTGTTTTCCAGTTTTTTCGGTTTTGGTTTGTCTTGTTGTTTTATTTTGTTTTGTTTTGTTTTGTTTGTAGTTCTTCTCTGTGCTTCTTTCTGTCTTCCATTGTGGCTTGATGGCTTTAGTGATATGCGTGAATTCCTTTCTCTTTATTTTTTGTGTCTCTATTACAGGCCTTTGATTTAAGGTTATGATTAGGTTCGTATATAACATCTTATGCACATAGCAGTCCATATTAAGCTGATGTTTGCTTAAGTTTGAACCCATTCTAAAAGCACTAAATTTTTACTTTCCTCTCACATTTCATGCATGTAATGTCATACTTTACATCCTTTCATTTTGTGAAGCCCTTGGTTGATCTTTATAGATGTAATTTATTTTACTCCTTTTGTGCTTTAGCCTTGTACTGGTTTTATAAGTGATTAATCTACTAGTTTTATTATGTTTGTATTTACCTGTGAAATGTTTTCCATTCATAGCTTTTTACCTCTGCTTGTGGTCTTTCCTTTCCACTCAAAGAATTCCATTTAACATTTCTTGTAAGACTGATTTTGTGGTCATGAACTCCTTTTGTTTTTCTGAGAAACTTTTTATGCTTCCTTCTTTTCTGAATGGTAGCCTTGCTGGATACAGGATTCTTGACTGCAGATTTTTTCCTCTCAGCACTGTGAATATATCATGCCAATCCCTTCAGGCCTACAAAGTTTCTGCTGAAAAATCAATTGATAGCCTCATGGGGTTTCCCTTGTATGTATCTGTTTTCTCTTGCTGCTGTTAAAATTGTCTTTATCACTACTTTTTTACCATTTGAATGATGTGTCGTGGTGTGGACCTCCTTGGGTTGATTTTGATGGTTTTCTGTGCCTCCTACATGTGGATTTCTGTTTCCTTCCCAGGATTAGGGAAGTTTTCAGCTACTATTTCTTCAAATAAATTTTCTGCCCTTCTTTCTCCCTCTTCTTCTTCTATAGGATCCCTATAATGTGAATATTATTATGTTTGATGAGAGCCCCTGAGTTCCCTTAACCTATTCTCATTTTTTTTATTATTCTTTTTTCCTCTTGCTATTCAGCCTGGTTGCTTTCCATTACACTGTCTTCCAGCTCGCTGATCTGTTCTTCTGCTTCCTCTAGTCTACTGTTTATTTGCCTCTAGTGTATTTTTAATTTCAGTCATTAAGTTCTTTATCTGATTGTTTCTTTTTTATATGTTCTGTCTCCTCATTGAAGGTTCTCCTGAGATTCCCCATTCTTTTCTCACATCCATCAACGATCTTTATGACCGTAACTTTGAATTCTCTATCAGACATATTGCTCATCTTCATTTCATGTAACTCTTTTGCTGTGGTTTTGTTCTGTTCTTTCATTCGGGAAACATTCCTCTGTCCTATTTTGTCTAGCTCTCTGTGTTTGTTTCTATGGATTGAGAACCAGTGATCTTGAAAGTAGTGGCCTTATGAAGATGTCCTGTAGTGCCCTGCAGTGCGATGTCCTCCGTTCACTGGAACCTGTAACTTCAAGGGCATCTCCTATGTGTGTTGCGTGCACCCTGCTGTTGCGCTGAGCCTTGTTTGCCTTCAGTCCAGTTGGCCGCAGTCTCCCACTTTGCCTGTTGTCAGCAGGATGTGATTGATCCTGCGCCATCAATGGGCTGGTTTGGGGCTGCTGTGGGTTTGTAGTTGGGTGGTGTCAGCAGGTAGACCAGATGCCTGCCCTCAGCCTATGTGCTGGGACTGTGTCTGCTTGGAACTTCAAGGTGTTCTCTCTGCTCTGTCCCCTGGGAGGCTTCTGGTGGTGGGTGAGGCTGGCGTACAAACCACGTGGCTGCCTCCAGTGCATCCGCCCAGGCTGCTGTGACCCTGAACTGCTTGGCTCTTTCCTCGTGCTGCCCCCGGAGAGGTTTCTACCTGTGAGCAAGTAGATGCCTGCCCCCCCAGACCGTCTGGCTGGGCAGGGCTGTAGACACACCGAAAGGCTGGGCGCTCCCTCTGCCCTGCCAGTTATAAGGTTCGGCTACTGTGACTGCAGTCAAACTGGTGTGTGTGGCTACCTTCTCTTCTCCTCCAGGAGGACTCACTTTGGAGTGGTGTGGTCCCCACCCAGGGCTGCTTGCAGGATGATATGTGGCAGGAGCAGCTTTGGAGGGACTCCTGCTGAGTGGGGCAGGCTGGATGGGGATCCATAGAAGGATCTGCAGGTGGTACATGTGCACGTTGGTTCCCATAAGTGTCTGGGTGTCTAGGCTGGGAGGGCAGGGGGCTGGTGCCCGCCAGCTCTTTTGTTCTTGGAGAAGTCTCCTCAGGATCCCTATGTCTCCTGCACACGTTCTGAAATTATAAATAAACCTCCTTCAAGTGCACCCCAGGCATTTTTCAAACTTGTTTCTATGCCATCTGTGGGAGGGCGGTTGTTTGTTGTGCTGTCTCTTTAAGGGTAGAGACTCAGTTTCCTATCACCCTCAGGCTCTCCCAGAGCTAAGCCCACTGATTTTTAAAGTACTTGGCATTAAGGCTTGCTAATCATAAAACTTGTAAAGCTAAGCCCTGCTAGTTTTCAGAGCTAAGTATTACGGGGACCTGTCTTCCCAGTGCAGTCCCCCATCCCCCCTGTCTGGGGTGCCTGTTGTGGAGTCTGCTTCTCAGCCTTCTCTGTGCCTCTGCTGTCCCTCCCGTTTGTGGTCAGTCTCATCAGGAGCTTGGTTCCTGATGGCCTCTGGGCCCCTCCTACCCTTTTTGTTGTGGCCTCCTCTCTACAGTGAGCTGTGGAGAGTCTGTTCTGCCAGCCTTTGGGTCATTGCCGGGGTGAGCTGCCCTGATGTGGCTGTTACCTAGCTGTGTCTACAGGATGAGGGGAGCTGAGGATCCTACTTCGTCACTTCCCAGAAATCCCTCACTTGCTTCTTTCTTGACCATGGGCGTCTCTGTTTCTAAGGAATCTCAAATTATTTTTTCTACAGTTTACCTCTCATTAAGAAGCAACCCCAGGGGCGCCTGGGTGGCTCAGTCAGTTGAGCGTCCGACTTCAGCTCAGGTCATGATCTCACCGTTTGTGGGTTCGAGCCCCGCATCGGGCTCTGTGCTGACAGCTCAGAGCCTGGAGCCTGCTTCGGATTCTGTGTTCCCTCTCTCTCTGCCCCTCCCCTGCTCACACTCTCTCTCTCTCTCTCTCTCAAAACCAAATAAACATTTTTAAAAAATTAAAGAAAAGAAGAAACCCCAATATCGGTGAAATAAATGGTAGTTATGCTCCAACATTGACGTGTTCCTGACCTCATCTTGCTAATCTGGCAAAGGTAATAAACACTTTCATTAAAAGAAGTTGGTAAAGAAAATTGTAGAAATTCCTTCATCATATTCGGGCCTTTTCAGTATCTAATTTCAGCAAGGTAAAGGAGAAGTTTAAGTAAAGAAAGGAAATAGAATATAAATTTCAACAGTATTTGTTCTTTTCATTTTACTAAGGAAGCGAAACACTGGTTTGCAAAAATGTCAGGGCAAGCCACATTTGATGAAATCCCCCCCAAAGTTGACACATCTTGGTTGAAACTATAATAGCTGTAGGCAGTTATTCCGCACAATATCCTCAAGACGTCCTTAAAAGGACGATTTTCACCTTTTAAAAAACTGAAGCGTTTTTTGGGGGTGGAAATGATTGAAAAAATGATCAGTTTTCATAGACTTGAACCTGGGCCTGATGTTAGTTTTACTCTGAGCAAATTCGATAGATTCTCGTTGTAAGGGTCTGCCCTTAACCCACAACCTTGGCCTCCAAGGGGCCTCTTTCCCTGCAGAGTCTTGACCTGTCTGGAGCTTGACCTCCTGCCTCACACCCGCATACTGTGTCAGTCCCGTCCCGTGTTACCCCGGGCCTCACAGGCCCACTCGCTTGCCCCCATCCCCGTGCACTGGAGCAGCCCTAAGTTTTATCTGAGGGAGACTTTATTATTCAGGGAGCCCCCACCTTAGAGATACGTGCACACACACAGACAGACACACAGACATAGAGAGGCATACACACACATGCACACACAGGTGCACATACAGACAAGGGCACACACACATGCACACATATGTAAAGATAGGCATCTATACACGCACACACACGCAGTCACACATACAGGCACATGCACATACAGACAGGCACACACAGGCACAGGTACGCAAACATGTACAGACAGGCACACATACGGGCACACTTACAGACAGGTGCATGCATCTATGGATAGGCACACGCACCTAGAGAGAGACACACGCACAGACAGGCAGACACGTGCACACGTACAGACAGACACACACACGTACTGATGTGCACACGCGTACTGGCAGGCACACACAGGCACTCAGAGCTAGCCCTGCCCAGGGCACTTCTCCCACATCCACAGGGACTATTTTATGGACTCCCTGACCTGAAATTCAGAGTTAATATCAATACGGAAATAATGTAACGAACCATCGGTTTTGTAAAGCTATTTGGGCAAAGGCTGCCTTGAGGCATCTTAGGGTAAATACTTTAGCGAACAAGCTGTCATTTTAATTGTGTCCCGGGCACTCCCCACATCCAAACGCGTGGTGGCCGGGTTAAGGGCTTAGCCACGCGGCAGCCCCCGCTGTTGATATTCACAAGAGCAGGTCTCAATATTTGAGGGTATGAGATTTTTGTTTCTTCTTGCCGGGCTCGTGTTCCTGCTTCGGAAGACGTGAGAATCCTCAAGCCTCTGAAGAGATGGATGGGAAGTACGTGGGGCGTTGGCTCACCCCCCATCCTGGTTGCCACCGCCGCTGTCTGTTCCCCTTAGGCCCCACGTCCTCCCATGTTGCGCTGTGAGGCACCCCTCTTGGAAAGACACGGGGAGGGAGCGCTGCCTGTGCCCAGCGAGCATCGTTTGCGAATAATCCGGGTGCTGTGAAAACGTCACCGCTGCATTGGCACTGGTCCTTCACCGGCCCTCCTCCTCAGTGGGACTTCCACGTGTAAGATGCCCTATCCACCTCAAAGAATGCTCGAGTATTTGCAAAGACGGCTACTGGAACCCACCTGAATCGGTGACTGCTGTCGTTTGAGGAGAGGGTGGGCACGGGCTCACCACCCAGGTGGCTGAGACCGAGCCTGCCCGCCGTTCGGCAACTGCTTGTGCAGCCTGGGGTCCTCAGCTGGGGCATCAGACCCATCACAGGATCTCAGGGACTGATGCAGAGGGCCCCTCTTTCAGGGTCACTGTTCTGTCCAAATCTCCGTGGTTTTCTAAGGCTTCCAGGGAGGGGACGGGGGACCGTTCCCAAAGGCAATTCAAAAAGCAGCACAGACACTCAGCTTTTCAGGGTGCATTTCCCCACCAGCCCTGAGATCAGGTCACACCAGGACTCTGGAGACGGGAGAGAAGCCCGCACCCCAGAAGTTTCCAATGCTGTGCTGTCGTTTCTGCTCTGAAACAACTGAAACAGAAAAAAGGGGGGCGATTCACACAATTTTGTGTAACAATGATCGCCAGAATGTATTGAGTGCCTGCTATGTGACAAGCCCTGCCTGTGGTGAATTCTTTGCACACGTGATTATTTGCCGTCACAAAAGCTCTGTAAGTATTTTTTAATCTGCATTTTGCAGATGAGGAAACTGAGGCTGAAGTTTAGACAAATAAGGCAGCTTGCCAGAGGATCTATTAATGCAGAGTAATCTGCGAGACTGAGGTGATTTCATTTTTATGGCAAATGGTAAATTATGATGTGAATAATTGCTTACCTGTTTATTTGTTTGTTTCTACTTTTTGTTTCCATGGAGATCCGATTCCTTCTGTGACGGTCCTGACTGTGGCAGTCACAGCCTCAGGCCCCTCTTCCTTCCGGCTTTAGAACAGCAGGTCAGGTGTGGAGGTGTATCTCCTTGTATGTGGGGACACCTCCTAGGGTCACACCCACTCGTAGGCTTCCAGAAGACAGAGGAACAAGAAGTCAGGAGGAGGGAGGTGGGGCAACAGAAATGCCAGAACCGTCTCTGCCCTTCTCTCTGGCTTCCCCGCCCCTCTCATTTTCTTCCTTCTCCGTCCGTATCAACGACAACGATCACTGAGGCTGGTGAAACCTGGTAGAGTATTTCCGTGTGGCCACAAGGCAATGAGCGTTAACCTCTTCAGTAATAAAGATTCATACTACGAACCAGAATTTCCAGTTCATCTTAAGAAAACAAGAGAATGAAGCAGACAAAGAAGTATATTCAAGGGGGCCCCTGAGTGGCTCAGTCCGTTAAGCATCTGACTCTTGATTTCAGCTCAGGTCATGATCTCGTGGTTTGTGGGCTCGAGCCCCACGTCAGGCTCTGTGCTGACAGCATGGATCCTGCTTGGGATTCTCTGTCTCTCTCTCACCCTGGCTGTCTCTGTCCTTCCTTTACTCACTTGCACTCTCTTTCTCTCAAAATAAATACACATCAAAAAAAAAAAAAGAAGTATATACAAGGGCATTCATTGTGACATTGCTTATAAAGACACAACATACATAAAATGGCTTAAAACAACACAGATTTACTATCTTACATTCCTGTA
Organism: Panthera leo; assembly: GCF_018350215.1. Classification (NCBI taxonomy): domain Eukaryota; kingdom Metazoa; phylum Chordata; class Mammalia; order Carnivora; family Felidae; genus Panthera; species Panthera leo. The sequence goes on along the minus strand of NC_056685.1, from coordinate 3,183,680 downwards.
CTTAGAGGTTCCTCAGGGTTCTCCCTGGGTTAAAATCAAGGGGTGAGCCCAGCTGGTTCCTTTCCGGAAGCTCCAGGGAAGAGTCTGTATCCCTGCCTTTTCCAGCTTGTAAAGGCCACTGGGTCCCTTGGCTCGTGTGTCCTCCTCTTGTCTTCAGGCCAGGCAGCATCACCTCTTTCTGTCACTTTATCTGTCTTCACAGGTTTCTCTGGACACAAGTGGGAAAAGCTCTCTTCTGATTTTTAGCACTCACCTGATGGTCTCAGGCTGAGCCGGGTAATCAGGATAATCTCCCTCTTGAACTTGATGGCATCTGCAGGCTCCAGGGTTAGGAAGTGGGCATTTTGGGGGCCATTGTTTTGCCCTCCCAGACGGACATTGTCTTTCGTTAAGAGAGTTTACCTTCATCCTGTTATCGTTGATAGTTGGAATTAATTCTGCCACATGGTTTTGTAATTCCTATGCTTTCCTTTCACTTTAAAAAACATGGTCCCCTTCCATAATTGATGTTGAGTTGATCAAATTAATTCTCTTTTAAAAAAATTTTTAAGTTTAAGTTTTTAAGTTTATTTCTTTCTATTGAGAGAGACAGAGTGCATGTAGAGGAGGGGCAGAGAGAGAAGAGAACGGAGGATCCCAGGGGGGCTCCATGCTGAAGCAGAGAGCCCCATGCGGGGCTCAAACTCATGAACCATGAGATCATGACCTGGGCTGAAACTGGGAGTCAGATGCTTAACTGACTGAGTCACCCAGGAGCCCGATTCTCTTTTTTTCAAAAATTTTATAATTTATTTTGCTTTATTTTAGAGGGAGAGAGAGAGAACAAGTGAGGGAGAGGGGCAGAGGGATTGAGAGAGAGAGAGAGAGAGAGAGAGAAAATCTTAAGCAGGCTCTGTGCTCAGCACAAAGCTCAATGGGGGGCTCAAATCCAAGACCCTGGGATCATGACCTGAGCTGAAATCAAGAATCAAATGCTCACTTGACTGAGCCACTCAGGTGCCTCTCCTCTTACTTTTGACTTCAGCTTGTCTTTTCTTTTTTTTAAATTTTTTTAATGTTTATGTATTTATTTTGAGAGAGAGAGAGTGCGCATGCACTCAAGTGGGGGAGGGGCAGAGAGAAAGAGAGACAGAATCCCAAGCAGACTCCACACCATCAGCACAGAGCCTGATGCAGGGCTCGAACTCACCGACTGTTAGACCATGACCCGAGCCGAGGACCCGAGCCCAGATCAAGACTCGGGTGCCTCTTGATCCCTCTGTGCCACCCGGGCACCTTCAGCTTGTCTTTCCAGGAATTATCCCCCACTGTTGTGTCAATACTCTGCATATAGTATATATTTTGTAATTACAAAAAAGCTATAAAAGAATGGTAAGGTATATTAACTATTACGAAATAGTTAATGCAAACGAAATAAGTAAAATAAGTGCAATACGAAAATAAGTAAAAGCAATATATTATGATAATGGCAAAATCTAACATTTATTAAGCTTTTTAGGTGAATTAATTCCTTCACTTCTCTTGACGATCCCATGGGTCAGGATGGAGGGGCACAGGGTTGGAGTAGCCTGTCAGAGGAGCACAGTAAGAAAACGCTGGGCTCGTCTTCCTACACCAGTCATCCTGCCTCCTGCTACTGTCGACCCATGAACAACGCAGGGGTTAGAGGCATCGAGCCCAGTCTAGTTGAATGTCTGCTCACAAGATGCGACTCCCCCCAAACTTAACTACCACTAGCCTACTGTCACCTGGTGGCCTTACAGGTTACCCAAATCATCAAGTAACACATTTTTTATATGTTATATGTATCATATACTATATTCTCACAATAAAGGAAGCTAGAAAAAAGAATGCTATTAAGAAAATCATGAGGAAGAGAAAATCCATTTGCAGTGTGTATGTACTCTATTTATTTTTTTAAAAATCTGTGCTCAAGTGGACCCACACAGATCAAACCCTTGTTCGAGGGTCAATGAGTCTAAGGGGTGAGTGGAGGGTGGGGGCCAATATGTGAAAACAGATTCATTCTGGATGGTGGGAATAAAAGTTCGCTTTATTTCTTTTATTTTTATTTTTTTAATGTTTATTTCTTTTTGAGAGGGAGGACTGGGAAGGGCAGAGAGAGAGAGAGGGAGACACAGAATCCGAAGCAGGCTCCAGGCTCTGAGCTGTCAGCACAGAGCCTGACATGGGTCTCGAACCCATGAACAGCGAGATCATGATCTGAGCCGAAGTCGGACAGTTAACCCACTGAGCCACCCAGGAGCCCCTCGTCTGTGGCTTTTTAGACCACACCTTCTGTGTGTACACAGTTTCATCATTTCTTCTCATGTCACCTTGTAGACATGAGATCATGGCCCCTCACGTGGATTTTAATGGGTGTAAGTTGCACAAGAATGAGAAATTTTGCATTTACCGAGGATACAGAGTGGCCTTTTTCTACATTTCAAATAGCATCATTGCCATAGAAACTGAACACTGTGGAACTAAAATACACAGAAAGAAGGTTAGTTACCCACCAATCAGAGCAGGTGCACCAAACCAAGCCTGTGAGCCAGAAGGGGACTCAAGATGGTTTTGAGCCTAGATTTAGAACCAGCGTTAGATTCACAGTGAAAGAGATCATATGGGCCCCCACACGGGATCTTTCTTGTCTCAGTACCCACCTCCCCATTCTCAAGCTTCCGACCCAGACTCTAAGTAATTTGGCTCTTGGCTGGCTTTTCCTCTGGCTACTCTTCTCTAAGTGGTTACGTGGAGAGAGGAAGGCATTGTTTGCATTGAAAACACATAGAGAAAAATAACTTTTATCACTATTTTTTTCTGGTTACATAATTGTTACAGGTTCAGTGTAGAAAATTAAAAAAATTCAAGCTAAAATAAGAAAATAAAGCAAAGCTTTCTTCCCACCATCCCGAATGAATCTATTTTCACATACTGGTCCCCACCCTCCACGCACTCCTGAGTTTGGTTGATCTTGAATAAGGTTTATGGAGCCAGGCCAGTCAGAGGAAGGGCAGTTCCTTTTGCAGAAAAAGCACCAAACGATGATTTGCCTGTGATCCTTCTGGAACTTCTGAAGCTTGTGTCTCTTTGTTCTTCAACCCAGAGAGCCCTGATCAGGAAAGGATGGCAAAAACTCTATGGACTCGCCATGAGTTCGCAAGAAATCATTGCATAAGCCCCACCCCAGGCTCGTGGTGGCCACTGCAGTTATGACACAGAGAGTGTGTTATTTATGAGGCATATTTTACATGCATGAAACTACATAGCCTCCATGTTTGGGACGATAAATCACAAAGTACATTCATACGGTCTCACTCACTTTTACAACGTCAACCAGCAATCCCTCCCCTTCCCTCTGCATTGCCTTTCTGCTGGCCACCTACAAGACTTTTTAGGGAAAATTTTGCAACCAGAGTTAAACTCTCTGCTCTTCCAAAGTAGGCAGTGGTGTGTATTGTTATCAGAAATAAAAGTAGCACCAAAATAATCAGGTCCATAGCTTTCCTCTTTTAAATCCTGTTCATCAGAGGGAAAGCAACCACAGACATCCCAAAACTTGGCAAAAAAAAAAAAAAAAGCAGAATTTTGCCCTTTTCTTCGGAGAATTTTTTTTTAAACTGATGCTTTCCTGGGGGCACCTGGGTGGCTCAGTCGGTTGGGCGTCCATCTTCGGCTCAGGTCATTATCTCACAGTTCGGGGGTTCGAGCCCCTCATCAAGCTCTGTGCTGACAGCTCAGGGCCTGGAGCCTGCTTCAGAATCTGTGTCTCTGTCTCTGCCCCTCACCATTCATGCTCTGTCTCTCTCTGTGTCTCAAAAATAAATAAATGTTAAAAAAATTTTTTTTTAATTTTAAATGGTGCTTTCCTTGATCAAAACATGTGGAATTTCAATGTCATGACCTTGATTTACATCAAACTGACACAAATGTGTCCATTTTTTTTAAACGTTTTTATTTATTTTTGCGAGATAGAGCGTGAGCAGGGTAGTGGTAAAAAGAGAGGGAGACACAGAATTCAAAGCAGGCTCCAGGCTCTGAGCTGTCAGCACAGAACCCGACGCGGGGCTCAAACCCACAAACCATGAGATCATAACCTGAGCTGAGTCAGACACTTAACTGACTCAGCCACCCAGGCGCCCCACAAACGTGTGAATTTTATGTCAGGAATTTGTGGATCGCAGGGAGGGATGTGCCAATAAAAGGAAGCAATGTTTCTGCTAAAAAAGCAACATTTCTGCTAAGAATCAGTAATACCCAGTGACAATTACCTGTCGAGAGGGAAAAGGAGAAATAAAAGAAGAAATTTAGAAATGTCACAAATGAATAAATCATAATATTAGTAACTGTAAGCGTGTGATGAACTATAATTACACTACAGTGTGGCCTGCCCGCAAGATACAGGAACGAAATATTTTAATTCATTGTCTTTGAAAAGTTCCTATTAGTGTTTTCCAAAGGAGCCTTCCAATCTGTCAGGTTTATCCGAGACAACTCGGAAGTTGATTTTTATGCTGCTATAAATGGTTTTTACAGTTGTCATAAACTCAGACATAATATACTACCTACTGTAACAGCAAGGGTCCCAATTAAGGTGTTCCTTGCCTGGTATTAAATAAACATCACTTTCTAGATTGTTACTTTCTCCTTTGATTTTTTTTTTTTTTTTTTTTTGGTCTAAGAAAAGAAAGGAGTACATGTGGCCATGCAATAATGTATAATTTCAAATATCAAAATAAAATATGGCTTAGCTGCGTTTGACATAGCACACAAATGAACTCAGAGGCAATTAACCAGAATTTCCACACTCTGTATAAAAAGGGCTTGAGGAGAAAATGCAGTGAGTTGTGTGGAGACATTTAAGTCACTCTTTTTGTATCTATAATTTTTTGGCATCTGGAACTTTGCTAGATCATCATTTGCAATGATAAATGGAGAGCCTATTTTGGACTCTACAGAACTCATTTTATATTCTAAAGTATGGACTTTATTTAAAAAAAAAATAAATGGAGTTTAGAGTGGGTCCTATTCAGTCAGAATCCGATGATATTTTCATTATAAATGTCTCCAGAAATCCTGGGTTCTGGCTCCCTTGATAATATCCCATTTGGTGATCAATCAGCCGGAACAGACATATTGCCGTGATTTGGATTTTTGAAGGGCTCAGTTCTTTGTAAAGTGTTCTTCTCTGTGTTAATTTAAGTAAGTTTGCTGTTCTCTACTGGCACATAGATCCGTCCCGACTTCTTAGCCCCTCACGAGGGAGCCGATACCCCATGGTGTTCCGAACCCCGACATTAGAGTAAGTTAGGGAAGCCGTTAGGCAGCCCTGGTCCTGAACATGCTTCGCGCAGTCAAGGAGGGCACCAGACAGCGGTGTTCGTCCTGCTGCTGTTCCCCAGCTCCCCACCCCCTGCGCCCCCTTGTCTCTGCTTCGTGCCAGCCAAGGCTGACAGCTGAGTTGAATGTCTGAGTGATCTTCAGCCCAGACACCCCACGAGGAAAAAAAAGCACATGGGCACATGTAGCTGAACTTGAATAAAACCGGGTGTAACGCTCCTTCTTTTATTCTTTCCCCCAGGAAGATAAACATCTCATATCATATTTAATGATGCAACTCCATCCTATATCTTCCATTTAAAACAATTTGGAAGACAAACGTGGTAAGCGGCTGCCGGTATTCATTCATCTCATAAAATGGACGCCTACGCTCACAAATGGAATACAGCAAAACCTGGTTCTGCGAGCGTTCCGCAAGCCCAGCAAACGTTGCTAATACATTTTAAACTGATAAACGAGTGCTGTCTTGCAATACGAGTTGTAGGTGACGTGCAACGTCACACGACCGCAACGGAGTCCGTGGTTCTTGAAGTTTGCTTTGGTGTACGAGTGCTTTGGATTACAAGCTTGTTTCCGGAACAAATTATGCTCGCAAACCAAGGTTTTACTGTGTATACGATACAAGTAGCCATGGTTCTGGGAGTCAGAAAAATTAGATTCCAGTCATAACCTTGTTGTTAACTTTCTCACTGTCTCTGGACAGGTGGCAGAATTTCCCAGTCCGAATTCTCTTGATAAAGTGACCAGGATGGGATTAAATGATGGGTATTTTTCTTTCCAGCTCTGTTTTGTGATTGCACTCCGTTCTTAGGTTTATTCAGGGCACAACATCCTGCTAGATGCTACAAGGTGGTATAAACCAGAGAGTAAACCAAGGAGTCGGTCAGGTTTACTATTTAATTGGGCGAAGGAGCCACGCGTGCATCAGGAACATGGCAGAGGGAGAGCAGGGCCATTCGTGGGCAGGTTCTGGACAAGAGTCTGCAGTTAGAGGTCGACTCTCCTGCGCTGGCTGTGGAGAAGTGAGGGCAGAAGGGGTGTCTCGGTGGCTCAGTCGGTTAAGCATCCAAATCTTGACTTCGGCTCAGGTCCTGATCTCACGGTTCATGGGTTCGAGCCTTCATGAGGCACTGTGCTCACAGTGCGGAGCCTGCTTGGGATTCTCTCCTCTCTCTGCATCTCTCTCTCTCTCTCTCTCTCTCAAAATAAATAAATAAATAAACTTTAAAAATTAAAGTAAGAACAGAAATGAGACCTGGAAAAAGCAGGCTGAGGTAGCAGGACAGAGAGGTGTGACACAGGATAAAAAACAATAGCATTTAGCCCCAGAGACATGCTGTGCTCCCCTGAAGCCCCATCACCCCCTTACCACCCTCACACTGACCTCAGCGTAGGGCACCAACCTCATTATAAATCACGGAGATTTGGAAGCTGATCTGCGCAGGATGGGATTATTAATGGAAACCTCAGAAGAGACGTTAGGGAGACAGACCACGTGCTGCAGAGAATGGGCTTTTCCTGGCTTCCCCTCGACGATGGGCTCCTCCCTGGCCTAGGGAGGAGCACCCACACCCCTGACCTATACGTGAAATGAACAATGCAAAAATAGTCAGTGATGTGCCTGATAGAGATAAGAGGACAACTGAGGAGGGGATCCACGCCAGAGTGGTGAGGAAAGCCAGATGAAAGAAAAGAGATTGGGTATGGATGGGTGGGGGTGAGTCAGGATCTGGGTGAACTGACGGGAGAGGAAAACAAGAAAGCAGGCCGAGCAGCTCTGAGGATGAATGAGCAAGGCCAGAGGCTCCAGAGTGTCAGCTGGAAAGAAGGAGGCCCGCACAGAGACCTGATTGTGGAAGCGTGTTGATGACTAAGCCAAGGAATTTGGAATTTTTCCATCATCAGTAAAAGGCTCTAAGAAATCATTCTTCAAAATTTTAGGGGGGCTGTTCTCTATTACTTATTTATTTGTCAGTTTCACTGCTGTTCACTCCTTGTTGGAAATTTATAGTCAGGAGAAACATGGAACATGGCTGTTTAAGGAAAAATGAATCTGGTTCCATATGAAGAGAGGGTGGGGTGAGGAAAGGAATCAGATGTATGGAGACGGATTAGTTTACCAGAAGCACCCCGCTGTGTTCTGATCTGTAATGATCATAAGAAGATAAACGCAGAAGAGATGTTAGGGCTTGGGGACTCCAGAACGGTAGTAAATGAGAGAGAAACAGGCAGAAGGGATCTGAGGTTTGCTGTTGGAGGAGTAACTTCACTGTGCATAGAAAGAGGGCCAGGAAGAACCCTCCCGCCAGCATGACCCATCTCCTCTCACAATGCAGTCGAGCAGCGTCCCACAGGAATATAATGTGAACCACCTGTGAAATTTTGAATTTTCTAGTAGCCACGTGAAAAAACTAAAACAGAAGGTGCACCTGGGTGGCTCTCAGCCGGTTAACCATTCGACTCTTGATTTCGATTCAGGTCATGATCTCATGGTTTGTGGATTCAGGCCCCACGTTGGGCTGCATGCCGATGGTGCAGAGCCTGCTTGGGATTCCCTCCCTCTCCCTCTCTCTGCCCGTCCCCTGCTCACACTCTCTCTTTCTCTCTCAAAAATAAATCAATACACTTAAAAAAGTTGAGACAGAAAAGTTTTTATGTGTATAATATTTCATTTAACCGGATATTTCCAAAATGTTATCATTTGAACATGGAATCGATATAAACAGTTACTAATGTGATAGTTTACAGTCTTCTCTTCTTTTACATTTTTCTTTACATTCTTTCTCTTTATACTTAGTCTTTGAAATTCAGCCCGCATTTTCCACCGACAGCACAGCTCAACCCCATCAGGCCAGTGACCGCCATCTTTGACACGCAGCTCTAGCCTTTGAACTGATGGTGTCATAAAGGGCTAGCACCACCCCCCGAGGGGTGACTTAGGTGTTCCGAGGGTCAAGTGTATACATGGCACATGTGCACAAATGCTGCCACCCTTGGACTCCTGATTCGTGAGAGGCCTTGAGAATAAGAGATCCAGAGGAGCATTTCTAGAACATTCTTCAGAAGAGTGCATTGCCGTCACGTGCCAAATTCATGGCTGCTTACTTGGCACAATCTTTTTTTGAGACAAGTTGCATATGTGGAGAATTTCCTGAAGTACTCAACCTTTTGCCCAGGCAGAGATCATCAACGGAAGGCCTTTGACCCAAAAGTCGCCTGAAGCCCGTGGCTTGCAGCTGGCTTCCGCTTGGACAGCCCAGTATTTAAGACAATTCCAGCACAGCAACACTGACTTTGAGCATCTTTAGGCAAAGCACATACTCTCCACGCTCCACATACCATTGCCTACAACCAGCATCTCTGCATGTTCCTATTACCTGCTTGCCTCTGACAGCATTTCTACTCTGGCTATTCAAAATTTATGCCTGTGTAAAGCCAGACTAATAGGGAGCAGAAAACCAGGGCCCCAACACTTGGGTTCACTGGTTGACTGACTTTCATGGAATTGCTTTGTGCCTTCAGACCATCGGCCCAGATTATTGTGCTCACCCTGACGACGTTGTTAGTGGCATTTACTACACTCTACCCTGACGCCTTCTGGAGCGGAGATAGATTTTCTCTTGTCTCGGTACTGAAATAACCGAGTTTCTCTAGAGCAACTAATTAGGAGACTGAGAATCATTTCCTTTTCTATTTCCATTTTGCAAAGGCTGCCAGAAAACCGATGGCCAGATTCTTAACCCACTCCTGCTAATGAATAGAGAGGGCAATAGTATAGTTGTTTTCTGTTAAACTTGCTCTTGGCTATAGCTTATCTTTTCTAGACTTACTTATGTGTAGAAATTTCCTTAGATAATTATGTAATGTTTATTTTATTTTGTTGTTCTTCTTCTTTCTAATGGTGAATATTCTATCTATCTATCTGATCATCTCAGTCCACATACACATTTCTCAAAAAGCACACTTTACCCCACTTCGTTTCTTGGTTTCCTAAGCAGCCGCCATATTCTCCACTTATCTGATGCTGAGACACATCTGATTGGTCTAGAGTTGGCCACTTGATTCAGGGATGGACCAGTGAGTCTTTCCCAACGATTTTTCTGGATTTGGGCCTCAGAGCAGTGTCTCACCATTGACTGAATTTGCAGTAGCAACACTGAAGTAATAATAGTTACAACAGAATGGCATAAGTAGGGGTGCCTACGTGGCTCAGTTGGTTGAGTGTCTGACTCTTGACTTCAGCTGAGGTCCTGATTCCGGGGTTGGGGGATCGAGCCCCATGTCAGGCTGTGTGCTGGGCATGGAGTCTGCTTGGGATACTCTGTCTCTCTCTCTCTCCCTCTGCCCCTCTCCCCACCTCAAAACAAACAAACAGAAGAATGGCACTGGAATAGCACATAAAAATAGTAATGGTTGGGGGGGGGGGTGGGCTAACTGGGGAAGGGGCATTAAGGAATCTACTCCTGAAATCATTGTTGCACTAGATGCTAACTAACTTGGACATAAATTAAAAAAATAATAAATTAAAAAAAAAAACCTGTCAAGGTCATCAAAAACAAGGAAAGTCTAGGAAACTGTCATAGCCAAGAGGAACCTAAGGACACTTGGCTCTTAAATGTAATGTTGTATCCTGGATGGGATCTTGGAGCAGAATAAGGGCGTTATGTAAAAACTTCAGGAAAACTAAGTAAGCATGGGCTTTAATTGAGAATAACTTATCATACATTAATACAAAACGCTGATAATAGAGGAAACTGGATGTGGGATATTGGAAACTCTATACTATCTTCATTTTCATGGAAATCTGAAAGTGTTCAAAAAATAACATTTATTTTAAAAAAGGAATGGTAATGGTAGTAGTAACACTCAAATAGTAACACTACGATACCAACATAACGATAGTACCGTTGGCCCTCGAACAACGTGGGTTTGAACCCACTGTGCTCTGTGGGTCTATTTCTGTGTGGATTTTTTTTTGATAAATACAATCCAGCACTGTAAATGGATTTTCTCTCCCTTATGATTTTCTTAACAACATTTTCTCTTCTCTGGCGTACTCTTGGTAAGAATACAGTATATAATACATATAACATACAAAATATGTGCTAATCAACCGTTTATATCATCGGGAAGGCTTCCAGTCAACAGTGGGCTATTAGAAGTTAAGTTTTGGGGGAGTCAGAAGTTAGGTGTAGATTTTCAACTGCGTGGGGGTTTGGCACTCCTAACTCCAGGGTTCAAGGGTCAAGTTTAATTGTAGTAGTAACGCTAGAATAGCAATACCAGGGCAGTGTTGTAACACTCAGCCATGCTTTGTGCCATGCACAGACATCATCCTGGAGAAAGAATCTAGAACACTGGAGCAGTGGGGGATGATGAGTGGGGAAGGAACTTGGACATGACGTTCAAGTCCAGATCTGTTTGCTTCTGAGGCTTAGCATAACCTCAGTTGGGTGAAGTTGGCTGTTTAATGTTGGTTTGAGCTCTGTGAGACACTCACTACTTTTTCCAGTAAAGGCCCTTCTGGTAGAGATAGTGACAGGTGAAGGGCTCTGGTCCTTGCAACTTAAGTAACAACTTACATACTCTTTGTAAAGACAACAAAGTAGAACGAATATATTTTTTTTCCTTTGCAAAAGTTGTCAAAAGCAAAACAGGAAAGCAGGAGAGACCCAAAACCCGTCATTACTTTTGGACCCATGTGTACAACAGATAAACCAAACCAAAACTGAGACTTTGGTGGATACGATCAGTCCTGAAACACAAAGAATGTGTGTCACTGAGATTTCTGTTGTTTATGACACAGGTTCACTGAAATGAAACCTTCTTAAATTTTTTTTAATGTTTATTTATTTTTGAGAGAGAGAGAGCATGAGCAGGGGAGGGGCAGAGAGAGAGGGAGACACAGAATCCGAAGCAGAATCCAGGCTCCGAGCTGTCAGCACAGAGCCCGACGCGGGGCTTGAACTCACGAACTGTGAGATCATGACATGAGCTGAGGTCGGATGCTTCACCGACTGAGCCACCCAGACGTCCCAAAAACTTCTTTTTAATTTTTTTTTTACTTGAGTATAGCTGACACACAGTGTGACATTAGTTTCAGGAGCACAGCCTCGTGGTCTCACAAGTCTTTGCCCTGTGCTTGGCTCACCAGAAGAGTAACTGCCACCTGTCACCATACAGGCTGTCACAGTATCACTGATTATATTCCTTCTGCTGTGCCTTTTATTCCCCTGACTTAACTCATTCCATAACTGGAAGCCTGTGCCTCCCTCTCCCCTTCACCCACTTTGTGCCTCCCCCCCCACCTCCCTCCCCTGTGGCAGCCATCACTTTTCTGTACTTATAGGTCTGATTTTACTATTTGTTTGTTTATTCATCTCCTTTTTTAAATTCTGCCTGTAAGTTGACCTGGAATGGTCTTCACCTTCTCATTTTTATACAAGGTTACAGTATAAGACCAGCGCATGAGAAGGAATTGTGTACACGGATTCCGTAGGAGGGTGCCATTTTGGAACCCACTCGTCCTCTGACACAGCAGGTTTCCCTTCGGCTATTGAACGCGTACAAGTTCTTAATTGACTGAGCACCAGATGAAGCAATTGGGTGGCATAGAGAGGATAATGCTGTGTGAAAAAAGAAACAAACAAAACCATCAAAGAATATATTTTGCCTTTAGACATTAAAGATACAGTAATGACGGTAAAATTCTCTCACTATATGAGAGGCACGTAAGAACTTAAATGGTTGAAATAGTAGCTATATACCAAAATACTTCATGCTCATACTTATTTTAGACAAAAATTCACTGATGGAAGGGTAAATGGAATTGGCTATGTTGACTACACTGTATAAGTTGATAAATTATTCTCTCTCTCTCCAAAATTTGAATGAATTCTCAATAAATTGAATGAACATATCCTCCAATGACCAATATAATTTTACCGTGTACTTTTCATGAACCACCAGAAATAATAGCCGCTGCATTTAGCAATCTTAAACTTTATATGGGTTTTTTATCTTCTCTTAATTTATTGCTCGATTATGCCCATAGCATCGGCTATTAACAAAATCGGAAGTAATTTTAATATCACAATGGAACGAGGTTTTCATGCATCTTCTTTTCAGTGTGATGCCATTAGAAAAATGCAAAGTGTCAGAGAAATGGCCAAAACGGTGAACATCCATCAGGTTAGAAAGAAAATACTCCAGAGGCGCCTGGGTAGCTCACTGGGTTGGGCATCCAACTTTGGCCCAGGTCATGATCTCACACTCCATGAGTTCGAGCCCCACGTCCAGCTCTGTGCTGACAGCTCGGAGCCTGGATTCCATTTCGGATTCTCCCTCTCTCTCTGCCCCTGTCCTGCTTGCACTCTGTCTCTCTCTCTCTCTCAAAAATAAATAAGCATTAAAAAATTAAAAAGGAAATTAAAAGGAAAATACTCAAATTTCTAGAGTAACACAAAATCTACAATAAAACAAACAACATCTATAACACTATACCCGGTTCTTATGAATTGGGTGCTGTGTTTTGATTTCTGATTTCCAGTTATATCATCAAAGGTTTCCCTTTCATATGATCAGTAAAAGTGAAAGATTTCTAAAATAATTTCCTAGGATTCTTTTTCACCAGACTTTTTCCTAAATGAGTTTGACACCTTTTGATATATACCTATACAATATAACAACAATTGAATAAAAATTTTAAAATACAGCCAAAAGCATTACATTTTTTTTCTTCTCAGTTTGTATATGCCGTAAAACAGATTCGGACACTCCCAAAGTGAACTGATTACCTGACTCACAAGTTTACTGCTTTGTGTTTGTTTGTTTGTTTGTTTGTTTGTCTTAGTACTGTGGGGACAGAAATCTTAGAAAACACTCAAGTTAACTCTATTTAAATGCTTTCCCCCAAGTCTGACTCTGGCTTACTGTCCTAAAACTACATACTTTCTGAATGTACATGCCTGCTACCACACATGGAAAATACACGTTTTTCTTCAAATGTCCCCTCTTCCCATACTACCGTGTCACCTTGGAATTACTGGTTTTTTCAACAAAACTACTGAACAGTAACTTGAGAAACAGCCACAGTGTTGGCATAGCCTCACCTCCTCCTTCACACTTTATGTCTCCCTCTGAGCCAGAATAAATATTCTGTTTATTATCTAGTTCAAGAATGTCAGATATCTTACAGATTTCCCATTATTAATAACTGCGTTAAAATAACATCGTAATATACATAGTACATCCTTCGTAAAGTTTTCTTAAGTTCCTTTTTAGAAAATTATTTTTTTATTGAGGTATAACTAACGTACAGCAGTGTATTAGTTTCAGGTGTATAATACAGTGATTCAACAATTCTACACATTTTTTTTTTAAGATTTTATTTTTAAGTAATCTCTACACCCAACATGGAGCTCGAACTTACAACCGTGAGATCAAGAGTCGCACAGTCTACCACCTGAGCCAGTCAGGCGCCCCTGCGTTTGTCAGCGCTCATCAAGACGCATGTGCTCTTGGGGACACCTGGATGGCTCAGTCAGTTGAGCATCCGACTTTGGCCCAGGTTCATGATCTCACAGCTCGTGAGTTCGAGCCCCACGTCAGGCTGTGTGCTGACAGCCTGGATCCTGCTTCTGATTCTGTGTCTCCCTCTCTCTGCCCCTCCCACCCCTCTCTCTCAGAAATAAATAAAAAACATTTAAAAACTTAAGAAAAAAAGACATGCGTGCTCTTAATCACCTTTATCTAGCGGCGTCTGGGTGGCTCAGTTGGTTGGGCATCTGACTTCAGCTCAGGTCATGATCTCACAGTTTTTGCATTCGAGCCCCACATCGGGATCTGTGCTGACGGCTCAGAGCCTGGAGCCTGCTTTGGATTCTGCGCCCTCCTCTCTCTCTGCCCTCCCCTGCTCACACTCTGTCTCTCTGTCTCTGTCTCTCTCTCAAAAATAAATAAACATTAACAACATTTTAAAAAGTTCCCTTTATCTATTTCCTCCACCCCTCCATTCCCTCCCCTCTGGCGACCACCAGTTTATTCTCGGTATTTAAGAGTCTGTTTTCTTGTTTGTCTCTTTTCCTTTGTTCCCTTTCTTAAATTCCATACATGCGGGAAATCATATGGTGTTTGTCTTTCTCTGACTGACTTATTTCACTTAGTCTTATACCCTCTAGATCCATCCATGTTGTTGCAAATGTCAAGATTTCTTCAGTAATGTTACATACGCACTTAGAATTTTAACAAGTGTTCATTAAATGCTCATTATAGGTTGGACCTCTTCTTGTCGTTGGATGTGGGAAATGCATATTTTCCATATATGCCTATGAAAAATTACATTCTAATAGTCGTGGGTTTTTATAGAAAATACATTTTTTGTAATCCTTTGGTCATTATACTGTGATAATATTTCCCTCTCTCTCCTCGTAGACATGAGCTTGGAGAGGTCAAAATCCACTTTATTCCCAACGTAGTTACTGTCATTCAGTAGATACTAAAAAACATTTGATGGATGAATAAAATGAATGGCACTCTTACACTCGTTACTTTTCTTACCACGTGGCCTAAAAGATCCACACATCCTGGGCAATTGCCATTGTACATTTAATATTCGTCACAAGTCCACTTTCTTCATTCTTACCCCCATTGTAGTCTTTCTTTCATCTGATCCTCTATTTTTTTGTTTTCTTAAATGCTGAGCTGATGACGAACATGACATAAGACAGAAATGGCTACAGCCTGGTTGATTATTCAAAATCTGATTTTTTTTTGAAGTTTGTATTTTAACTCCGGTTGATTTGTAAAAGAATTTTTTTATCACTTTTTTGGAGAGTTTATTTATTTTTGAGAGCGAGAGAAACAGAGCGTGAGCGTGGAAGGGGCAGAAGGAGAGGGAGACCCAGAATCTGAAGCAGGCTCCGGGCTCCCGAGCTGTCAGCACAGAGCCCATCGTGGGGCTTGAACTCACAAACTGTGAGATCATGACCTTCGTGAACTGTGAGATCATGACCTGAGCCGAAGTCAGACACTCAACCGACTGAGCCAACCTGGCGCCCCTATTTTAACTCCAGTTAGTTAACACACAGTGTTCTGTTAGTTGCGGGTGTACGATATAGGGATTCAACACTTCCCTACATCACCCAGTGCTCATCACGACAGGTGCATCCTGAGTCCCCATCGCCTAGTTCACCCATCGCCCCCCCCCCCAACACACCTCTCCCTGGCAACCATCAGTCTGTTCTCTGTAGCTAAGAGTCTGTTTCTTGGTTTGCCTCTTTTTCTTTTTCCCTTTTGCTCATTTGTTTTCTTTCTTGAATTCCATATGTGAATGAAATCATGGTATTTGTCTTTCTCTGAGTGACTTATTTGATTAGCATTATAGTTTCTAGCCCCATCCATGTCATTGCTAATGACAAGATTTCCTTCTTTTTATGGCCATGTAATATTCTATGGCATATTTATATATATGCTGTTGAATACATATATACATATATGTGTGTGTATACATATATATATATATATATATATATATATATACATATCACATCTTCTTTATCCATTCATTGATCAACGGACAATTGGTCTACTTCCAGTCTTGACTATTGTGAATAATGCTATGAACATAGGGGTGCTGAAATCTGATCCTTATTTGGACTTCAGGATTTGGTGAACACCTCTTTGGATGGATAGGAAATAGACAAATCAGTAAGAAACTCTAGTATGAGTTTAGAGGAGCAGACATGTTTGTGTACCTGTCTCCGTACATTTTTATACTTTCATATACTTTACATGTTCCGTGTTTTGGAGAGCTACGTTGGCCCGCTCCTCCATCTATGGGAAACAGTTGACTCTGTAGGAATATATGCAAGGCTACTTTCGGAGTCTTTTCTTCTTTAATCTTTTATTAATGCCAACGTATGCAGCTGTTGTGAGCAATTATTTAAACTAACTGCTCACTTATATTTAAATTTTTTTTTAACGTCTATTTATTTTTGAGAGACAGAGAGAGAGAGAGAGAGACAGAGCACGAGTGGGGGAGGGGCAGAGAGAGGGAGACACAGAATCCAAAGCAGGTTCCAGGCTCTGAGCTGTCAGCAGAGCCCTGACGTGGGGCGCGAACTCGTGAACTATGAGATCATGACAGGAGCTGAAGTCGGACACTTAACTGACTGAGCCACGCAGGCGCTTCTGACAGCTCTCTTATGTTGTAGATTGAATAATTATAAGTTGCACATTTCATAAAGGACTTGGAAATTTGATAGTTTATTTACCTGTTTCCTCCAAACCTTGGTGATGAGGCAGGAAAAATAGGAATGAGTGCCCCATTTTGCAGATGGGGAGGTGGAGAGACATTAAGAAAGTTGATCACTCGGAGTCAACCCAAGTCTTCTGAGTGTGAGGCTCACTTTCTCCCGAGAGCAGCTTTGTCCAAGTCCCCAGTCCCCAGCTGACTTGTGTTTTAAGAGAAAGAAAAAGCAGTTGGCCAGGTGACTAAGGACCTAGGTCAGAATCTGGACGTTTTTCCTGCGCTTCATTCCTAAGTCTGGAAAATGTTTGATGAAATAGAAATAACTCGCTTCTCAGAACCATCAAATCCCTGCAGCAGGTGCATTAGAGAGTATGACTCAGAATGCCCAGGATGGCTCATGGAACTGACAGACTAGATGTGAACGCACCTCTAGCTTTAGCCCACTAAAGACCCATGGGAGGAACTCAAAGATGGCCTTGCAACCTGCAGCCAAAACGTGTACCCCCAAAGCCTAAATGCATGGTATGCAGAGGACGATAGAGTGCTGCTACACCACATTACTTGTTGATTCATCTCAGCTCCTTCCGTGTGAAACTGATACAAACTGAAATGAGAGGTTTGTTGAAGAGAAATACAAACGCTTTTAATGGTGCCAGTTAAAGTGGTTTTATAATGGAGTATCTCGCATAACCGACCAAGAGTTTTGGAAGGCTGTGCCTAAAGACACAATCGAAAGAGAAGACGTGGGGCTCATGGTGGCTCAGTTGGTCGAGCGTCCGACTTCAGCTCTGGTCATGATCTTATGGTTTGTGAGTTTGAGCCCCGAATCGGGCTCTGTGCTGACAGCTCAGAGCCTAGAGCCTGCTTCGGATTCTGTGTCTCCCTCTCTCTGCCCCTCCCCTGCTCACGCTCTCTCTCTCTCTCTCTCTCTCTCAAAAATAAACAAATTAAAAAAAAAGAGAGGATGTAGTTTACTCCCATCTCTATAGAATTACTTTGACCTTCAGATAAAATCTCTCACTCTTGCATTCTCCACAGCACATACCTTCTACTTTATACACAGTAGGCTCTTAGTAAGTATTTCCTTTTTAAGTTTAAGTTTCTGTGTTAAGGCTCCTATTTTAAAGGGATTTGTTGTAGGATAGAGGGGATGTTTTGTCATAGACTTCGTGCAGAAAAAAAAGATGGAGACGGAGAAAAATGGGATCCTCTCTGGTTAAAATATGAAGAGAGAATTTTCTAGGAGTCTGTCTGTGGATCAATATCTTTTAGGTGTATTTTATGACTTACCTGGTGTCAAAGAACTTCTTGCCAACTCAGATTCAGTCACCAACATTGCGTGAAAACTCCGTGAAGACACGTAACCTTTCCGTGTCTGAATGCCATCGTTCAGAAAGCTGGAATTAGCAGACTCGGAGGTGGACCTATCCCGTACCTGTTTTCTTGTTCTGTTTTTGAACTGTTTTTAGATACAGCTCTCCCCTGTGCACACCTGTCCACCCTGGGCTCTTGTTTGGGACCAGGGCTCGGAGCATCAGCCAAGGACGTGTCAAATGCTGGCATGTGAGTGTGTCTGAACATCTGTCACCACTGGTGGCATCCAGGGGCTGATGTCCTCTGGACAAAGGTCCTCCTAAGCACGGACAGATACATATTCCAGCAACAAGGGCCCTTTTCACTGAGGGTTCAGTAGTCATTCCGAGCTCCTCTTCCCTGAATCTTATGGGAAGAATGGGCTATATGTTAAAAAAAAGAAAAAAAAGGAGCGAGTTTATGAAACAAAGTGCAGACTCTAAGATAAACACTGGGGCACAAGTAACTTTGACCTGGAACCCTTCAAAAGGATGAGAACACAAAAGGCGAACGGCTTTTCTCCCACTGTTTGGCCAACGATGGACATTGAATTTGGCTTGGCCAGACTGGTAATATTGTGAAGAATAATTACATCAGCTGAAGGGGGAAAGAAGAACTCTTTGTGGTCGCAAATGAGCTCTCTCTTAGCCCCCCAGAAAATATCCAAGATGCCAGCGTTCCTGTGTGAACAAGTGGGAATGAGAGTGTGGAATTCGTTTGTCGTTACAGAAGTCTGTGAAAGAACCCAGAGACCAGATAAAATATGTCTCGTGTCCACACTTGTTTCCATCCCTCACGTTAACTTTCAGGGTCTAGAATTGTGTCATTTCCATTCGGCGCGTTCTCAGGAGTTGTTAAGATTAAATGGCATTTCTTCTAACCCTCTGATTATAAAAGTATATTTTTCATCTGGAGCATAAAACTATCATGAGTCACCAGAAGCTAAGTTTTCTTGCAAGAATGAACAGAAAAAATGGCCTAGACCTTTGGTGTGGGCAGGTAGAGGGAAGATTCTTGGAAAAAGAAACCCAGATTGTGGTCTTCAAATGGCATGAGTCACGGGCTTGTGCTGCACACACTCAGGAAATTGGTCGAATGTGTCACTACTTCAGGCGAAAAGGTTCACGGTTCTTAGAATGATGAAATCTGAGGTTTAAAAATCTAAACAACGTGTTTTCCTTCTCTTCACAAACCTATTTTGTCTGTATGTGGAATGCCCTGTGCGTGGGTGATTTCTGTTCTGACTATACACAGAAATGGGTAGATGGATGGACAGATACACTGATAACCATCTTGAACGGACGGAGTGCAGATGTCATTGTGCTGTGCAGAATGTCTTCTGCGCAAGAACCAGCTAAAAAAAAAAAAGAGGGCTTTTGTCTGAAAGAAGATGAAGGCTGAGTGAAAAAAAATATGATCAAAGTTTATAAATTTTATAAAAGCCATTGCTAATGTTATCACAGACTTGTTAACCAGATTTCAGAATATTTGAACTATAGGGTTGTCTTTGAAGTTTGCACAAGAGTGGTTTTAAGACAGATGAAAGGAAGTACTCTCATACGGTGATAAGGAAATTTGTGGAAGTTTTATGAAGTTCCAGGTTGAAAATGCTGGGGAAACATTTTCAGGGGGAGTGACAGATCCATGGAAGATTTATTTATGGAAGCTTAGGGGACATGCAAAACCCTTCAAGGTAAAGAAAGTAACCGTGTTCTTTAGAACGTTCCTTCGGTTTTCCTTTCTAAATCATAATGGATTTGGAGAGAAAAATTACTTATGAATAAGACGCTCATAGTCATTAATGAATTTTTATATATGGACTCAGTGCAAAAATACGAAGATGCCATCAGTCAGGGTCCAATAGACCATGATTTCTAAAATGTTTGTTCCTGAGCAGATCAGTGTTCTCTAATTGGGGTCAGTGGAATTTCTGTCTTACAGAGACATGACCTGCTGTTGTCTCCCAACCTTCAGCTTCAGCCCCTGGACGTGGATGCAATCAGACCTCCTCCTTCCCCTTAGGGTGGGGAGGGCGCCCCTTCTCTTTTCTTCATTTCTGTCTCACGTTATAAGCCCATTCACTGCATGTGAACAACCACTTCTGAAAAACACATTCTTCTCACACATGGACTTCGCGTCCAGATTTAGAAGATGATTTCTGCAGAAATACCTTTCCTTCTGCCCTTCCCATCTGTCCGACTTGAAAAAGCGTCCTCCGAGGCCCCGTCCCTGAGCCAGGCGCAGCGCTCGCTGCCTTGGGGGACAGGGGGGCCTGTCCGTCTTCACAGCCCGGGAAGGGGCGCGGGCTAGACTTCCTGTGCAGCCCCCTGCACACTGCCCTGTCACCAAGCCCGGAAAGGCCCTGTGCCGGGTGACTTAACACTCCCGTCACTGGGTGCTCTTGATCCTGTCCGGACGCAGGACCTGGTGCTTTCGGGTTGCGCTGGGCGCTGAGTATGATGTCATCGGTCCTGGAGACATTGCTCTCCTCCCATCCTACAGATGAAGGAGGCGTGTGCAGAACTGGGAAGCCCTGGGGTGTGTCTCTGAAGGGCAGGGCGAGGGAGTGGCCGGGCCAGGCTGTCAGATCTGGGGCCTCTGAGGGCAAACCCGTGTTCCGCTGGGGACCACGCGCCCTCACCGTGTCCCTCTGGGAGTGCAGCCCGTGGAGTCACAGCATTGCCCTGCGGAAGGGGCCTCCGTGGAGGGCAGGTTTTCCAGCTGCTGCAGGGAAGGCACGGCCACTTGACACTTTGCAGTTCAAGACTCACTTCCTGCGGATGACCTTGGACCGGCCGTGGCCTGATGCGCGGGAGATGACGGCGCAGTGTGGGCTGGGGGTGCGAGGGGCCCACAATGCTCACGCACACAGCCAAAGGCGTCCGACTCGTATGAAATGAGGCATTCGGGCTCGCTGTGCAGGAGCGTTTTGTGTTGACTGATGCTTCCCGCCTGCCCGGGGCCCCCGTGGGTGTCCCCGTGCCCTTGCCTCCGCCGGGGTGAACCGGGGACCATGACCCAGCCGTGATATCACCGTTCAGGCAGCCGCGGCTCCAGGCCCTGTCATCCAGAGAAGAACAATGATGCCATTTTCCTCCCAAGCCAGAAGGTCTTTTTTCAAAGCAAATAAAATGTCTGAGGCCCCACCGCCTTTGTGTTTGCTGAGATGCCCCCTCCCCCAGCAGCCTCCTGCACAGGGGCTGCCCGGCTAGGCTCCAGGGACCATGTCGGGAGCCTGGGTGGCTCAGTCGGTGAAGCATCTGACTGGGTTTCTGCTCAGGCCACGATCTCACAGTTCATGAGTTCGAGCCCCACATCAGGCTCTGCGCTGACAGCTCAGAACCTGCTTGGGATTCTCTGTCTCCCTCTCTCTCTGCCCCTCCCCTGCTCGTGCTCTGTCTCTGTCTCTCAAAATAAATAAGTAAATGTAAAAGAAAACAATAAGTAGCTATCACCTCTGTTCACATGAATGAAAAATGATCCTTTTTTTTTTTCTTTTTTTTTAGTGACGTTCAACTCAAGGCACACACATTGAAGCCGGATGGCAAGACCTGGGTCTTGGTGCAAACAATTAAGGGTCCTGGCAAAGGTCCTGGCAGACAGCAAGCAGAGAAACTGTTTTGCTGAGAAGGGGAAGGGGGGGCTTGCTTCAGACTGTCCTTGGCCCGGCAGGGTAGTTACATCGGGGGGGGACGAGGCTCTGCAGGGATCAGCTGCCCCAGGGGTTCCCCGACGTGGCCGCTGCCCGTTGGCCCCAGAATCTGCGTGCTGTGTTTGGGACGAGGGCCCCAGAGGAGGAAGACAGCCCCGGGCAGCACAGGCCTCGTGGGCTTGTGACAGAACTTCATTTAACCTTTGAACATCTGGCACCAGACATGCGGAGGAGAGGGGACCGGGCGCCCGCATCGCTCCCTCCTCTCTCCTCCTCTTTCCTTTCTTCCCATCTCTGCAGGAGAGAGGTTTTCAACGCCCATCTAGTTTCCGGAAAGTGTACATTGGTGAGGGCGGGGAGAGAGAGCCCGTCGGTGAGTGTGGATGTCTTATCACTATTGAAACGCAGTTCTGTCCGTAGGGTCTGTCGTGGGTCTGCGGCCCGTGCAGGTGTTTTTTGGCCGTACTTGAGCATCTGAAACTGCAAGAAACGCATTAAATGTGATTTTTCATACTCAACGGGCCTGGCTGCTGTAGCGGTGGGGTATCCCCTCCCCACACCCCTCCCCTCCCACCTCGGCTGAAAACACCCAGTGGGGCCCCTCCCGGAGGCTGTGTCCTGGCGCATGGAGGGAGTCCCACCGCCAGGTACCCGCGAGGGCCGTGGGGGCGTCTTGCTCAAGTCCACAGCTTCTTTGCTGAACAGAGTGTGTTTTTTTCCCCCCTCATGTGGTTCAGCTTTGCTGTTTCAGAAAGAATAATATTTTGTTTGTTTCGTTTTCATTGTTTTTCACGTTTATTTATTTTTGAGAGACAGAGAGAGAGATAGAGTATGAGCGGAGGAGGAGCAGAGAGAGAGGGAGACACAGAATCCGAAGCAGACTCCAGGCTCCACGCTGTCGGCACAGAGCCCGACGCGGGGCTCGAACTCACGGACCGTGAGATCATCACCTGAGCCGAAGTCGGACACTTCACCGACTGAGCCACCCAGGCGCCCCTGTTTTGTTTTTAAGAGAAAGGATTCAGTGTGAATGTGGAGAGAACGAACACAAAAAGATTTAGGTTGCAAATGTTACAACTACGGGCAGTTGTGTGTGTGTGTACATACGTATGGTAAGTGTATTTGGTGTGCAGAAAACAAGTGTGTATGTCTTTAGGAAATGTCGGAAAACAGAGAAGCTGACGGCTTGATGATCATTCTCAGTGTAAAGGTCCAAGTGTAAATGACAGTGGCATTTAACAGCATCATCATCCCGCTGACGAGGTAGGGATCTGCCGTCACCGTAGACTGACCTTCTTCATAGTTTCTTACCAAGTCCCCCCAGGTTCCCATGTTTCCCTGCGGGTGCCCATCGGTGATTTTCCAGCGACCCTGTTGCTCACCGATTGCTCCAAAATTCCTTCCCACAGTTACATGGGGTCACCTGTTCTCTACTTAAAATTCAGAGGGTTGTGCGTGTGTATGTGCATACGTGTAAGTGTATGCGTACGTCTGTTTTTAAAGAGGTGTGGGTGAATCAGAGAAAATTCTGACAGGTGTGTTTTGAATTAGAGATAAAATAATAGTGGGGCGCCTGGGTGGGTCACTGGGTTAAGCGTCTGACCTTGGCTCAGGTCACGATCTCACGGTTCGTGGGTTCGAGCCCCACGTCGGGCTCTGTGCCGACAGCTCAGAGCCTGGAGCCTTCCTCGGATTCTGTGTCTCCCTCTCTCCGCCTCACCCTTGCTTGCATTCTGTCTCTCTCTGTCTCTCAAAAATGAATCAATGTTAAAAAAAAATTTTTTTTTAAGAAATTAAATAATAGAAAAACTGGTGAGTCCATTTCACATCTGTTCCTGGGTGTATTTGTCCCCTCTGTTCTGGGTAACTTAATATCTGTCACCTTCATCCAGGATGTGAGGTTCTTGGATTACCCTTCAGTTTATTCAATGAACACATAATACAATGGGTGCCCCTGTTCTTTAGACGCGCCATATTGAAGTTGGGGGTGCCTTGCTCATACTAAAATATCACATCTCTGACCTGTAGTATCAGTAAGCCAAAGGCTCACTCTTGCCTAAGTTGTAAAATTTAGTAAATTTCCTTCAGAGGGGTTCCTTTAAAGATGTTTAAGTCTTATTGTCTCGAGCCATTGACTGTACAGTCTTTGTGTCAGGCATGACTGTTTATTTTATTTGGCTTCTAATTATAGGAGACACCTCAGGTTTTAGATACATGTAAATAATGGGATGGCTACCTACGTAATTACAGGAAGGAAGAGGGCAGATGAGTTCCTAGCAGCTCTCTGCCTTAGAGAGCCCAACCACGTGAAATTGCCTAAAGGGAGTTTGGGACTTGACCTCCTTCTCCATATTTATCAAGCACTTCTAGAGTTTTCTTTGCAGCGTCCTATAACAGAGGTTGACACACTTTCTCTGCAAAGGGCCAGCTAGCTGATAGCTTGGGTTTTGCAGGCTGTACATCTGTGTTACAACTACCGGGCTCTTCGGTTGTCGCACAAAAGCGGCCATGCGCAGTATGTAGACAAGTGAGCTAGCTGTGTTCTAATACAAATAAAACAAAGGGGGGGCTGCACCTGGCCCGCCGGCCGTGGTTTGGAGAACCCTGATGCGTCCGTATCCTTCATGTGTATTTATTCCTCACTCTTGGTAGACAGGTTGAACCTCCACGGGCCGAGCCCAGGGAAGATCACATTCTTTCACTTTCCATTCTAGTTTTAGAAAAAGGTACGTTACAAAAACAAACAAACAAACCCATGCACAGAAGTAAATGGCGAACAAGGCTTAACTTATAATCCTTGCTGAGGCATGTATGTCCGGGTGTGGTGAGGGGGTGGTTGCGGTGAAGGGATTAAGGAGTCATAAGAAGATGTGCTCCGGTTTGGCTTAAAGCAAATGAATGAAGCCCCATGTTTGTAGTCAGCACTTTGGGGAAGGGGGCTCGTGAGGCCTTTGCATACCCCGTCTTCACACCAGGCAGACCCGACCATTACCTTCCGCCAAAGACTTGTCAGTTACCTCCCCCGTGAGTGGAATCCCACACGGGGGTTCTCTGAGAAGGCCAAATCTGCCAGATGGGGTGTTAAACAAACCGGATTTGGCAGGATGCCGTGAAAAAAGCAATTCCGCTCTTCTGCACTGTCCCGCTGCTGCTGTTTTCATCTCTAGCGGGCCGGGTTTCAGGCAGGACCTACAATGAATCTGCTCACCTTCACGGAAATAAATACCGGTGAACGTATTATTCGCGCTCTCCAGGGGAACGGAATCAATAAGAGAGAGAGAGACAGAGAGGGAAAAAAAGAGAGACAGAGACAAAGAGACATAGATTGTGTAGGGAATCGCTCAAGTGGTTATGGAGGCTGATCTGTCGTCTGAGAGCCGGGGAGCCAGGAGAGCCAGTCCGAGTCCAAATGCACTGATTCTTGAGGGCAGAGGAAGGGGGTTGCGGCTCAAGCAGAGACACTATTCGCCCATCCTCTGCTTTTGGTTCTGTTCATGCCCTCTGGACTGGATGATGCCCTCTGGCACGGGGAGGCGGTCATCTTTATTAGTCCACAGATTCACATGCTGATCTTTTCCAGAAAGACCCTCACAGACACACCCAGAAATAATGTTTTATTACCAGTTATTTGGGCTTCCCTCAGTCCAGTCAAGCTGATGCATACAAGTAACCATCTCAGCCTTGATCATTGTCTCATGCAGTGACTTCGTGGGACGATCCTGGGGGGGGGGGGGGGGGGGGGACGGATGACCATTGGAATGGGGACACCTGGAATCTCCAGCCTCTATACTGATCATGGGCTCTGTCCCCACCAAGACTTAGACATTGGGTATTTCCCCAGATAGAGGAAGAAGGTTCTGGTGCATGGCTGGAGCAGAAGAAAAAGACAAGTGTCTCTCATATCCTCATCCGTCGATCTTTTCTGTGTTTGTATAAGTTTGTTAGCAGGACAGAGGGCTAGCAATGTGCTGTCTGTGTCAGAGTTTTATACGCATTTCAAAATTTGGTGATGTTTCCAAATCTCTCTTACAAAAAGTTTATACTCGTTTATAATCCTACCAGTAAAGCGTGAAAGTTCTGATTTCTCTGCTCCCTCCAAACACTGGATATGTTCAGTTATTCAAGTGAAATGTTTTTATGAGAAGCACCAAAGTTCCTCAGGAAATTCCTAGTTGGAATGGTGTAATCTCACTCTGTCTGAGATTTTATGAGATTTTTATATATGTAGCAAATGCGGTTTCTCTTAAAACAACAAACAATAACATTTTCAAAGAGAAGTACAGCTGTTACGATATTAATAAATTTACTTGAAATCTTTCAGAAGATCCTAAATTTATTCCACAGTATCACATATGCATTAATAGACACCAAAATATATTATTCATGTGTGCATGTGTATATGTGTGTGTGCGTGACACTGAAAAGTATATGCATATGTACAGTTATATGTACATAAAGAACATCACACTAATTAAGATTGTTTTTTACTGTGGTGAGATCACTTTCCAGTCACTATAAAAGGTGTTAATCCATTTTATGGCTAATATACTTCAGCAAAAGGAATGAGCTCAGCAAGACATTGATGCCAAGCTGGGTGTCCACACTGAAAGGTAGCCTGTAGTGTTTTCGATCTACGTTTCCTAAAGGTGTAGGTGTAAGTAAGTAGGATTAAAAATAATAAGGATGAAAGTCCATGATCTAAAAGTGTGAGAAAGACCGGCGTTTAGCAAAGTTAAACAGATTTCCTTTCTGTAGGGTGTCCCCATGCCTCAATATGCTGCTGATAGTTTCATCTCCCAACGGAGAAGGTAACAGGGAGGTTTTCCCCATGGATAAAATAAATCACTTTTATCATTGGGCTACATCTGTTTTGGGCTTGTGTATTACAATTCCTGGTGTCAGAGCATTTTGAATACAAGAGTATTCACCCAGCCCATGTCCTCATGAGGACAATGACTGCGGTGCTCTTCTGTGCACAGACCCCCTCAATCAGGGAACTGTCCTGTTCGCTAGGACAGTTTCTTACTTGACGAAAATACTCATAGTGTTGGACTGACTGGATATGCAAATGGATTCATTAATTCCATTTAATTGGAATCCAGACAACTGACATTCTCTGCTGACTTCAAGTCTTGCCTTGTGCTGGTGTTGGTGACGTCTAGAACCGACTTTGACTTCGTATTTGCATATTTATTAGAAATCTTCAAAGTCCCCTTCGGTGGAGCAGCCATTGTTCATACCTAATTTTGGCATTTTGTATTTCAGCCCAGTCTTCGAATGTTATGAAATATTATCATTTCTCAAGGACATAAGTAGCTTCTGCTCTTTCTTCTGTGGGCTTTTCAGTGGAGATTCAGAAGGGGGATTAATTTGTATTATCTGCTCGCCTGAGTCATTGGGTGATGATGTCTTCATGCTGTGTCTATGCTCGGTGTGTGTGGAGAACGCTTCCTATTGTGGTCACCCACTAAACACGACTTATCTTTTGAACCCAGTCTTTTCGCCAGTAAGATGTGTGTCCGTGGCACTCTGTACAAACCCCTGTCCCACAATCGTATTCGTCGGAGCCTTGGTACCTCCCGCGTGTGGCACGCGGTAACATCTCAGTTGATGCTCGTTAGACAAGTAATTGTATGATCATGTGGACAGTTCTGCTTACTAGACTACATTTTTCTTTGGTAAAGTTTGTTGTTTCTGAAAATGCAGTTCTAAGTTCAACCGAGTATAGCTAGAAATGAGTGCTGGAGCTCATTATTTCTCCAACTTGGGTCATGCAAACATGCATTTGAAGGAGGTAAGAGTTTTCATGGACTCACAGTGCTGATTTAAACAACTGATGGTGTTGTATAATTGTACACAAATTCTGAGCTGGCTATAAATACTTCATGCTTCTAAGTCCAATAAAACAAAAACACACACCTTTATACCGGACTATGAGATTTAAAACCAGTAAAATGCCAATTAACATTGCTTAATATGGAAAATTAGGTTTGCCATTAAGAAAGTGCCATTGAGGGGCACCTGGGTGGCTCAGTTAGTTGAGCGTCCGACTTGAGCTCAGGTCATGATCTCACGGTTCGTGGGTTCGAGCCCCGCGTCGGGCTCTGTGCTGACAGCTCAGAGCCTGGAGCCTGTTTCAGATTCTGTGTCTCCCTCTCTCCCTCTCTGCTCCTCCCCTGCTCACACGCTGTCTCTCTCTCAAAAATAAATAAAGATTACATTAAAAAAAATTAAAAAAAAAAAGAAAGTGCCATCGAGATGTAAGTAGGATATTCATACTTACATCTCGATGGCACTTTCTTTTTTTTTTAATTTTTAGGGAAAAGTCTTCTGATCTCTGCACGACTCTGGGAGCTGCTGGATGATGCCTTAAGGCTTCCCTGCTTCCCTGTATTCAAACTTGTAATCATAAATGTAAACCAAAGTTATAAGTATGTACCCATGATGCATTTTCTCCTTAAAAATAAACACATTCACTAGCTCTGTCCATCAGAAAAGTCTAGAAATAACACCTCACCCAGAAACAATCAGCACCGCTAACGTCCTAATTATGATCTCTAATTACCCTTCCCCCCTAAAGGGAGCAAGTTCTCCTCGAAGAAAATGCTGCTTCCAGGTCTCGGCAGGACACATAAGCATGATCCTAGACCAGCTTCTTGTTCCAGAAAGTGACAAGTCTTTCTGAATGACTAGGGTCATGACAAAAAGAATCGGAAGCCAGGGTACAAGGATTCCCACTGGCCGCACGGAGGCAAGTCGAGCACCACAGAGGTAGTGACCACGCTTGATCACAGCACATCTGATCGCCCAGATCCACGCCAGCACAATGCGAACGCCATCTACACACTGAGACAGAACATGAAAGGAGGAATATTTTCACGGCTTCTTCCAGACTATACTATTATTCTGAAAACTAGTCGATATAGGGTACAACACAGGCATTTGTCCCACTTTACTGTATGAATTGTGCTTCTGGGTTAAAAAAAAAAAAAAAAGGAAAAAAAGAAAGTTCTTTATACAAGAAACTTGGGCAACAGAATCAGAGAACGAGACTATCACAGTTTGCTAACCTGTAATGACCCCCAAATCAAGGTAGGGGTCATCGGTGCTGTCCAAACCACGAGGTGAAGAGGTGACAGAGGATGGAGAAGGATGTGCGGAAGGCTCGCCCAATGCAACACAGAGGGAAACCAGCAGAATCCTGGGTGTCTGTGTGATGTTGTGGGTGGCATACGGCCTGCTGACCATTCTCTCCCCAAAGCCAGTCTCCATCTCATTCTGTCTCTCCATCAGTGCTGCTCGGTAGAAACACAATGAGAGCCAGATGAAACCTTACATTTTCGAGCAAGTACCTTAAATGGGCTAAAACACGAGAATTAATTTTGAGTATTTATTATTTAATTCGGTGTATCCAAAATGTTTTAAATTCATAATCTTATCAGTGGAAGAAAGATCGATGAGCTACTGTACGTTCTTTTTTTTCATACGAAGTCTTTGAAACCTGGTGTATGTTTTACACTTACACGAACGAAATCTTAACTTGGGTTGCGAAATTTCCATTGGATTTTATAAAATTTACAGTTAAAAAAGTAGGTTCACATATCAAAGCTGTTCCAGTCGTACTTGAAGGTTTTCCAATGACTGAACAGAGTATCAGTCTTTAAATTTGCATTAATTTAAATTAAATTAAATGGCACTAAAATAAGAATTCATTTCCTCCGTCACAGAAGCTGCACTCCGGGTGTTCAAGGACCGTATGAGCGAGTGGCAGTCTGGTCTCTTGCACAGAAAGATGTAGATCTTTCTACCACATCACAAGAGCGTGCAAGTTTCCGAGAAAGGGAGCGCACATCGCAGGCATCAGGCACCAGAATCCAGAGTGTGGGAAACTCTACAGGAGAAGGAATCCAATTTATTGCAAATTAAAAAAATAAATAAGTAAAAGGAGGAAGAACCAGGAGATTAATGAGATTTAAGAGATTTGTGAGCCAAATGTAATGTTTGGAATGTGCTGGATTCCGATTTTGACACGTCAACCAGATATATACATATTCGTAAACACAGGCACATAGACACATGCATATACAAACATAGGCTTACCATTAGGTGATTTGAATTATGCATTTAAATGTAATCCGTATTTAGTGGAATTGAGTTATCACCAATTATTGTGATTATTGATCCTGGTATTGTAGTTATCCTTTCAGAGACAGTCTGAAGTGCTTACTTACACATGAAATGATAGCAACTCTGAGATTTCCTTCAAAATATTACTGAGGACTGAAAAAAGGGATTATGTGGGATTTGTCGGTCAAACAAGTTGGCCTGTGTTCATATTGTTGAAACGGAGTGATGGGGATGTTGGGGGATACTACGAAATTGGCAGCAAATGGGATAATATTAAGAATGCTGGACATTTGGTCGAGTGTAATAATGGCGTGTGATGACATGGGTGGGGGTGGGCGGGTCTTATCTACAATGAACATGCAAGCATGTGAACTCTTAGACTTGGCTTAAAACATTTCCAGAAAAGATCGCGGGTGAGGGAGGATGGGAATACGGGCACATCCCTGAGCCTGGTGTGGGAGGCATTACCCCGGCTCCCCAGGGCATGGCTCAGGCACCCCCGGCCTCCCATGAGGGACCCCTCCCCACCCCCCAGCAAGACACAGGGCTCAGGACAGCACTCAGACATCAGAAGGGCAAGTCCTTGACCTCTCTCACTTGGAGTCAAAGCTCAAGGCTCTGTCTCGTGGGTTTGCTTTGTTTTCTGAGGATCTAGGCTGCCTTTCTCAAACTTGCGTGCGTGCGTGTGTATGTGTGTGTGTGTGTGTGTGTGTCCTTGAGCCCGGCCGAGGGCTCCTAATGCCAGACCAAGAAAAATGGCTTGAAAAGTCTGTGCTCTTTACATTAATTCCCCAATAAAAGGCAACGCCTGGGTTTGTTTACTGTTACTGCACGTGGGGATCATTAAATCCAAGTGGATTAATGCCGATTACAGCCTGCGTCGTTCCAGAAATCTCAACCTGGGCTAGGACTCTCCCTGCCATCAATTTGAATTACTTGCACTGTGTCAGCGCTATTTTAAGAGGATCAATGAAGGTTTATGAAGAAAAAAAGCCTTGTCACCGACTCCAAAATGGACCAAATTAATTAAGGTTCTGGAGCCAAATCTATGACACTTTTTATATATTGTTACTTTTTATGGGCCAGAGGCTGACACTGATTAGAACAAAAAGACGCACCTTTTCTGCTGAGCACAGTGGATGTTTTTCAACAAGCAGGTATTCGTAACCGAACTTTCTCGGTTGCCAGGATGGGGTATCACTGGCATATTTCTTATAAAAACATGAGCAGCTCCCAGAGTTATGTGAGTGCACTGTGTGAAGGCTTTATTCTCTGGGCCCCAGTAGTTTTAATTTCTTTTTTTAATGTTTATTTCTTTTCGAGACAGAGCATGAGTAGGGGAGGGGCAGAGAGAAAGGGAGACACAGAATCGGAAGCAGGCTCCAGGCTCTGAGCTGTCGGCACAGAGCCCAACGCGGGGCTCGAACTCACGGACCGTGAGATCGTGACCTGAGCCGAAGTCAGACGCTTCACCGACTGAGCCCCCCAGGCGCCCCTGGGCCCCAGTAGTTTTAAAACAAATTAAAAACTACAACTACCAGTTCTTAGTAAAAATCTCCCTGGATGTAAGGTTCTCTACGTCCCCAGCAGGGGGGCTCTCCTCCTCCCCGTGAAGAGGTCCATTGTGTAGTTCTTCCCGTTGGGTTTGGGGCCCGTCTGCACCAGGGAAGCTGCAGGAGACCATGTGGCCCCGCTGTGTGGTCCTGGGTGAACCAAGAAAGCAAGACAGCCTGTATTCCTATTGTTTCACCTCACCTCTGTGTCCTGGGATTCTCCTTTTGGCTTTCTGACACACAGTGCAGTTGACAGAGACTGAGTAGAATCCAGGATTTTAAGTCTCTGCCACGGTCTTACCACCCAGACGCAGAGCAAGCCACCTAAGCCCTGGCACTCCCTGGTCTCGTTGCTCGGTTGGCGCACTGATCAAATGCAACTGGCTAGGGCAGCTGTCTGTTAGCTGCGTAGATATCCACCTACCTTTGTCCCACTTCTGCCTTTCAAGGCTTGTTCTGAGTCTTTACACGTTAGAGGGCTAATCCGTGAAACCCATGCAAAATGGAGCACCGACATCGACAGTTAGCTTCTGTGGTTTGTAACAAATTACTCTGTTTTCGCAAATAGTAGATATTTGGGACACTGTGGGAGGCCCATGAAGGAGAAAATGGAGGGCAGGGGAGTCCTTCCAGAAGCCCCCTGAGGTGTACCTGCTGCAATCTATGGCTTACTTTTTAGTTTTTTTTTTTTTTAACATTTATTTATTTTTGAGAGAGAGAAGGAGAGACAGAGTATGAGCAGGGGAGGGGCAGAGAGAGAGGGAGACACAGACTCTGAAGCAGGCCCCAGGCTCCGAGCTGTCAGCACAGAGCCCAGTGCGGGGCTCGAACCCATGAACCACAAGACCATGACCTGAGCTGAAGTCGGGTGCTTAACCGACTGAGCCCCCAGGCGCCCCGGTCCATGGCTCGCCTTAAGGCAGGACCTGCGTGCTGAAAGTGGATGCAAGGCCCTGGCAGAAGGAGCTTACTTTTCTAAAACATGGTTTCCCTTTCTCCTTCCACCACTTTGTCGCTGGGAAAGCCGTCCCGAGGGGGAGCACAGCTCCCTTTGGACCCGTGCTCTTTGGTGGCTGCTCTGTACCCCATGCTCCTTGCCACTGTGATGGCACCGCTCTGGGGGCTCTGTCCACGCAGGGCCACGGGGACAGGTGGGTGGAGAGCATGGTGAGGGGCAAGTCAGGCAGGAAGGGACTCAGGACTGGAGAGCGGAGACCAGAACGTGCCCTCGGAGCCGGCTGGCATCCGGGACCCGGGAACCGCCCTAAGCTGTTCCGTTGTGTGAGCTGGTGTGCTCCCTGCAGGCTTCCGTCCAGCTCGGGGTGGGTTTCTCCAAATTGCAGCCCGAAGGGTCTTCCTTGATGTGCCCCCAACCGGCCGGTCAAAACAATGGCTGGTGCGGCATAAGGTGAGCAGACCAACAGGGACCCTTGTGGATCGGTGGCTGCAGATGGGTGGCACTTTGTCCCCTCGTCACGTGTCTGTGGCACCTGCAGACACTAGGCGTAACACCCCCAGCCTGCATCCGTCATGTTTGCACGTCGCCCCCTAAGTTCGCCCCACTTGTTCAGAACCTGGGATCCTTTCCCAGGAGGAGAACGGGCGACGTGGTGTCCACCCCTGTGTCAACAGTTTCCTGGTGAGTTTCTGTACATCACTCACTCCAAATAAACAGGGATTTATAGTACCCAGTGTCCCTCGTAGAGTGAGAGAGTCCGCCGGTGAATTGTGAAACACAGAGACCAGATTCACCAGCACAGTCACTGGAAGACGCCGGCAAGATGATAGGTCACCTCCTTCCTTTGGGACCTCTGGCCTTCTGGATGGCGTTGACGCTTCCCTCACACCGTGTCCCTGTTCACAGCGCTCCATTATGCTCTCCCGGTCTGCAAAACCCCCTGAATACAGTCACAGACCCTACACGTCCAAGTCCTAAATAAGAAGGGAGGACGTGAAGCCTTCTACTCTGGAAAAACCACGCTGACGCACAGGGGGTCCCAGGGCGCGCCGGAGAAGGAAGATGCGGAAAACAGAAGGCCCTTGGTGATGGTGCCTGGGAGGGTGCGTGAAATTGCATTAACGTTGTCGTCCCTGCCCTCACGGTGACCACGGCAAGATCGGACTTGGCGTCGCGAGTCAGATACAAGCGTATCTCATGCACGTGACATGCATCACACCGTTTCCGGGATTAGGAAGTTAGTCTATGTGGGAATAAATTCCAAGACACCGTGAGTGCCGTTTGTCCAGCTTCTTCCTGGAATCGCCGTCTTTTGGGGGCTGTGTGGTCTGGAACAATGACAGCGTTTTTAGGATGCCTGTGTCACCCTGACGCCCAGAGTTCCCCAGCAGAACTCTAATCACTGGGAAGTAAGAGCTGGTTCCCATCTCCAGCCATGAATGCGAGTGGCCCAGCCACACAGGTTCAAGGTTCCAAAGAAGTGAATTTGGAAATTAAGAAATCCTAAACGTCAACCAGGGCTTACATTCCTCTGCTCCAGGCTTACGTCCTGATGGAGCAAGTCTCCTGTTACTGACAGCACCTTTCTCTATGACCCGGCTGGCTAGTCAAGCTCTGAAGCACCCCGAGTGCCTCTGAGTGCTCCCGTGCCCCCCCCCCCCCCGCTGCCCCCGCTTGCCCGCTGGTCACCACCAACCACGAGCGTCTGAATGGTTTTGCAGAGTTCCTAAGACACTCACACCCGTGATTGTGTCTGGTCCTCATACAACTCTGACGTAGGAGGACATTTATGGTTGTTGCGATTTTACAGAAGGGGTACTGGTGTTCGATTCCAGGGTTACTTGCACAGCCATCAGGCTTCCGTGGCTTGAAAACCCGAAGCCGGAGCCCGAGCTCAGGATCTTGAGATCAAAATCCCACGTGCTTGCTTTCTTTCTTTTTTTTTTAACGTTTATTTATTTTTGAGACAGAGAGAGAGACAGAGCATGAGTGGGGGAGGAGCAGAAAGAGAGGCAGACCCAGAATCGGAAGCAGGCTCCGGGCTCTGAGCTGTCAGCACAGAGCGCGACGCGGGGCTCAAACTCACAGACCGTGAGATCATGACCTGAGCCGAAGTCGGATGCTCAACCGACAGAGCCACCCAGGCGCCCCTACGTGCTTTCTACTTGGGTGAAGTTCCCGCTCCGAGTAGATGTGGGGGGCAGGGGTGCTGAGGGCGGACAGGAGGAAGATGTCGGGGGGCGGGACCCGTGTGCGCAGGCTGCCAGAGCAGTTTGTGATGGAGGCAGATTTGGTTGTCTCTGCTAACGTTGCTGATGAGCTCAGTCACTCTCCTCCTTCACTCCTGCTGGCCATGGAAGCAGGTCACAGATGCGAGTTGTGCCTTAACAAGTCACTGGGACCCACGGTTGTCCCCCAGAGCACATCTTCCCCCCCACCCCCTTCGCAGACTCGGGCTCCTCTGTCCCAGATGTGTTTGCTCAGCGTCCTGCCGGGTTTCACCAATCCGTCCACACTCACGAGCATCCCACCTTGGACTTCTGCTGCCTGGTGCAGGCCTCAGCCACCCACTCGAGCTCACCCGCAAGCAGGCAGACCCCGGCTCTGGCCGTCCAGCCACACGCGGGAGGGCTCGCGGAAGCTCTGGCACTGACACCTGCTGGGAAGGGGACCGGCAGCCACCTCGTGGGCTCCCGAGTCATCCAGAGCGGCTCCTCTGTTCTTCCCCGAGGACGTGGTTCTCCCACGGCCGAGTGGGGGAAATCCCACGGGCACAAGTGGGAGAGAGTAGCAATGTGGTTTTCTGTCAAGTCTAAGAGGCTTAAATTGTTTGCATCCTGTAACCAAATCTGCTTCAAGTCACAAAAGAGGCCTGGAGGGCAAGTCCAAATCCAGGCTCGCACGAGAGTACTTTCTGTCTCTACTTAACGATGTCTCAAGGGGCGCCCAGCTCGGTCGGCTGAGCGGCCGACTTCGGCTCAGGTCACGATCTCGCAGTTTGTGAGTTCGAGCCCCGCGTCGGGCTCTGTGCTGACAGCTCGGAGCCTGGAACCTGCTTCGGATTCTGTGTCTCCCCCTCTCTCTGCCCCTCCCCTGCTCGTGCTCTGTCTCTCTCAAAAATAAATAACCTTTAAAAATTTTTTTAAAAATGTTTCCAGAGGAACTGAGCAGGAAGCACACTGTGTATGCAGTAGCTCATAATAAAGCAACATCAGTATAAATGTGCAGTCATCGGACAGTCTTCCCCTTTTAATTCCATGGCCAACCAAATTCACTTCCAAATCATTAAGACTATTACAATTAAGTGTGCATAAAATGATTATAAAATAAAAGAAATACTCCTTTCTAAAGTGGTGTCTTGGGGCGCCTGGGTGGCTCTGTCCGTTGAGCGTCCGACTCGATTTCAGCTCAGATCGTGATCCTACGGTTGGGGGATTGAGCCCCACATCGGGTTCCGTGCTGCGCTTGGAGCCTGCTTAAGATTCGCTCTCTCTCTCTCCCGATCCCCTCTCTCCAACTCTCTCTAAAATTAATTGATCCATTAATCAATATAAAAATGAATAAATAACACTAAAATTAATTAATTCATGAATCAAGATAAAAATTGACAAATGAAAATATTAATCAATATAAAAATAGATAAAATTAAAATTAATTAAAAATTAAGTGATGTTTCTTGAAGCAGCCGATTTAGCGACACAGTTGGACTGTTTATGTAGCAGAGAAACACAAGAGGAATAAATGAGCAGAGACAGGACTTTTGACTGGAAGGTAAAATGCACCACTTTCTGCCTCAGCAGTGACGAAACATGTTGGTCCAGAAATGTGGGGAGCATCTGAATCCAGAAATCTCGGCCAGCAGAAGAGCCTCTCGCTCACGAACCCCGGGGTCGAACAGCACAGAAGGCAGTCCCCGTGGCACCAACAGAGAGCTCCAGTGGGTGCGATTTTGTAGTTTCTTAACCTAAAATGGAAAGTGTGCCTCGGGAAGAGCAGGTTTTAATCACGGTATTTCTAAGGAAGCAGCAGTGTAGGGACAGCGCTTTTCCATGCACAGGTGTTGCTTCTGTTCTGGGCTTGCATGAGCTTTTACATTTGCTAGACACCAGCTCCCTTTGCTCCGTAAGGCCCCCTCCCAAGGGCCGCCTGTGAGATGGGGTCGGGGGGAGGGTCCCTCTCCCCATTCCTGGTGATCCCAGTGGCTGGCATCATAATGAAGGAAAATATGAGTGAGCAAACGAAAACAACTCCATAAATAGCAGTAATCTCCATTGGAAAATCATCTTATCAATAGAGACATGTGTCGAATGTGCGTTGAACGGGCTGATGGGATCTGCTGGAGGCAGGGGCCTCTCATCTGTCTAAGAGGCCGGCTCGGGGCCACAAGCAGAGGCCGGCCCCCCAGGCCCGACTGGCCGAAGCCCTGCGTTTCGCGACAGCTCCCAGGGGAGGCTGTGGCAGGTGCCGGGCGCGCGTGGAGGAGGCTTGAGGACGCGGCAGGGTGCCCAGCCAGGTGTCCGCACCCATTCACCCGCCATCGAGGTTGGCCAATGCTGAATGTAGGCGTTAAGTTCACAGGTGAGGCTTTTCCCCCGGGAAAGTCTCCAAGCAGGACGGGGTCGCTGAGCTGGGTGGGGTCTCAGGCCGCTCGCTCGGCCACAGCCAGCCTCCCTGAGCGGGGACGGCCTCTTTCTTACTGATCTTTCATGTTTGGTTCCTCTGAGTGGTTCTTAA
Organism: Panthera leo; assembly: GCF_018350215.1. Classification (NCBI taxonomy): domain Eukaryota; kingdom Metazoa; phylum Chordata; class Mammalia; order Carnivora; family Felidae; genus Panthera; species Panthera leo. The sequence continues at coordinate 3,146,709 of NC_056685.1, read as the reverse complement.
GGCATCGAAGGGGTAGGTCAGTTTTTTTCTTTCTTCTTTTCTTCTCTTTTCTTTTCTTTTCTTTTCTTTTCTTTTCTCTTTCCTTTTTGTTTCGTTTCATTTCTTTTCATTTCTTTCCTTTTCGTTTCCTTTCTTTTAGTTTCTTTTCATTTCTTTCCTTTTCGTTTCCTTTCTTTTAGTTTCTTTTCATTTCTTTCCTTTTCGTTTCCTTTCTTTTAGTTTCTTTTCATTTCTTTCCTTTTCTTTCCTTTTTGTTTCCTTTTAGTTTCTTTTCTTTCCTTTCCTTTTCATTTCGTTTCTTTTCTTTTCTTGCCTTTTCATTTCATTTCGTTTCATTTCGTTTCTTTCTTTCTTTCTTTCTTTTTTTTTTTTTTTTTTTTTTTTTGTGGGAGGTATTTGTGCAGTTGGGCATTCCGAAAAAGTTCTTATTATTTAAGACTCCACATCCCCTGGCTTTTATGGATCTGTGACAATGTAGTCTGATCATTCTAATTCTCACAGGCACGGTCAATAAGGACCAAGGAAACCTGGTGAAACACGGTGTCTCAGAATTCACTGATTGCTTCTGCTCAAACTTCCTCTTTTCACCCCCGTCCATGCTCCGGGGTGATCCAGACAGCCTGTGTTCCATCCCACATTCCAGGACAAAGTCCAAGCGAGACATGGCATTTTCTGAGAATCTTGCATTTCTCATTCCGTGGACCAAATAAGCAGGCTGACATTCTAAAATATGTTTAGCCCCAAGCTGATTTACTTGCACCTTAAATGAGAACGCTCCCTGCAGGACTTTGGCAACGTGGAAGCTTCAGGCACAGGGTGGCAGGCCCAGGAGCCAGTGATGTGCCCGCGGCAGGGCTTACGGTCCCTCCTGCACCGCATCTCAGACCAGGCTGAATGCACAGGGAGGGAGTCCTCTGTGCCCTGGGGTTCTGCGAAGCTGTCCCAGGGTAGACCTGGTGTCTGAATGAAGATCAGTCAACAGAGCTCCCTCGGGTCCCTTTGAACCTACCCCCCTGCAAATGCGCCCTCATGAGCTACCTCTTGGTAGGCAGGCCAGCGTCCACACCTGTCGCCCCTCTTCTCGTAAGAGCTCATTTGGTTGTCTGTTAAAGTCCGCCTGGAAAGGAAGGACCCGATTTCAGATGGACCCAAGGGTGTCCTAGGAATTTTGATTAGAACATGCATTGTTACATTTTAACTAACATCCTTCTGTTGACCTCAAACCCAAGAAATGTGGAGGTTAGTACACTGCCTTCATTTTCCCCCGAATAAGCTGAGGGGAACTTAAGATTTCGGAATTCACACGGTGAGAAGATTCCCTTGTAAAATTTAAAACATGAGACCATTTTTAAATTGCTTTACGTCCGATATATTTCAGTGACCCGAAAGAGTTTTTACGGGCATATCAGTGGGTCCCTCCCTGCCTTTTTTTTTTTTTTTTTGCCAGAAATAAGCAGTTCTTTATACATGGACCGAGCGTGTCTGAGCGCAGCAAATGACGACCACTATTTGTGATTGTACCGTTAACCGCGTTTCCTCTGTGTGCACACGTAGTGACACTATGCACGTTATACACATGCGTATATATCCTTTACATATGTAGTCTGCCTCCTCGATTACAGTAATGACGTCTTTCCACGTAGAATCTGAAACGAGGGTTCAGAACACGAGACTGGGGTCGTTCGTGCAGCGGAAACCCCCGGGCTTAGAATCCATAGCACTTCCGTCCAAGTGCTGAGTAGTTTTACTTTCTACCTGATTTTCCTCAGAAGAGTCATTGACACCTCATGTCAGACAACACTTCCTCCCTGGGAAGTTGGATGCTCCTCTCACTCCCCGGCGGGGCGGAGCCTGAGCTGGCCCGCAGGCGGGCGGCCCCGCCCCTGCAGCGGGGTGGGGGGGGGGTGCTGGAGATGGCAGGTGTATGAGTGGCCACATGAGTGAGTGCCCATGGTGACTCAGTACGTCTCAGAGGGAATTGCCTCACAAAGTCCTATCAGACTGGAAAACCTTTTCTTGTAAATGCCACCATCTCGTCAAAATACGTTCTGGGTTACGCACATCTCAGGTATTTTAGGATCATGTGAAGATTCCGTGCATATTTAAAAAGAAAACTACGCTGTCATTGTTGGAGGCTGCTTGTGTCCGAGTCAAACCAAACCACATCTCAGGGGTAAAAAAAGAAAGATTGTCCTTCCCTGGATCGTGGAGGCGGGGTCCTCAGGGACCAGCCTGTCTGGGAGGAACACTAGCTTGAGGGTGAGGGCGGCGGGGGGTTGGAACTTTGATACAGGCTGCGTGTGAGGACCTACTGAGGGCAGGCATTTTTGGAGGAGGTTGAGGCGAGGGGGACCGGCCGATCCTGACAGCAGAGGCAAGAGCAGGTGCCGTGGAGGAAGGACCGATCCTACAGGGCCCCCAGCCACGCTGAGAAGTCTGTTTCTTTTCTTAAATGCAGCAGGAAACTTCTGAGGGACTTGAAGTGAGGATGGAGGTTAAAACCCATTCTGGCCGCGGAGCCGGAAACCCTGGAGGCAGGAAGGACGTGCCTGTTTGCTCAGACACAGGGCTATGAGCCCGAGCAAGAGGGTGACCACCCAGGACAGCACACGCACAATGGATCCAGATGTGACACAGAGAGGGTGGGGACCCAGGACGAGCCCAGATGTGAGGCAGAGAGGACAGGGACCCAGGATGAGTCCAGATGTGAGGCAGAGACGATGGGGATCCAGGATGGGTCTAGATGTGAGGCAGAGAGGATAGGGACCCAGGACGGGTCCAGATGGGAAGCAGGGGGGCGGGTCCAGATGTGAGGCAGAGACGATGGGGATCCAGGATGGGCCCACATGTAAGACAAAGAGTCAGGGAGTCCCCGTGGCCCCTGGATGTTGGGAGCACCCAGGGCAGACTCTGTCCTCGGAGACACATGCTGGACTTTTGGCTGGAAGTATTGGTAGCCGACATTCAGGGCCAGATTTCAAGGTAGGGGAGGCAGATGTGGGGTGCGTTGAGACCACATGAGGAAATGGTGGGAGCAGCATGGCACCTAGGGCAGGTCTGTGAAAGTCACAGAGAGGGGACTGTCAGGGAGGCAGGGCAAAGGGAGGGAGAGCGCAGCATCGGCACCACCCCGCCCTGGCTCGATGGCACCTCAAGGAGGGAATGGTAAGCATCCATCGGGTGAAGATGAGCATCTCTGGTTTAGCAGAGAGACGGGTGAAGGCGTCAGGGTGCTTGGGGCAGTGAGAGGTGAGGTGGCGAGAGACGCGGGGTGGAGATGGTCTGGGCGCCCGTGGGCAGTGTGGGACGTGGACTCCTGCGTTCGCTGGCGCCCGTGAGTCGGTCGGGCACGAGAGGAGCCTTCTTCACCAGCTGCCTTCAGTTAGCGCCCTCGCCATGCCCGGAAAGGTCATCACGCTTTGGCCAGCCGAACCTGGGACTCTGCCCGGCTCCACAGGAGAGCCGCTCCCGTCACGCCACCGAGGGACTCGGCCCGCCCTTGCGACCTGGTGACCGTGGCCACAAGTGGCTGGAGTTGTGTGTGGACGGCTCTGTGTCGAGACCAGGCAGTGTGGCTGGGATGGGGGCCGGCTTCATACCGCGTCTCCCCACGTGGTGTCCACTCGTCTCGTGTGCTTGTTGAAATTTAAACAGTTGACATTAGAGCAAGTGACATTCGGTTGCATTAGCGGATTTCAAGTGCCCTCTGGCCACATGTGGCTAGTGGCTCCCATTCGGGACAGCACACGTTGTAGGGCCGTCCACCACTGTGGGGGCTCCCACTGGACGGCACTGGGCCGGAGGCAGGAGACAGCCCGGAGTAATTAGATGAGCTTAAGGAACATGACAAGACCCAGGGGACACAGGGCAGGACTGTTTGGGGGCAGTCGGCGGGAAACCTGCCACATAAACAGAAGCGTCGCGGTACAGATCCAGTCGCCACAGGTGCTCAGAATCGACTGGACAGCAGGGCCCCCAGAGTGGTGGTTCTGACGTCCCCCAGCCAGGGCCTTCGTGCAACCCAGGACGGCCCCCCTCCGCCCAGAGACCTTGTTTTCTACCAGCGCTCGGCCAGAAGTTTTCCCATGTGTTGTCAGAAGGCAGAGCCATAGTCACAGACGAGGGAATGACTCACAGGTGAAACCCAAGTTTCCAAGGAAGCTTCAAGAAAAACAAATAGAAGAATATGAGTGAGTGATGGGGAGAGCCAGGAAAGAACCTCTTAGAGCCTCAGGAAAGAACATTCCGTGGCACCAGCAGAAAGGTGGGTATTTTCATCACTAGAAGAGATTAGCTCTCCCAGAAGCAAATGCTAACAGAGAAAAACTTAGCGGGTAACAAAGAAAGATAATTAATTCAATAAATGATGTTGAAAAAATTGTAGGCTTACTTGGTGGGAAAAAAAATCAATTCAGACCCTTAATCCAGACCATATTTAAAAATAAATTAAAAAGGAATTAGGTGGAATATATAAAAAGCCGAAACCTTAAAAATAACAATTAAAAAAAAAATCGAGGAACGTTTAACTCTGTCAAGAAGAGAAGAGGACCTTCCAAGAGGAAAAATCAATGGAAGAAATTACCAGCAAGATGCAGGCAGATTTGATTAATATTTAGGATTGGCAAGGACATCACAAAAGCACAAGGCTTCGTCTCTGCTCCCTGATTTTTATGGCTTGTCCTAGAAGCAATCATAACCCAGCTACCGCTGGCCAGCTGGTCATATCCCTGTGCCACCCTGAGCTTGTGGACACTTGGATGAAGCAAACACCGTCAGTAAGTCAAAAAACATTCATTGCAAGAAAAGTATGAGGTCTATGAGAGGCGAGAGAACCATATGCTACAAGGATTACTGGCGAATTGCTTCTGACAGCAAACTAGCTCCCGGGTTACTCAGGGAACAAGAAGTGTAGAGACTGAAAAGCAGAGGAAAGTCCCCTCAACCTCTCCAGTAACAAAAAGAAATTCAAATTTTTGAAAACATTGAGATTGGTTTTTTTTTTTTTTGCCTAATAAATTTGTAACAATGCTTCCTTTCTTTCTTTTCATAAACCCCATTTCTATTAGAGTTTCTGGTAGACAGTTTCTTTCACTCTTGGTCGAAGTCTACGTTGATAGGGAATTCCCAGAAGGAATTTCTCAATTTATAGCAATAGGCTCAAAATCATCCGTGTCCCTTGTACTGTCTACTCTGTTGCTAGGAGTATATCCCAATTCGTAATACAGCTCACCTATAATGGTCTACATGCAGTGATGTTTACTGTACTTGTGCAGAACTGTTCATATTGGACATGTTCAAGACCCAGAGAATGACCAGATCATTTTGGCATATTCCTAAGATAAAATATGGTGTAGGCACTGACATAGTTGAAATGTATTTTAAATTACTTGGAAATGTTAAACACACAAGGCACTATCATGTCATGGTATGTGTATAAATGGTTATTTGACTTGAAAGACAAAGGGCATTGCCTACCCACATTGTCACAGCCACAAAGATTGGAGTATACACCCCACCCCCAAAACAGCGGTGGTCATTGCTGTGTTCAGCTAACACAAATGAGTTCTATTTTCTCCTATGGGTTTTGTCCATATTTTCTAACTTTTTTCAAAGGACTGTTCACTTATCATTTCCACCAAAAATGTCCATACACAGATTTTTAAGAAGAGGTTTTGATGAGGGGTGCCTGGGTGGCTCAATCGGTTGGGTGTCCAACTTGGGCTTGGGTCATGATTTCGTGCTCCGTGAGTTCGAGCCCCATGTCTGTCTGTGTGCTGACAGCTCAGAGCCTGGAGTCTGTTTTGAATTCTGTGTCTCCCTCTCTGTCTCCCCCTCCACTGCATGCACTCTGTCTCTCTCTCTCTCTCAAAAATAAACAAACATTTTTCTTAAAAAATTAAAAGAAAAAGGAGAGATTCTCATGATGAAGTGGCTTGGGCCTATGGACGTCTCCCTTAGTTTTATTTCTGTCCTTCTCTAAGGAGCCCAAGGATGTCTCAGTTGGTCAAGTGTGAGAGAGCACAGGGAGAGGGCCAACATCCAAGGGGAGTGAATATAAATCCATAAATCATGACCATTGGCAGGAGATAAGACCCACAGAAAGGAGGGGCCCTTGGGGAGGAGGTGTCCCCAGGGATGAAGACTCTCTTGTGGGGTGTGTTTGTGGAGAGTTTGATGCCAGGCAGGTGTTGGTTAGAAAAAGACAGGTAGAAACCTGTCTTTATTAGAGGCTTTTTTGACATTTTAAGTATTGCATCAGACGTCAGGTTTGGTCAACTATTCTGGACTTCTTAGTTCATGAGAAGCCAGAACACAGACTGAGGTTTCAGGAAACCTAGTTTTCTTAGCCAGAATATTAGTCTAGGACCCAGGGAACACAAGGCAGATGCAGCTCTTGAATGTTCAGGAAGAGAACGGTGATGTGCCTAAGTAAGAATGATCAGGGAGCACCTAGCACGTGCCCAGGCCTGTGCTGGAGACCCAGAGGAGCCACAAAAAACAGCCCTCAATCTCTCATCATCCTGGAAATTGATATTCAAAGACAAACGCAAAATATTTAAATGGTGGCACAAGACTATGTATGGCTTAGAAGGGTCAATCCCAAACTCTCCAACTGAATACTGCTTCCCGAAGGTTTGGAAGGGGGACACAAACATGGACACGCACACTTGGAATGAGCTGAGTTGAGTCCCACCTCTTCCCCAAATTCGGATGTTGAAGCCCTGACCCCTAGGTCCTCAGAAGGTGACAGTATTTGGAAATGGGCTCTTTACAGAGGTGATTAAGGTAAAATGTGGTCTTTGCGGTGGGCCCTAATCCAACATGGTTGGTGTCCTTGGAGGAGATCAGGACACAGACACGCACGGACGGAAGAGCGGGTGAGCTCGGGGGGAGAAGATGGCCATCCACAGGCTAGGGAGAGACGTCCCAGGAGACACCAGCCCAGCCAACACCTTCACCTTCACCTCCAGCCTCCAGAGCTGGATGGACTAAGGCACCTGTGACAGCTCAGGATGGTAACTCTTGAAAAGTAATACATCCCACTGCAGAGTTAGCTTGTCATTCAGCACCACTCTTCCAATGAAAGTTCCACTTCCTGATTGCTTTGTCTCCTTCCTTCCAATAAGCCCGCTCTGACCTCTGACTTAACCCCTGACTCAGAAGCGGATGGTGTTCGTGTTTACTTTGCATCTGGAGAAATGGGTATTGTAGGGGTTCAGCACGTACTTTTCATGTCAAAAACAGAAGGACTGGGCATCACACTACTTTTTCCCATCTCTCTTCAGGGTCCATTTCAGATTCCACACCAAAGACTTTAAAGAAAAGGGTCACGTTAGAGCCACATGATGTCTCTGCGGCTGGTGGGCCTGGACCAGTGCCCCCACCCGCCTCATTCTCCCAATAAGAGTCTGGCTGTTTCCTTGAAACCAGACCCACCATGTGCCAGAGGACCCGGGCATCCTCCCACATGAGTTTCGAAATGCTGTGTCAAGAAAGAGAGCAGAGAACACAGAGCTTTCCCTTCAACTCGTAAAGTATCTGTGACCCCAGAATGCTTGAAAGCTCCCAGGAAGCTTCGTGCTCCTCTGTGGACTACACAGCACTTCAGCTCTCCTGTCTGCCGTGCTCTGTTTTTCCCTTGTTTCGACTTCACCTCCTGGTGTGGCCTTGGAAGGTGGAGCTGGAGGAAATGAATTTCACTGCACGTGGGCCTTGCTCGGAATTTCCAAGTAAATGCTAGTGTCATAAGAAGTGGTCCATGTGGGTTAAGCCTCTGGTCACCCAGGGTCTGCAGCTGCATTTAACTTAAAGCTTTTTCTAGGAAGGAAGTGTGGGGGGGCCTCCGTGGCCCTTTCTTCTGTCAAAATGTCCCCGGTGATCAGCAAGTGTGACTCACTGATTCCAGCTCTGACACAAACACCTCAAGTGAATGCCAACCAACAAGGAACAGAGGGACTGACTGCTTTAAGCATATTCCAGGACGTTCTGGCAGGTTTGGGGAAACGGTGATGCCATCAGGTCGTAACGGTACAACATAGGTCTGACTGACGTGGAAAACAAGCAAATGAAGAGAGGACATAGTTGGGGAGCAGGGCACAGTGGCACCGGTTTGCACATTGGTTCCCTGCAGCCAGCATGCCCTGCACAGTTTTCAATTCTGTGCAGGTTTTTGCTAAGAACTCACATCAGCCTTTGAGAGAAAAGCGGAGCCCCGATCTCACCTCCTCGTGATGGAGAACACAGGTGTGGGAATCCAGAAGCAGCGAGGCCTTCTGAGTCGTGTGCTGGGATCCCAGGAGCAGGAAGGCAGGCATCTTATGGGACTTAGTCCTGAGCCTTGCATTAATCAGCAGTACCCCGCGGAGGGGGTGGGGGGGTACAATTCCAGGAGGATTTGGTTGCTAAAAACAAAACACCCCCCCCCCCTTTTGTTATGTTTGTCATCCAAATCTGTGTCTTTTTTTTCTAAAGAAAAAATAATGTTCAAGACGAGATCCTTTCTCTTATAATACAGTGCTGTTTAGTCAGAATTCATCTCCATGAAGATCCAGTGGTCTAATCAACAGACATTCATTGAGCTGGTAGATGAGCACACACACCGCACACCATATCCCTGATGTAAAACAACAATAAACGTGAAGAGTAATGTCCGTATTCTGGTCTTACTATGTGATAATCGTTATAATAACAAAATCGTGTCGGTGTCCCTCTTGACAGTGTATACTTCAATGAGATAACAGGATCACATACCTGGACAATCCGGAGCTCAGCTTTAGAGCAGCCAGGAACCCTGCCAAGACCACACAGGTTATGGACCTCAGAATCGGGACCAGATGCCCGTTCAGTGAGCGGACACCGTCTCATGCACACACGCGAGGCAGCAGCAAACTGCCAACAACACATCCAAATGAAAACTGCCCGTGCAGAATTGGCCACTGGTGCTGTGCATTGGGGGCTGCTGGTCCCTGCGATTTGCCCCTGCTGTACCACCTACCAGCAGAGTGGTCTTGGGAGGCTGACCACCCCGTCCTCCTCAGCTTCCTCATTTCTAATGGAGCAATATAGGGCGTGTTGAAAGGGTTTTAGGAGTCAGTATATGCGAAAGGCCATGCTATGCCTGCTGTCTAGTAAGCCTGCAATTCGAGGGAACGTGCAGAAATAGAGTTTGCTGCTGCATAAGAGACAGATAGTCAAGGATAAGGAATAGTGGTGGGGAGGCAGCCCGGTGCGTGGAGCACCCAGAAATGGGTGATTGATTAAACTGTATTAGAACCGCATAAACCACACCGGTCTCCGGGAAGCTGTTTCTGGAAACCAGACAAGTGTCTGGTAAGTTCCGTGTCTCACAAAGTGCTAGGCATTGTGAGGACACAAGATTCTTTATAATCCTTTCCTTGGATTAGTCCCGGAGAATAGGACTGTTCTTTAATAGAACAGAGTTACCTTAGAGCAGCCCACCTTTCTGGTGGGAGGACTAGGTAGATTTTAGACGGCATGACACGAACACAGTAGAGAGGCCGGAAAACGGCTGTAATTGCTAGAGAAGTCTTCTTGGAAGAGGTAAAATTTTCATGAGATCTTGAAATATAGGTAAATATTGTGAAGGAAAGTAATTTGAATAGGCGTAAAATCAGAAATTGGAGCACCAGATCAAGGCAGTCCTGGGAATTAAATTACAGAAAAGCCTAAGAAGTGGCAAGCCCAAAATTGAGGATCAAGTTAAATATTCACAACATTGTACTGAGTCGGCATGGAAGCATAATTTTTTTAAAGGATTTAAATTTTTTCCCCCAAGTTCTGTTTTGTCCTCAAATGCCACTATATTCCTGACACAAATTTGATGTTTCTATTTTTGACTAGGAGGAATGGAATATTTTTAACCCAGAGCATTCAGACTTGAGGCTTCAAATTGCCAATTTGAAATGATCTTGGTCGTAGCTCAAAAAAAAAAAAAAGCATATTAAGTTACACAGATGCAATTAAACGTAGATTAAGGCCAGGAATTCTAGAAAGTATTGCTATCGCTTTCATTGTTATTGTTCCGTTGTCGTACAACTATACATGTCTTGTAGTTATTTCCTTCGTGGGAATGCTTTTGTTTCTGAGGGTTTCTGTATTTTCGGCACGTCATTTCATTCATTCTTAGAACTGTCTCCAGAGGGTCTTAAAAGAATGAAAAAATCTACATTATTGTAACTCGTGGTTATAAAGGTCTATTTTTTTTAATAGACTTTATTTCTTAAAGCAGTTTTAGGTTCACAACAAAATTGAGAGGAAGGTATAGAGATTTCCCAAACAACCCTCCTCCCCACATGCAACATCCCCACCAGAGTGGGACGTCTGTTACAACTGATGAGCCTACAGTAACGCACCATCATCACCCAGAGTCCATAGTGGATGTTAGGGTTTGTTCTTGGTGTTGTGCATTCTATGGATTTGGAAAAAGGTATTATGATGTGTGTCCATCTTGTGATATCATATCTATATACAGATCCATTTTTTTAAATGCTTATTTTGAGGGAGAGAGATGGAGAAAGAGAGAGAGAAAGCGACGGGGGGAGGGGCAGAGAGAGAATCTCAAGCAGGCTCCCCACTGTCAGCACAGAGCCCAACGTGGGGCTCAAACCCATGAACTGTGAGATCATGACCTGAGCCAAAACCAAGAGTCAGACACTTAACCGACTGAGCCACCGACGTCCCTGATCATGTTCTGTAGGTGAAGTTCAGTATCAGAAATATCCAGCTGCAAGTTGTTGGTGTTCGTTCGGGCTACTGTAGCAGAATTCCACAGACTTGGCGGCTTCTAAACATCAGACATGTGTCTCTCACTGCCTGGGGACTGGAAGTCCAAGATCAAGGTGCCAGCAGATTCTATGTCTGGTGAGGCCCCTTTTCCTGGTTCATACGCAGTGTCTTCTCATGGTGTCCTCACACAGGGAAGGTGCGAGGGGGCTTTCTTGGGTCCCTGCTATAAGACCACTAATCCCATCCTGGGGACCCCATGCTCATGACCTCATCACCTCCCAAAGTCTCCATCTCCTAAGACCATCCCATTGGGAAGTAGGTTTCAACACATGAATTCTGGGGGGCCACAAACATTCAGTCTGTAGTAGAATGGGGTACTAGACAAGAGCCAAAGTGGCCTCTGTGGCCACTGTAACTGTTTGAAGCCGAGACAAGATGCAGAGATGACTGGAACTGGATTCTGACCGCCCTGCGGGGGGAGAAGGTGGCCTGGCTGATATGGAGTTTGTTCATGATCAGGCAAAGCTTCCATGGCACCACATGGATATGCTGGTGTGAGACTCACACAAAGATGCCACAAGCCATGAGTAAGGGGGCAAATGTCCCAACGAGCCCCAAGGTCCTGGGTCCAACAGATCCACAGCCTAACTGCAATGCTGCTATCTCTCCTTAGTTAAAAGTGGTACCACGAGACTCATTTCTGTCAGATTTGAGCTCCACCCTGGCCTTGGTCTGACCTCTGAAGTCAAGGTGAGCACCTCTATAGGGTGGTGCTGTCCTTGGGGGCTGGACCTAGAAGACAGAGCCTGAGAGACGGGAGAGCGAGAGACGGGAGATGGTACCTGGTGCTTGTACTTGTCAAGGAGCGTAGGGCTTCTTCAAGGGCTGTAAGGAGCTGCGTAGCTCCAATATTCTAGAAGTGATCCTGATCTATTCCAGAGCACCCTCCCAGGGCTCTCCTGCTGGGAACAGTAGCCCACCGCACAGCGGTCACCTGCGGCCATCTCACAATTTGTCAGAGGGTCCGGCCTTTAGGATCCAAGCCGCAATGGCGCCACGCTCTAAAGAACTCCCCCATATTTCTCACCTGGAAGCAGACACATGACCTGTTAACAGTTATGCGGCCCTGGGGTGGGGGTGGTAATCGTGTACAGCTGTTTCCCCCACCTGGGTTTCCCACTTCTGGGTCCTTGGTGGTGGGAGAGAAAAAAACATCAGCCGCTCTGTGTCAACCCATTTTGCTTGGTGGCTTTTTGCCCCTACCCACCCCGCCCCTTTGTTTTGTTAGTGAAGAAATACCTCTAAAGCACAAACCGTCATCTGTTTCGAATATGATAACTTGAGCCACTGAAGCATCACCGTGCGTTAATGAACTTGAAGCCAGCCAAGGAGCCGGGCTGTGTGTGCGCCAGTTTCCGTCTCGCTGATTAAAGGGGTGGCCTGTGGGTGAGCCGCTGGGCGCAGCGGGCAGCAGCGAACCCCACGGAGGCCACGGCCACTTGAAGGAGACAGCTTTGCTAGTTTGATTTTTGGCCTGAGCACAGCTCCTGATGTGAAAGGGTTGTTGATGAAGCAGGACAGAGGCCAGAATACTTACCTACCTGTGTTTTGTCCCATCGCGTCCCGTCCCAGGGGGCACCATGGGCCCATCAAGGATCTGGTGCCTTTGGGCCATTCAGGGGGCTAAATACCACGTGGTTCAAACCCTGGTCTCTCTGGGGCCCACCTCTCCCAACCTCGGACAATGAAGGTTCCCAATGAAGGTCTGCTCCCACAGACGTCAGGTTTAAGTTCTCATATCTTAGAACACTTTTTTGGGTTTTTTTGGTGAGCCCGTTGTTTTAAGATTTCTCCTTCACTTCAGCAGAAGTAGAGGTCACTCTTGTTTCCTTAGTAGAGTACAAATATAGGAGGTTTTGTCTTTATTGCTGTTTCTTAACTCCCTTTGTGTAATAGAAATGTAAGTAGGTAAAAAAAAAGTCTAAGATTAATCCAAGTGGATGAGAGATTTGGGGGGTCTTCATTAGTCCTCATGTAACTTCCCTCACTGAGTGCATCTGGCTCCCAGCAGGGCCAGGCTGACGGGAGGTAAGGGGACGCGAGGCGGAACAGCCTGTAAGACCTGCCCTGAGAGAGCGCACAGGTTCGTGGGGAATGCACAGCCCAAAAAGTTGGAATTTTTCCGTCAGTTGTCTGCTGAGAGTCCTACCATGGATGACATATTAGGCAAAACCGTTGGTATTGCATGGACCTAGCCCTCTCCTCTGTTTATCGAATGTCGGCCGATGTGTGAAGTCAAAGCAAAGCACACATGAGGAAGAGGAGAGAGTTCATCAGGAGGGTCAGAGTGGCGGGCATGTGCATGTGTGTAGACATATCTATGTGGAAGGAGGCATGGACGGCCACAGGCCACCTCCAGAAACAGTGCTATGTGGATATTTACATTTGTCTGAGTCTTTGCAAAACAGCCCGGGCTCGGCAGAGTATAAAACAATTCCAGGTGGGCCGTGTACAGGTGGAGAATCTGGATGTGGAGAATGGCGCGTTTACTGGAGGAAACACTCCTGGGTATGTGTTTCGAGAGCGTCTTCGGTTTGGCCGTTGGTATTTCCCATCCTTGGTCAATAGTATACATATCATCCTTTTAAGCGTCTCAAGCCCTTCTGTTCGCAGCATGAAACATCTGTCATGGGAGCTGGCCAACACCACCCTCTAGGGTTTCCCGGTCCCACCTGAGACCCGGCCTTTCTGACCAAAGCCCACTTCACTTAACTGTCTGGTGCTGTGCTTTTCCTTCCCTTTCCAGGATGAAGTCCGTTTATTCCCCACAAAGGTTTCCCGCTCTGAACCTTCTGTCGGGAATGAGAGGGGAAGGTCTTGAAGAGTGGGGAAAGAGAAAGACAGAGCAGAGCCCTGCCAAGGTGATCCAAGGAGCCCAAACTCCTCTGTATGCAAAGGAAAGAAACACCTCCAGGAAGAGGGGCTGAACAGGCATGCAGCTTGCTCCCCGTGGCAGGAGGAATGCATGAGACGATTCCTGAAACTGTAGGTGGTGAGAGGGTATCAGTCAGTTGAGGGAGCTCAGCCGGGAGACAGCCAGCCCCTTGGTACGCAGGAGATACTGTCCCAGCTTGGAAGTCTGCTGAGGCGGACTGTGATTACCAAATCCTCCCTGAGCAAGACCAGAAAAGGGGTATCAGGTGCTGTACTGGATGAGGTTGGGAAGGGACAGGTGGCAAGGAGCACTTAGACATCCTGTAGACCAGCCACCCAGAGGTTCCCAGAGTGATCACGTCACTGGTTATTCTGGGACTGAGTCATATCTCAACAAAATGGGAACAATAAGCACACGGAGAGGGAGAGACATCTCAACTGCCTGACATAGACGTAGCTACAGAGCACCTCCAGTCAGTATTCACTTCAGCCCGGCAGGAGCCATGGCCGACGGGATTGCCCCAGCGCTGAATGCCTGATCCACTGCCGAGTCCCTTCCGGTCACACAAATAAGCAGATCATGGTTTGTGCAGAATTAGATCATGGGATTTTTCCCCCATACAATTGACATTCTGCTGGAAATAGCAGGCAAAGAGTAACACTTCCCGAACTGGAACGTTAGACCTCATGATGCAAATAAACCACGTATCTGGGATGATGCAAAGGCGTTGCCTCCGTTACTGAAGCATCGATAATATTATAAGGATCCTTAAAAAGATGCGCATCAAGTTATTCCGGTAGTAAATCCAAGACTTACCTGGACCTTCCCAAGATCAACTGTATGGCTCTTTAAGAGGAGCAAATATTAAGTGTTGATAGTTCATGCGGTGACGGCGAAAACTAGGATAGCTTACAGATGTACGTCAAAGATTTATCTACCTTAAGCTTCTACGAGAGAAGTGTTTGTTTGTTTTTCCCCACAGCGATGCATGCGAATGCATGCATAAACCAAAGGTAAGTTTTGAAGAGAGAGATGTGACCAGAGCTGATGTGGATTGCTGAGGCATGGCGTGTGTCATTGTTTCCTAACCGGAGATGGGATGAACTTGAGGATATATGAGGAGAAAATCATCCAGATGAAAAGCTGAGTAGCTTTGGAAAACGTGTAAGATGCACACAGGTGTGCATGCGCGCACACACGGGCCCTGCCCTCACTGCAAAGATCTAAGTAAGCGAAGGTGACCATGCAGCCACCCTGAGGGAGCAGAGTGAAAGAAAGCTGCCTACTCTGGATGCCTATTTTGAACATCCAAGTTCAAAGGACAGAAGTGAGAGGGGCCGGTCATAAGAGAATTTAACAGAACACAAACAAAACGAAAGAGCCCCATCGTGATGTGGCCTCCAAGCAGAGTCAACGCTGTGACCAAGCCATTGATCAGAAAAAATGCAAAGCAGTGTCTGTCTCTCACCCGTTTTCCAACCCAGGATTGCGCCAGGATTCTTGTATATGAGCGAGCACATGCCTTTTATGTGCAGGAATGTCTTCTGTTTCAGGAAGCATCGTATTGAGGGTGTCCAGGAGCAACTGCCAACCCACCAGCCTCCATGCAGGAACCAGCTTTCATGGTGAAGGTCTAGAAACCTTTTTGTGCAACTAGCAGCATGGAGGTCCAGAGGCTGTATCATGTGAAATGAACTGATGTAGTGTGCAAACTGGTAGGTCTCTTCAAGTACTTTAAGAGATGTCAGAGGGAGGAGGATGCTGACTAATACTTTAAATCACCCAAGGAAAGATCTAGAAACAAGAGGTGAAAGTTACTTAGAAGCAGACTATCATTCAGTGTAAGAGAGAACTTTTAGCCATAAAAGTGCCCCAAAGTTCTGTGAATGCTGAGCTTTATGTCCCTGTATAGCTTGAAAGTGAAAATGAGTAACCCCATATAACACCTTTGCAGATTCCGCCCCCAAGCATTAGGATTTGCTCGAAAGTCTGTCAAAGAAGAGTTGCATTTACATGACACATAAGGATTTGGTAAATGCACTGAAGTCTAGTTAAGAAAGTGAAGTAGTTTGTTGTCACATATCTGGATCATTAAGTGAATCCAGTTGGCCATATCACTATTACATAATACCTGACAACTGAGGAAACATGGGTAGATCCCTTGACTTACATCTTTAAAACCTGGCAGAGCTCATTGTGGAATTAAAGAACCTAGCACTTCGGTTTCTGATGCAAGGCTCTGCCGTCTCCACAGCAAATACCACATTCTTGCTGACTGACCATTGGTTGTTCCTGGTGGACTACACTCTGTTGGGCCGGTGTGGCCTCTTGGGATGAAGCTCAGATTTACCACATTCTCTTCTGTGAGGGCACCAGGCAAATGGCCTCATGCTCTGGGCTTGAAAAGAATTCTCTGGAATCAGACAGCAGGGCAAGAGAAGGTGCAGCCAGTGAGATTTCTGTTCTGAGAGCAGCCGGAAAAAATTTCTGTAGGATACTGAACCAGGTGCTCTGAATTTTAAAAGAATCTTGTCAGGAAAAGTAGGTTCTTAAAACATCGTTGAAACAAAAAGCCAATGGTGTCTTGGACGAATGCTGACTTTTCTAAATGTCTGCTCAGCCAGCTTTCATGAGAGAGAAGTTCCAATGCCAAGCCCCGGCCTTAAAGGATACAGTGACAAAGTGACAAGGCGAACGGAACCGTCTCTGGCAAATGCTCATGTCTACACCAAGGTTGCAGGTCCCAGGATCCAGCTGTGTCTGACGTCAACACAAAATAGGTGGTGATGTTTCCGTTGTGTTCCCTGCTTTCCGTGTTCGCGGACACGCGAGCATGGGTGTCAGGATTCTGCTGAGTCTGACTCCTCTCTGTCTGAACCGGGCGGTGCTGATGTGGGAGGAAGCCAGAGAGGAAGACGCGGGGGGAATGTCTTTGTATCAATGAAATGTATGACGCACGGCTTGGAGGCCCAGGCCAGTTAAGGAAAGGAGGAACAGGAGAGATGCCACAGAACAGCCAAGAGTGCCAGAAACTCTAGAATGTGCTGCTGCCCTCTTCCTGGCCAGAGTACGGGTCTGTGTTAGCATCCGGGTAAAACTTGGAACGAGATCCGGGAGGACTAGCTCATGATGATGATGTTCCATCACGGAACTGTAACAGTTGGCTGTTCTTGACCTACCTGTGTCTTAGAATCCGCGGAAAGGAGGAACTTAGACGGCATCTGAGATGGTAAAATCTCCGAAGGAAGTATGTGGAAAGGATTAGTGAGGAGTTTCAAGCCCGGATCTCTTACTGGCTGAGGAACAGCTTTCTACTCTTCTCAGTGATTTTGGGGTGTTCCTGCCTATCTTCTCTTACCCCATTAATTTTTCTTTATGAGGACAAATTGGTACATCTGGTGGCCACGTGCCATTCGTTTCTGGGGCACTGCTTAGAAATTGTCATCATTTAAGATTTCCATTGATTGGTTCCTATAACCTTTGTATAAATTAGTTGATACCCATTGCTTGAATCTATGGGGTCTATTCTGTTTGTGTAAATTATTAGTAGGTACCGATTATCAGCATTTACCCCTTACGTTCTGCTGAAATGTGCTACTGGCTCTGGCTTTCCTTTGGAACAAATTGCTCGTCTATCACCCACACGTCTTCATTTGAATCTTTCCCTAAAACTGCCTTCAAATAGACAGGATATCCTAATTCAGTGGATCAGTTGGATCACAAGATGTGGTGAGGAAATCAGAACAAAAGAAATATTGTATGCAAAGAAGAAACAAAAATAAAAATTAAGGAAAACATACATTTTGCTGGCCTGTTCCGATAATACACTTGTACTTGCAAAAAAACAAAAAACCCAGCAAGCCTCAGTGAAAAGCAAAAGCCAACAGAGTAATTCAGGGAAACAAAATGTTCAAGGGAAGAAACCAAAGAAAAACGAGTTTTAAATGTATAATTGCACTTGGACTTAAAAAAAAATCCCAGAATGTCAGAAATAATACCATGTAATTTCTTTTTAATGAAGAAAAGTCATCCCCAGGAAACCTGATGTGAGGTGAGAGATCCCTATCTCAATCATTCCAAAGGGAAGACCATATGGAGCCCCAAAGTGTGGAAAAACCCCGGAATGGCTCACATGCACACACATTATAATGCCAATCACACTTTCCCACAGAGATTTTTCCTGGAATATGTTTTTTTTTTAAAAAATCATTTTGGGGGCACTTGGCTGGCTCAGTCAGAAGAGCGTGAGACCCTTGATCTCAAGGTCATGAGTTCCAGCCCCAGCCGAGTGTAGAGATTGCTTAAATAAGTAAAACTTTAAAAAAATCATTTTGTTTACCTTTCATTAATGCAGCCTCTAGGAATGATGAAGTTATTAGCATTATGTCACAGTGACAGGGGAATAGACCAATCCACCTGTGTTTCAAAGTCAACGTCTGCTTAATTTATTTTGCGTTTATCTGTAGCTCTCTTATCTGCCTATCATGGCAAGAGATGATCTGAGAAGGGGAAATAAAATAATTTTTTTGTTTCCATTTATAATTTATGCTCCAACTGCTCCTCAGATGAGTGTGATATCACAATGGTCCTGGTTAGTTGACCAGCTGGGCACTAAATTATTAAAATAATCCTGTGAAAATTAAAAGGACTTCTTCATATTCATTTCTCCTTTTTCTGTGACTTGCTCGTTTTTAGTGTTTTTCATGACATTTCACATTTTGATCGCAATAACAGCAATAACTATCTTCAGATTCCCGAAATATTATAAACCAGCAGTTACTTCGCAGGACATAATGTAGGACTCAGATGACAGAAACCACACATGCAACATCTAATGGGAACCCACTCTGCCAGGCAAGGAAGCAGCACGTCTGTTAGGGGCCCTAGAAGTCTCTGGAAAACATAGTGCGAGGAGGAGATCAATAAGGATAAACTTAAGACTGCTTTTGTGGTGTCGGAGGACAGACATGTTCTGAGGAAACTTCAAGCTGGTGGAAGAAGAAGAAATAGAAAGAGCAGCACTGTTTTAAAGGATAAATACGGGGCTTGTGGTTTTTGCTGGTGCTCTAAGTTTGCATCAGCTAACAAGAACTGGGTAGAGAGAGAAAAAAGGAAAGCTCCTTGAGACCAGATAGAGCAAAGTTTGATCTAAAAGGCAGAGAGCCAGCTTTGAAAAGGATTCAGAAGTCATGATGGAGTTAGAAAAAAAATCCTTCTTCTTTGACTTTGGAACGTCCATCTTACTCCAGGGAAATTAGGAATTTCTTAGAAATGAGCTACACTGGAGCTGTGACATGGAAAAGTATCTTTACCACAAATAAATCCATTGGCGACACAACTCAAGTTTGTCAAGTATCTGCAGCCATTGATGCAAAATGCATTTGACTCATCGTTGGAAGGGAAGGTTTATTTAGCTGTGAAGCGGGCTGATATTTTTAGAAAGAGTAAAGTTCATGGAATTTTTAGAGTGTTGAATGCCTGTAGCAGATGACATTTTTAGCGGATGTGCAGAGGTGGCCCTTCTGGGCTGGGAGCTTTCACTCCTGTCCCGCTTGCCCCTCCAGGCTGCTCTAGCTGCAGGCTGGCTGAGGCTGGACCTGGGTGGGCCTGGGGAGGATCTGGGGCTGGGGTGTGCATTCCCAGGAGGCAGCCGGCTCCGAGTTCTTTCAGAGTCCCCAGGAAGACTTGGTTCCCTGGAGAACACCACCGTAGAATTGCAGAACTGCGGAGGACCCTACCGGTCCGTCACCACGCCCTCCGGTCTCAGCTTGAACCTGAGGAAACTGACACCCAGAGTTCAGGTTGCTCACCATGGTCAGCCCAGAGCATCCCCGCCAAACACACGCCCCTCGACACAGCTTCGTCTCGTCTTTTCACCAGATGAAGTAACAGAGAAGGCTGCCCAGGGAAGGACATCTCTCACTGCTTTGAGGGAATAATTCACTTTTGGCTGGAGCTGGGTTGTGGCTGCCTGGTGAGTCTGTGTTTTTCAGGAAATGGAGACAGAGAAGTATCACCCTTCCGAGAAAGAATTGGATTCAGCTGAACATGCACCTGTCCTCACCCTTCCGAGAACACTCCTGCCCTCCCAGCTCTCTTCCTGACAATTTCTGTTTGCCTCTTGACTGTCTAAGATTCGTGATCCCGTTGACCAGTGTGCCCTTCACTTACCACCCCTTGTCCCGTGTGACAGATGACCTAGAACGTTCTCCAGACTCCCATCGCAGCAACGAGAGGGAAAACAGGGCAAAATCAAAGTGGAACGCAAGTGTGGAAAATCCATCTTTTCGTCCTTCTAAAGGAAAATCCTACTTCGTCCCGACTCAACAAAAACTAATAAAGCAGAGGAGTAATGGTGGAGTTGAACATTTGATCTCTCTTATCAGGGTTCCGCGTACTATGAACTGAGCCCGAGAATGGTGATTCTTGTTGGGTCCATAGAAACCAGGCCCCGGGCACAACATCTGGCCACAAAACCATGTAAAAGATTTACTTTAAAGCTGCCTCTGAGCCAAGTGGCCTGGACCCAATGCTTTGGCATCTTTTTTTCTCATCTTTCCCCGTTCCATTATAATCATTTCCCACACTTGGAAGTGTTTTTGTTTTTTTTTTTTTCTTCACACAACTGAGATATGAGCATATTACTGTCTTTTGAATTTGCTAGCTCTCTGAGGCTTAAATAAATATTTTGATCATTAAGAGTTGCTAAAGAATGTCTGAAGACACACAGGACTTTGCTTTGTCATGAGAGCTTTCAGACAAGGAATGTGGGATTCCAGATTTCTCAGCGTGAAGAATACAGTGTGTTTGCCGACAGAATTCATCCAGGACAGACCTCTGTTTCCACTTGGAATTTGAGGCTGGTGGTCATGTCCGAGTGCTGGTCAAATGCAGAAATGAGAGACAGCCACCCATCTGTGGGAACCTGGGTTCTCAGACCCTGCACTGGACATATATTTTAGAAATTCCTCTCAGAATTCAGATTTTTAGAAATTCAGACAACTAGAAAAAGACCTATTTCAGTTTTGTTCCTGAAATATTCAGGAAAAAAAAATCACTCTCAACAGACATTTTACTGCACTTTTCTTCCTCATCTACTTCGTGGGACTTTCTTCTTCTTCTTCTTTTTTTCTTTTTTTTTTTTTATCTTTCAGCCCCTGGGATAAAGCAGCATGATAGCACAGAGGGCTCAGCTATGTAAACAAGCAACTTGAAACATGCATCCAATGTTTGGGACCAGCTTCTAGATTGTACCCAGGACCCCGCTAAGATAAAGCCACCCCACCCCATTCTCCAGGGGGTCTCATGAAGAATTCACATTAAATCCCTGGGAAATCTGGGGCCGGATTAATAATATCTACAGTCTTGATGAGAGGTGTCCTTTAAATTGATACATGCAAGAGAGTTGGCCTGGGTCCTTCCTGAAATAAGTTTTAACTTGTGATAAAGCAGGAAAGAATGCGGATGTCCTGAGAGCAGGGACCGTTGGAGGCTCTGGACCTCAGATCCCTCCTCTTTTCTCACTACGCTTTATCCCCTGGTGATAGGGCACAGTCCCATGGCCAAAACTTCTCTGTAAATGCATAACTGCCACATGTATATTTTATACAAAATATATTATACAAAAATATTTATATTTTAATCCCAGACCCCATCCTCACTCCAGATAATATATCTAAGCGCCTAGTCTGCATTCCTGCTTGCCCTCTTGGTATCTCAAAACCAGCATGTCCAAAACTAAGCAGTGGTTTTCTCCTGCTAAACAGTTCATCTCTCAGCCTCCCTGGTTTCAGTTGATGGCAATTACATTTTTCCAGTTGCATGGGACAGATATCTGAAGTCAACATTGTCTCTTTTCCTCATACTGCATGTCTGAAGCATTGGCAAACCCTACGATGTACCCAGAACTGACCACTTCTGTCACTGAACCTTGCACCTGAATTGTGCAATAATAGCCTCCTAGCTGATCTTTCTGCTTTGATCCGTGCTCTTTTTAAAAAAATTTTTAAGTGTTTATTTATTTTTGAGAGAGAGAGAGAGCAAGTGGGGGAGAGGCAGAGAGAGGAGAGACACAGAATCCTAAGCAGGCTCCAGGCTCTGAGCTGTCCACAGAGCCCAATGCGGGGCTCGAATTCCCAAACTGTGAGATCATGACCTGAGCCAAAGTCTGATGCTTAACCCCCTGAGCCACCCAGGCACCCCTATCCATGCTGTTCTTGACACAGCAACCAGAGTGAGTCTTAAGCTCAAAATAATGTCATCTCTGAGCTCAGTAGCTCCCTTCTTCTGAGTCAAAGTTAAGTCCTGCAAGCAAACATCCATTGTTATCTGGAACCCTGTTCCCTCTCTGCACTCTGCTGGTCTGTTCAAGGTCACTTTGCCCCAGCCACACGTGCATCCTGGCCAAACATCTTCTTTCCCAAGAGGCCATCCTACCCACCCTCGCTCCTGGTCTGGTACAGCCCCACTGGTATCTCTTTCCCTTCCCCCACTGCACTCATCACCCCATGACAAAGTGCCACCAACCGGCATGAGCTTCTGTTTAACGAATGCCTTCCACCACCAGAATGTCGTCGCCACAAGCATGGAGATCTTTGTTTCTCTTGTTTACTGATGCATCTCAAGTGCCAGCAAGAGTGCCTCACACGTAGTAGGTGCACGTTTGGCATATGGCGAATGAATGCATGTATCCATGTGATCCTGTGAGCCCTGAAGAATGCAAGGAATTCTGTCTGCACACACAAACACACACACCTCCTCCCAAAGCCCATTCTCGTGCTTCCGTCTCCTGCTGGGACACAAGGTTCCACATTCTCATGATGATTATCCCACTGTACTCATTGGTCCAAGCCTTGTCTCCCCTTTCAGACTACAAGCAGCAGAAGTGCAGGCAGTTTTCACATTCCCCACCCCTTGTAATCTCCCCATCCTTAAATATAGTAATGCTTTTGGAAAAAAATTTTTCTAATTACTAACAATTTCTCTAAAAGTCCAAAAGCCAAGGTCGGACATAGTAAGTATCCCCACATTCTAGTGAATTCTGGACCATTCCAAAGAGAATGCTCAGAGCTGCCAGAACTATACCCTCTCCGCCAGATTAAGCTGTAGGTATCCTGACCTTTGACACTCTACAACCCACAACCCATCTACCCTACAAATCCTATAAAAATGGGAACTAGAATGCATTTTGCTTGAGTTGAGGATTTTTCTTGAACTCTTGGCTCCTTAGAAGAGAAGTGTTGTAGCGAATGGGTGTTCCATGACCCCAAGGCCTGCGTTCTAAGAGAACTGATTCTAGAGATTGGGTGCCTTGAAATCCGTGCCCTGGCTGAGCAGTTGTGAACAGCAGAACTCTTCCTCAGGTGATCCCTGCATGGAACATGGGAAAAGATTCTGAGAATTCCATGTAGACACAAGTATCCTCCTCTTTGCTGAAATGGGAAGCTGGTAGAGTGAGAAGAGAGGAACAATGGGCAGTCCATGTGTCCACATGCCCCCTCCATCCTCAGCGTTTGGTGCGGAAATGAGCACTGAAGGGACGTTACTCAGAGGGTGGCCTTGAATGATAGTCTGCTTCCCCAATGAGTCTTCTTATACGTGACAGAGTTTTTTAAAGGGAGGGCATGGGTGGATTACCCACCATGTTTTTATAACTCACACAAAATACTCCTGGTATTTGATACGTTCTTTCTAGCTTAGATGATTGAAACAAATAACACAGAAAAGAGGGAAAATGTGTCTGGAAGACTGAGGTTCAAAGTCAGTGGGAATAGGACAAATTGCTATTTGTGGGTAATAGGGCGGCAGTCTGTTTTTATCCATTTCCCTGGGGCACTGAGGTGTGATTGTTTACAGTACAATATTATCTCCATAACACAATATTTCACAGAAAGGAAGTTTTAGCACTAATCAATCTGTACTCAAGCGATTGTGTAAGTAAAGTGTCCAGAAGTTTTATGCTTGAGGAACCTCTCATTGTGTGGGCATCCAAAGTGCCTAATATAAACACTGAGGAAAAATAAACATAGCTCAGTCACAAAGCAATCACATATGATGAGTTTTAATTAATTAGAAGACTGTGTAGATAAGGCCATATTCTCTTTAATTCTATAGCTTCATAGATAATGCTATGTCCAGAATAGCTCTAAATGCCTAACAGAATATGGGACTATCTATTCTCTTCCAAGGACATTTTTAATGAGAAAATAAAGGAGCAATTCATGTTAAAAATAATAACCTTATTGGGTGCACCTGATTGAATTATTTGAAGCAAGCTCATTTTGAGTTGATTTTAATGATTTCTCCATCACTTCTCCATCTGTAAGAGACTAAACTTTGGACTCTATCCCCTTACTTAGAGTAGAATGTTCAAGAGGAAGGAAACTTTACAGCCACTTGGTTCGTCTCCCTCATTTATATTCTGCTAACAGTTGGCATGTTCTTCTCAAGTGTGCAGAGCTGGGTAGCTCTGGGTAGGGTTCTTATCCAGTGTCAGCGCCTGCCATGGGGTTTTTCATCATCTTTATTAATACCAGCCTCTGTCATTTACTAATGTGTGGCCTTGGGCCTCAGTTTCCTTATTAGATGAAAGAGTTCAGTTCAGTCATTTCTGAGATATAGACTCTCTAAGACTCACAAAGATTCTAGCAATGAACAAAAATCCCCTAGCATCTTGGAAGTGTCCAATCCAACAAAAAATTACAAATTCCTTGTGGGATGTATTTCTTCTTGTGGTTGCCACTTGGTAATCAGTTACTTAACCAGTGTCTCATGCATTTTTTTCCAATGGCTCAGACATTGTATTATTCTGTATTTCTCATCCATGCAGAGTTACCTGTTGGAATTGTGCCATGAACAGCCTAGGTGGCCACCCACTGAGGTCCTGCAAACTTACTGGGTCAACTCAGTTCCTGGATAGTTTAGGAAGCCCTCTTGGTCTACCCTCGCACCGCCTCTGTTCATTTCTCTTATAAAATCAGAGTGATGCACAGATCCTGTGGCATTTAATACAACAGTCAATCCTTTGCAATGTTGACCTTTATCGTATGCAACTCCTGGTATTGTGTATGTTTGCATGTTCTGTACTTCATCTTCCAGGTACGTTGTGAGATAGGGTGGGATGTCATTATTTACTGGGTAGCATTTACCTCAAGGCCTGGAAGAATTCAAGTGTTCGTTGAATGGGTGGTAGAGGGGTAGACACAGAACCCTGAATGTGAGGTGGGCCAGCAATATTACAGATTGCCAAGGAAGGTGAGCCCTTCAGTGGAAGAAGCCTCTTTGGGGCTTGGCGTTGACTTGCCATTGTAAATTTTCCACGATTCGGGGTCTGGTTTTCAGCCATGCCGGCCCCAAAATTTATCAAGAATGATGACTCACACAGCACTCTAAAGAGTTCCAACTTCCAATGTATCTCAGAAAGAGAAACACAATCAGGTGACTTGGAGGGACAGGTTAGGAACTGCAGGTAACAGCCACATTGGCTGAGGGCTGTGCAACGCACCAGGGTATCTGCATCAATGCTTTCTGCTAAAGGGATTTCACAAGATAACAGTGAAGATGGGCAATCTGATAAAGTTCTGTCTTCGACACCAAAGCTCAGGCTTTCTCCATTATTCCTCACTAGATCTTGTATCAAAACCATCAAGAGAAAATGTGTGGTCCAAGTGGGCCACGCAGGGATCATTAACAGAAAGAATGCAGTCATTATATCAACTTAAAATGCAAATAGAAACTGGGAATGAAAAACGCCCATTAACTTCTGTGAAGGAAAATAATGCCCACCCTTGAGATAAGAGAAAATGTCTCAGAAAGGAAAATTCTAAAGCAAGTGTTCAGAAATGTCCATTGTGTGTTTGCTCCCGCAGACACAGTGGAGATGGGGAGAGTCTAAAGTGAATCTTCTATTTTGTGCCCAGCTTGAAACTACATTCCCAGCCTTTACCTGGACACTGGCTGGGAAGCCGACGAGCTGCGTGAAGGCCAGCCCTGACATTTTTGCCACCGATGGAGCAATTCACGTTAGACAAACTTGGTTTCTTTTCCCAATGGAGTCATAAACTTGATAGAAATGGGGATGACAGTGGATGCTACTCATGTTTATTTTAGCAAAATACTTGATATCATATTTCCATGCATCTTCCTTAAAAGAAATACAAAGGTTTTGGAAACAGTCACCATCATCTATGTTTTGAAAGTAGATATGATGCGGTAAATAAAGGGGAATAATGGATAATCCAATAGAGCTCAGCCTCCCCTGGGTGGTGAAATCCAATGAGCAAGGGGCTTGGATTCCAGCATACTTGACCCTTAGAAAGAGACGGGGATGGGAAGGCACAGGTGGTTTGGAACAATGATTTCAAACATAATGAAAAGCAGATAAACTCTACAAATGACCTTAAAAGATAGAATCAGAGATAATTCACCGGATGAGTCCAAATCCAAAGGTGTCAGAAGGCACCTGCCAGATTAGAAAGACAGTGAAATTTTAGGAACACAGCAGATTGCTGGGTTCTAGCCTCCTGACCATGAGCTCTGCTGCCTCTTGCTAGAGTATATGCAGGATGCGTGTCAGGTGGGTTCTCGCCGTGGAATCGCTGGCGCTGGGCATCTGTCTACAAAGCTGTTGCTCTCGCCTGGCACACCTGGAGCATCTCCAGCCTGGTCTCTAGGACTCATCTACCGTATCATTGTAAACAGTCAGGTGGTTCTTTATTTCAAATTTTCACCATTACTGGGGTGCCTGGGTGGCTCAGTCATTTGAGCGGCTGAATCTTGATCTCAGCTCAGGTCATGGTCTCACGGTTCATGGGTTCCAGCTCCAGGTTGGGCTCTACACTGAAAGTGTGGAGGCTGCTTAAGATTCTCTCTCTCTCTCTCTCTCTCTCTGTCTCTCTTTCTCTCTGTTTTTTTCTCTCTCTCTCTCCCTCTCTGCCCCTCCCCTGTTTGCGCTCTCTCCCTCTCAAAAAATTTTTGCTTTTACACTACTTTTATTTTTTCTTTGTCCATTCAATACTATTTTTTCTCTTTCTACTAGAAAAACAATTTATTGGAATATTTCTATTCTCTTATTTAAAAAATAAAAATAATTGTCCTTGAGTTTCAGTGATTTCTTAGAAAGTAGAACAAACAAGAAGGAAAATGTCAATAAAAGTACCTTTATCTTTTTTTTTTTAATGGGTCAAGATTTTTTTTCAGGAAAAAACTATTCAAATGATTCACTTCTAAAAAATATCTACATTTTGTGCTGTGAATATGCTATTGGTATTAGGGTTCTCCAGAGAAACAGAGTCCAGATAGATAGATAGACAGAGATATGCTAGATAATGGATGGATAGATAGATAGATAGATAGATGATAGATAGAGATATGCTAGATAATGGATGGATGGATAGATAGATAGATAGATAGATAGATGATAGATAGAGATATGCTAGATGATGGATGGATGGATAGATAGATAGATAGATAGATAGATAGAAGAGATAGAGAGATTGATTGGTTGACTGGCTGATTGACTGATTATGAGAAACTGGCTTCTGTGATTATGGAGGCTAAGTCCCATGATCAGCTGTCTGCAAGCTGGAGACCCAGGAAAGCCAGTGATATAATTCAGCCTGGGCTCTGAAGCTCCGTGAACCAGGGAAGCCAATGGTGTAACTGAGTCTGAGAGCAGGAGTCAAAGATGAGATGAGATGTCCCAGCTCATTTGTGAGGCAGGAAAAAGGGGCAAGGTGCTCCTTCTGCCTTTTGGTTCTCTTCAGGCCCTCAGTGGATTGGATGACACCCCAATCCCCACCCTGCATTGAGAAAGGCCATCTCCTTTGCAGGGTTCACTGATTCAAATGCTGTCCTCATCTGAAAACACCCTCACACACACCCAGAAGTAATGTGTAATCTGGGCACTCTGTAACAGGTCAAGTTGACACATAAAATTAATCAGTATAGCTACTTATCCGAACTTCTCTGTCTCCATCCTTTGAAATCAATGGCAAAAGTTTTAACGTTGAAAGACCACCCAACCCCTCCTCCCAGATATATTAAAGTAGAGGATAGAGTCACACACATTTAAATCTGGAAGAATTCTTGGGATCACAGGCTAAGTGATAGAACTTTCTCTACTGTGCCATTGTGTTTGGTCAAATGCAATAAATGTGCAGTAAATTTTAGAATCTGAAGTCAAAGCGGGCCTGGTATAAACAATCCATGGGACACTGGCTATACTGATGCCATGACTCCCAGGGGACCAAAGTCTCCAACTCTCCTGTAACAGTTGAGGCAGGCAGGCTCCAGGCGTTGTGGGCAGCTCTGTTCTTTGAGGTCATCCAAGGACCCAGATACCTCCTCGCTTGTTGCCTCACCTCTTCCAGGATGATTTTTTCTTCTGTGCACAGATGAGGCTGGCCCCAGTCCATGAGATGAGAAGCACGCGAAGGCCAGGGGAAACTGCACATCGGTCTGTGATTACTCTCCTTTAGCTGGAAAGTAGTCACATGCTCATACCTCACTGTGCCTTCTAAACTCTGGAGGACTGAGGGAGGAGGTGGGAAGACAGAGTCTGCACTAAAAGGAAAAGGAAGAAAGGTGCACGGTGACAGAGCGTTTTCCACATTCACCACCCACAGGCAAAAGCCTGGCGATGCAAGATAAAAATGATGCGGTTGGGACCAGCCAGAAACAGGGATGAAATAACCACTCCGAATAAGTTTGTATGTTGTTTTTGGTTAAAATATGGGAAACTTATTGAAAACAGAAGGCAGCAGAAGGATGGGCATTCACACTACAGACCCTTCTTATTTATTTTATTTGAGAGAGAGAGAGAGCGCACGCATGAGTGAGGAAGGGACAGAGGGAGAGAGAAAGAATCTCAAGCAGGCTCCGCACTCAGCCCAGAGCCCAATGCAGGGCTTGATCCCATGACCCTGGGATCATGACCTGAGCTGAAATCAAGAGTCAGATGCTCAACCGACCGAGCCCCCAAGCGCCCCAAGACCATACACCCTTTTTTCTCAGTGTTGGTGAAATGTGTCCCTTGCTGTCCAGCCAAAGGCACCACTGGCCACTTCCTGATACCCATGAAACACCCGGGCTCCCTATGGGCTCCCTGCCTCCCGGCTTCTCACACATAGGACCACTCCCCATCTGGGTACCCCTAACCCATCAAGGCAATAGGAGGCTGTGTCTTCACGATTCCTGCCAAAGCCCAACCCCCTGTCCTGCTTGTTGTCCTCCACAACCTGGCCCTGTGTTGGCCACTTGTGAGATATCATTGTCATCCCTGCTCGCCACCTTCACACACGTGCTCACAAACGCTCCTCTGAATGCTAGGGTCCTTAATCTTTTTATCCTTAGTTACAAACTGCTCTTTATTCTAATGCCTTTATACTTGCTCTTTGCGTTTGAAGTCCTTTTCCTGTTAATGACCTCACGGTAGATGTTTCCCTAATGGAAAAAAGCACAACAAAGCTTTAGCCGTCTCCATCCTGCATCTCCTGGCTGTCAGCTCCCTATTAAAGTACCTTACAATGCACAAACAGCTGTTGTCGGAGAGCTTTTTTAAGCTCCCAAAGTAAAGAAAGAATAATGGCAGATCACCGTGAAGGGCCCCAGCCGGCAAAACGACTAGCTTTTGGAAATAATCACTCCTTCTGGGGTCCCAAACAATATATGTATATTTAAGGAAAGAAATCAGTCAAGAACATTCCTTTCTGACCAGTTGGTAAGATGGACTTAACATAATGACTTTGGTCCTAAAAGTTGTTCCCCAAGCCTTTCATCTCAATTAGCTACTGCACCAGCCCAGGCAAAGCCAACAAAAGCTCCTTTCATAAGGCCAGGTCCAAGGGCAGAAGGTAAATTGGTAATTGGATGCCTCTCTGTGGCAGAGGCCTCCCTGGTAGAGAATGGGGAGCCAGCTGGTGGTGGGCTAATCAGTGGACAAGAGCAGTGTTTGTTCTCAGCGCTTCCTGGTGCCTGAGCTCTGCCGCCGTGTTTCATTATATATGCTCAGTGGTCAAAGCATATCTTTGATCTTCCTCTCCTGCTCTTTATAGAGCACTTTGTTCCTTCCCTCCTGAAACCTTATTAATATTTGCTCTTAGGAAAATGGGGAATGTGAACGTATTTTAATTGTGGGTGAATCAGCCTCGAGTGCCATCTTTTCAGGAATCACTTCTTCCAAAAACTCATCTGATCTTGCGGAATAGAGGCTCCGGCCCCAGGTTTGCAAACTTCTGGCTCTCCATGAGTTGGGAGCAAAGTATTTTCCTAAATAGTAATGGTGATAATAGAAAGAGTGTTATTCAATTGTTGGATTAGACAAAATGAGAGGTGATGACCCACAGTGAGTCTGTGATAACATTGAAACAGCCGGTGAGGCCCAGCAAGCCAGGGATGGATTCTAAGAGCGATAAAAATACATCAAGATGAAAGACTGAGAATCTATTTAACCACGGGAGCGCCGTGTCCGTGGTGGATGCCAAGAACTCTCATTCCCTTTCCCTCAAAGAGCTTTACAACAGAGCTGAATCTCTCCGGCTCTGTCCTGCCGGTGCAGTGAACTAAGAAAGCCGCGAGGAGGGTCGTCAGGTCCCCACAGAAGCATGCCCTGTGACTTTCCGTGACCAGCTAGGCAAGCAGCCTGTCAAGGAAGTCATTTGTTTCTAATTTTTTTTGTTTGCTTTTTAACTAACAAAGGGTATTATAACAAGGGCACCTTGAAGTGACCTTGAAAATCACATTTGTGTGGGTATTTGCTCACGTGGGGACACGTAGCGGAATTCAGCGAAATTCTTGGAGACCAACATAGGACATCTTTTACCTTGGCTTTTCTTAAAAAAAAAAAAAAAAATTTTTAACGTTTATTCATTTTTGAGAGACAGAGAGAGACAGAGCATGAGCAGGGGAGGGGCAGAGAGAGAGGGAGACACAGAATCCGAAGCAGGCTCTGGGCTCTGAGCTGTCAGCACAGAGCCCGACATGGGGCTGGAACTCACAAACTGTGAGATCATGACCTGAGCCAGAGTCGGATGCTCGACCAACTGAGCCACCCAGGCGCCCCTACCTTGGCTTTTCAGTGTGCCTTTTCTTGGGGTTCCTGGGGATCTAGAGCTATGGAAAACAGTGCTTTTGTTTCGCTAAGTTCTTTTTTTTTTAAAGCTCAGTGATCTCATAACATTTTAATCAGTTGAAATGCAGGCTCTAAATCCAGTTCTGGCAAAGCAAAACCACCTTGAGTTCATTCACATTTTATAATTGCTCGTGCTGCTACCTTGGCCTGCAGTGGCTGTCCCCCAGCTGCTGCCTGTATCCCCACTTTTGCCTCAGAAAAGCGTTCTTTTCTGCAGGAATCCCTTCCGTGGGACCTCCTCCATGGATATCCCACCCCGTTCCCCTCACTTGTGCCTCCCACAGCTTTCCTCCTCTGAGCAACCTTCAACTGTAGGTGCTGCACTCAGCACATCTCATCATGGGTCAAAACGTGCGCATCTGTCTCCTCAAGTCTGTGGCTTATTCGTCTTCATGTTCTTAGCACACGGCATGTGGGAATATCCCACACGCCCAAGTAAATAGGTGAGCAGTCACAAGGAGCTGTGCATGGAACATGCTAGTTACTTGGCCAAAGAGGTGGTAGATGGAGTCCCCCTGTGACCATGGGTAAACTCAAGTCTGCAGCCCACAGTTTGGGAATCACTGATCAGAATGGGTCCAGGAAAAAAATAAAGGCAACGCATTAATTCCTGTGACCCTCCCCCCCCCCCCATACAGCTGAGCTGGTTCTGTGGAAATCTCCGTCCATTAGCTCCTAAAACAAAGCCTCCAAATATGGAGACTGGACAGGAGCTTCGTTGAGTCTTTAGCAAGGTGCCCTCGCCCCCACCTGAAAATGCCAGCACAGAACTCACGGGCTCTTCCCTTCTTTACATGACAAAGCTGGCTTGTGACAGAATAATCTGGGAGCTCCCACACAAGTTAGACCCCGGGCTCCTAATGTGGGCCTGACCACTCCCATTTATCCAGTGACCTAGTGATACGAAGGCACTTTATGTATTATTTTATTTAATCTTTGCAACAACCTTGTGAGATTGGTGTTACTGTAATACCCACTTTGCAGATGTGAATGCTGAGACTCAGAGGGGCTAAGGACCTTAACCTTTCCTGATGGAGCTGGAGCTTCAGCTGGTGTCCATCCTTCTCCAAAGCCTACCACTGTCGAGAGGGGAGCAGCCAGTCCAGGGAAAGCTTCCAGCATTGCTAAAGTTCTCCCAAGGATCGTGGTGGGCCTCTCATCAAGGCATCCAGACTCAGTAGTATCCTCAGCGAAGTACACCATCTGCTTTTTCTGGCCATCATCTTTACCCACTCGTGTCCTGGATACGGAGGGAAGGTGACTGGTCTGGAAAACAGAAGACCAGCATCTATGATGTGCCTCGGCTGCCTCGGCTGCAAGCTTGTGATTTGAGCATGGGTGCGTCTCTTAATCTCGCTCCTAAAATACAGGCTGAGAACTATTCCCCAGCCTCCCTTTAAGAGCTAGCATTCTGTTGTAACATTAACAGTCATTAACAATAATGGTCGAACTGGTTTTGCCCTTTCTTTTTGTTTTACGGGAGCTTAATTCTGAAAAAAATAAAAATCAAAAACTAAACGGTAAACAAAGTTGACTATGCCGAGTGTTTATAGCAAGGCTTCCCTCAACGTTTTGTGTTGTGTGGCTTTTGCCAAGGAACACATACAGTGTGCCTTTCTGTGAGGGTCTAGGTCAGAAAAACACGTGGTCTTCTCTGGGCTCATTGTCGATGATGGGGTTTTGAGGTGATGGGGGGTTTCGGAGCCACCGGCCAAGAAAGAATTCTTGAAGATGTCTTTGGTGCAAAAGGTGATTTTATTAAAACATGGGGACAGGACCCACGGGCAGGAAGAGCTGCACTGGGGTTGTGAAGTGTGCTGGTTACATACCATGGAGTTGGGGAGGTAAAGTCAAGAGGAAGTTTCTTCAAGAGATTTCCATACGCTAAAGACGACTCATGGATTACTGGAGGCCTAGCTATTGTCAAGCTAAGGTTGTTTTTCCCTCTAGCAAAGCAATAGCAGTAAGACAGTAGGGAGTTCCTGGACATTAGGCTATTGTTAAGATTGTCTTTTTCTTGTAATATTACTAAGATATTTGTAAACTGATGCAGACTCTATCAGCTTAACTGTTTGTTTTCTGTCTTTTCCTTTGTTCTGGGGCAGCCAGGAGTGCCTGAGGAAGGCCACACAGATCCCACCCTGGGCAGGGGGAATGCTACCTTGTGCCTTGCCCTCAACCTGCCTTATCATCGACACCCAGGTTGACACCCAGCCTAGAAGAAAGACCTTGAGGTTCACACATTGTGGGTCATTTCCCAGGGAACTCCCTGAAGAACCTCACAAGTGGATGCTTTTTACATCCCCTTTCCCTGTCGTTTTCAGTAAAGGAATCATGTCACATTTGAGATTTTCCCATCATTAAATGAAAATCTATGGCCTTTTTACCTCCTACCCTCGCTCGTCGGTGCCTCACGTACTGTCAGCTACATTATCACCATCATTTCCTGATCCACATCTAACTTAAGAAATGTCTTGGGCTCCTAGGTGTCTACATTATTTTTCTTTCCAGTCTTTTCAGATTTAATCCTACAGACCTATTCTGTCTTTTCACAAACAGGAATACATTATGTACATTCGGCTTTCCACTGATTCTGTGTCAGGCTAAAAAAAGATACGCTCCCGTCCTCAGAATTTCATATAATTAGGCAGCATTTCAGGTAAATACAGCTCAAGACCTGTTGCAAGCTGTTCGTCCCAGAGCAGAATATTAATTGGATCCATTTCCTTCATTAGCTGCCTGAGCGGATCCAGCCAGGGCCCTGTATACCTCGGTAGATTCTTGCACTGACTGCTTTGTTTTTAGGCACTCGTCTTGGCTCCCCCCTCTGTGCTCGCTTTTGGGTCTCTAAGTCTGGCAGCCCCCAGGCATGGGCTGAGAGACACAGACGGACGCCAGTGCAGCTCACCACTGACCTCGAAGTGGTTTCCTTTCCCTGTCAATGTCCTGTAAAATGCCGCTGCCATCAACCTACTTGATATCCCTTCTAATCTTTGAGTTGGTCAAAAAAAAAAAAATCATTTATAAAGAGGAATCGTTTCTTGTATAAAGGTTAGCGCTCAGCAGATCTGTTCTACGGAAGAATAGGAGGCAATCAGGACACTGCATGCCCAACCAGCATTAATGTTACTGACAATCCCGCTTCAGTGACCCTGTTTGCCTGTTGTCGATGTCACGGGGGCGTGATGCACGAGAGCAACACAGGTGTGTCATTCTCCAGTTCTGGAAGTCAGAGGAGGAAGTGGGTCTCACGGGGCTAAAACCAAGATGTCAGCAAGGTGCCCTCCTTCCTGGAGGCTCCAGGGGACAATCTGTTTCCTTTATTTCCCAACTTCTAGAAGCCACCTGCACTTCTGGGCTCATGGCCCCTTCCAGCTGCAAAGCCAGGAGAAACGGCCAGGCTGAGTTCCTCTCGTGATGGCGTCCCTCTTGTTTCTTCCTCTCCTAACTCCCGAGTCCAGTGGTAAGGATCCTTGTGATTATCAGGCTCACCAGGATAATCCAGGATAATCTCCACATCTCAAGATATTTAACTTACTCATGACTGTCAAGTTCTTTTTGCCATGCAAAGTCACAGATTCACGGGTTCAAAGGTTCTGGGGATTAAGATACGGACCTCTCCGTGGGATTTTTTTTTTTCTGCCTATCAAAGTCTGCCCTCTGCTTGAGACAAGAGAACTCAAGGGACTTCATGAGAGAAAAGGTTAGTTTGTTCTTTTGCTTCTTTTCCTGCTTCTTTCCTGCTTCGTGCTGGGACCTGCACTCCCACCCCACTCTACACATGCCTCATAATGCAAATAGCATATGTCTTCCTTGTAAGGGACAGGAGTTAGTATTTCTCCAGAACAAGTGACGTCTAAGGGAAGGCCAGATGAAAATGAGCAGAGGAAGCCATCATGTGTGCATTCTAGACCGTTGGTGCTAGACAGCTTGATGCCTAGACCCCTTGGCTCCAAGGACTAGCACCTGGGCCCTCATCCTTGTTCTAACCAGTTCCCACATGCCTGAGAGGACACAGACACCAGGCCAGTGTCCTCAGTAAAGACCCCAGACCTCAAACAAAGAAGAGACTCCTTCCTTTCCTTTCTGAGTCTCCCGGACAATCCATCTGTACCTGTTCTCTCTCTCCATCTTCAGTAAACCCTGCTTTCACCTCCTGCTGGCTCATGTTTGACTCCCATCCTGGGTGGAACCAAGGACCCTCTTGGCCGGTCCTGTGGGACCTTTCGATCCTCAGGCCAGCCTGTCGGCATCATGTTCCCCAAGTCTTCACGTCTCCCACATGCACGTATTCCCCATCCCAAGGCCCCTGAAAGACACCACCCGTTACAGCATCAGGTCCAATATCTCATCCCCCAGTCCAAAAGTCCCAAACCTCATCATCTAAATCAGGTCTGAGAGAGGCTTTTGGTATGATCCACTCTGGACCAAAAGTTCCTCTCCAAGTGAGTCTGTTAAGCTCAAGAGACAGATCATCTGCTTCCGAAATATGATGTTGAAACAGGCATGGGACCACAGTTGTAGACAGTCACGTTCAAAAAAGTAGACAAGAAGGCAAAAAGGAGCCCCACCAGTCCCAAGCATTTCCAAAACTGGGCACACTCCATTGGGTTTCAAAGCCAGAGAACAATCCTCCTGCTGGGCTGGCTGGGAGGCATCCTTCCAAGAAACAACGAATCAATACCAAAGAACAGCCTGTACGGAAAGCTCTGTTAGGGTCAAATCCAGGTGACCTAAGTCCGAACTGGAGACACTCAGAAGATCAGTGATGGGGCAAAACCCCGTGTGTAGCCTGGAGAGAATTCTATGCAGGGCTTAGGCTGGAAAGGCTGGA
This sequence comes from Panthera leo, assembly GCF_018350215.1. Taxonomy (NCBI): domain Eukaryota; kingdom Metazoa; phylum Chordata; class Mammalia; order Carnivora; family Felidae; genus Panthera; species Panthera leo. Next base: position 3,111,066 of record NC_056685.1, on the reverse strand, counting down.
ACTGTTTCAGTTCCATTCCCTCGAGATCTGGAGGCAGGTGGGGCGATGTCCCCTGCAAAATTAGACAAACGTGTGGGGAAACTTTACGTAAAAACGAATCTTCTAAAGCTTGAGACTTCCTGAAGTATCCTGATACTTCTGAAGCTCCTGCCTGTTCTAATAGTGAAACCAAATAAATCACATTTCCTAGCTTTACATTGGTTTCGAATGTTGGGCCTCACGTAAGTCATGTAAGAAGAACATTAGTTTCCCATTTGTACTCAGAAAAACAGATGCAAAAACAGAGTATGCATTAGAGCTACGCTGGAAATATAACTTACGCTCTAACCTACTATTTGAATGGCTGAACAACCACTTTAGTTCATGCCTAAGGAACATGAAAACTTGTGGAAGGATTTTCATTTTTAAGAAAGCAGACTCTTAAGTGCTAGATGCCGAGCTATGCCCGTAAGACTATGTCTATAAGGATCTGGGATTCTGTACAGGCATGCTAGAATGTACCTCTACAAGTCTTTGGTCACCGTATAATTAGGGAGAGAATGTGGGAGAAATCACAGTGCACGCTAGACCCCTTGCCCCATATGCTACGAAGGCAAGCTCTTAGAAAAGGAGAGAGACAGGGCCACTAATGTGTTCCCACAGATGTTGACGGGCATTTGTCCGTGTCTCAGCTTAGGTGGCTATTGGCAGCAAATTCGGAATTCAGTTCTTGTTCATCCCTGCCCACTGCTTCTCTGCCTGCACATACTAAGGAAACGCTGTATGTCCCAGTAACCTTGCCTGTATGGTTTTCCCTGGGGTACAGTGGTTTGAATCCAATGCATTGATGACATCATATTTTCTAAAAACTCCTGGAAGCATGCACACGTGCACATAAACACATCCTGATAATCTCCGTACATTGTGCATCCAGGAAATTCTCTGTGCTAAGCTCAGGGTGGGGCCAGATGCCTCTCCAGCCTTCTCCCCACCCAGGAAGAGCCCGCCTTCTAGGGTGAGACCGGGGCCTGGGGCCGGGTTGACTGATCTACCTGGCACGGAGTCCCTTCTGCCCCGGGAAAGCCCCACCTCCCCCTGCATCGGGCCGCATGCTTTCCATGCTAGGCAGATGCCAGCGTGGTGTGCAAATAATGCAGTTTCCCCCACGCGCCAGGACTGAACATGACTTAGGATAACATTTGGGCCATATTTTGTGTGTGGTGCCGAGTGCTTCATGAGCATTACCTCATTTAGTCCTCACAGCTGTCTACACGGTGTCACCGTTGTGCTTTATTAGGCGCGGGGAGGGGAAGTGACCTGCTCAGAAGAATACGTCTAGCAAATGACTAACCCTGGATCTAACAGCCAGGACGTGGGAAGGAATCGGAAAAGCTTATCTAACCTACACCTGCAAATTGTTGGAATAACACCAGATCCATGGACGAACCTCCTATTAGCATAACAGAGCGGCAGATCGGACAAGATCATCCCTGCAGATCAGGTGCTTGGACTCACTTGGGCAACACTGGCGTCCAGAGGGAGCTGAGTGAGGCCCACCTCACGTCACTGCTCTGAGGAGTCCGAGGGGGGATGTAGACCCAAATGATCTCTGAGGTGCCTCGGGTGCAAATATTATCCAATAAATGTCCATCCTCAAAGCTCTAATTGTGAGGAAAGGTAACAAACTGACCGTCAGCGTGCAAGACACAATCCTTCCTCAACCCTCCGCCACTTGCACAAATACCCTTAGTGAAACATGCATTTCCCTCCACCCACTTTTGAGTGGGACAAAGTGGCACTTTCCTGCTTCACAGCGGGCGGCTTGCACACACCAGCAATATCGCGAATTTGAAGAAAGGGAACAGCGGAGCCCGTAGTAACTTGCTGGCAGAAGTTGCCCACCGAGGTAGTCCCCCTGACAGGTTGCAGAGTCACACAATTTCCAAATGCCATCTCAAAGCCACCCAGGGTCAGAATAAACGCTGATTTGTGTTTGTGACGGTGACATTTAAAAGTCTAAAAATTGTAGGGTTGTTTGCAGAGATGGACCTATTATAAGATAATTGCACCCAACTATGTATAAACATGAAAGAAAGTCGCTGTGTTGGGGATGGTTGAAAGAAAAGGTCTCCTTAAAAAAATGGAAAACATAAGACCCCGCTTCAGACAAAAAGAAAATAAAATCTTCAAAGGCTGTCAGGAAATTCATGGAATTTTAAAAAGAGAATCTCACTCAAAGAATTCTCTAAAATTTCCTAAACTTAAAAGCATTATTTTTCTTCAGACATCTGAGAATACGTATCGAACCCTACAATAAACCTCCCACCAAGAAATAATAGCAGATCATTTGCGTTGTAGATGTTCTGTGCTTGCTCCATTTAAATACAGTTATTGACCTTGTCCCCATAGTCAGGACGCGAGAATGTTCCATAGCAACAGCGAAAGAAAGGTCATGGTACTGTTCTCCAAGACAGTTTTGGCCCTTAAGGGGGGTTCGCTATCATGTTTAGAGGCTGTGTCACCTGAGAAGCAGTGAGTAATGATCAGATTTCTTCTTGAGCACGTTTTTTATTTTGTTTCTAGTCACGTAAGCAATATAGGGGTCCCCGTAAGAGGCATTCGGGCATCATGAATGCATCCGTGTTCCCAGAGGGCGCGTGTGGTTGGAATGGGAGTCTTTTGGTCTTTGAGGTGTTTGAGTTCCATCGATCCCAGAGGCAGTGTGCGGAGGGATGTTTTAAAGCTTCATTTCTGTGATCAGCAAAATCCGTTTGCCACCCGGGTCAGCCTGCCTCAGCCCGCGAGTTCACCCATCTCTGCTCAGTAAATGGGGAATAACCGCGCTCACTCTTAGCTGTACCGTCAGGGTTACGGAGGGAGCACTTCAGAAGCATCCGCTCCAATGCCCAAAACAGCCTGAGCAGTCAGTAAACGCAGCCATCACGATTACTGGTACACACGTATCTTAATTATCTCAGTACTTGGCGTGCATTACATCTTTAGGAAGCACGGGCAGATAGTAGCATTTTAAAATACAAAATGTGAATGCACTATTTTAACAATTTTCCTTGGCTCGTATAGCTTGACACTTATTATTTTCTGAGCTTGAAAGTTGAATGAAATACATTACTAAGCTTGCGTGTATCTCGTAGGAATGATCTATATCATTATGCCGTTGGTATCGATATACATAATATATAGGATCCCGTGTATGTATGTATATATAAACTTAGTCATCGTAGAGATCTTGGCAGATATATTGATGTTGGATTCTTCAACATCCCTTGTTCTGAAGCACAAATATATTACATAAACAAAAGCACAGTATCAAAAGGTATCATCCTAGCCAATATGGAGCCGATAGTAAAACTGTCTTTTGTAGGCTAAAGTCAATGCATTCACGGTGGTTGAACTCAAGAATCTGCAAATTCCACAGCTATTTCAATCCCTCCTGGGTTAAGGCTTCCCCTTAAACCAGTATCTCGTTTTCGCTATGAAAACTGTTCAGAAAAAGCAGGACATGGAATCAGTTTCTCTGGCTAACGTATCACAAATGATGTACTCAGTTACGGAGGCTTTGAGGAGGGTGAAAGTGGAACCTTGGGCTTCTAGGGCTTTCCCTGGAAGCTGTGGGAAGACAAGTCCACTTCTGATGGACAACTAAGGAAGAATTTTTGTAAGATATTTTCTCTTTAAAGAAAACGCGTAATATCGAGTATATTTCCATGGTAAGTGTTTTAAAAAAGAAAAAAATTGGAGGAGACCAAGGAATTTCTTTAAAAATTATAATATATTCCTATAATATCTACTTCCTCTTGAATTCTCAAAAACATATCATTAGAAATCTATGCATTCATAACCATATGCACTTTGATGCCTTTTACATCTTTACGAAACAGTCCTTGACACCCTCACTTCTACAATTGGGATTATTTACTCCCTACAAAGGGCCAAAGTCACAACATTCTAGGGGTGTGGGCAAATGAATTCTTTTGGCTTGAATTTCTTCTCGACTGCACATAAGAGAAAAGTAGATGTTAATGAAAGACAAAGGAAAACCTTATTTTCTAGGTGATCTAACACATCAAAAGAAATACAGAGTTCTAAACAATACATGTCTTTTAAAAAAGGGATTGTTTACAGTTCTCAAACTTAAAAAAGTTTCACAATATGTTGTACACGTGCACGCAGCCCTACCCTAGTCTCCAGGACGTTTCCGGCTGGCTGGCCAGCCCTCTTTTGTTTTATCATTCAAGGCCTAGCCCTGATTTCTGAGGTCACATGATAGCGTTGCTATGGGAACAGTGGCTTTGTGTGTCCCTGAGGGAACAAAGGGTGATTTCCATGTGAGGATTTCAGAGCAGGCTCGGTTCCCTGGTGGTAAATGGTTGTGGTCACCAGCATATTAAATATTATCGGCAAAATTCCACTCATACTGTATGCGTCGTCTTTCCAGCAAACCCTTCTTTCGGCACCTGGCATGGCAACAACCCTGGGACACAAAAACGAGGTCTTGCAGGGTTGGGACGGCTCTCTGGTCAGAAGGAAGTAGCGGGATTTCGAATCCTGGCTTTTGTCATTGGAATCCCAAGGCATAGCCGTTCCGAGAGATTTCAGATTCTTCTATCACTTTTTTTTTTTTTTTTTTAATCTTGGTACCCATATGACTAATTCTAAAGTAGATAAAGAGTCAATCAGAGAGTCCTCTGGCTTTCCCAATCCTACCCACAGCCCATTGGCTAAATTCAAGTACAGTAAAACCTTGGATTGCGAGTAACCTGTTCTGCGAGTGTTCCGCAAGACGAGCAAACATTTCCAATAAATTTTAATTTGATAAATGAGCGACGTCTTGCAATACGAGTCATACATGACACCAAAAGTCCTGTGATCACAACTGAGCTGATGGTTCTTGAAATTCGCTTTGGTACATGCGTGCTTTGGATTCCAAGCGTGTTTCCGGAACGAATTATGCTCGCAAACTCAGGTTTTATTGTACTTGATTTGTATGTGTAGACAACCTTAGTGAAAAACCCAGAGAAATTCAAGATCTTTACTAACACAACAGTGTAATGATTGAAGTTACAGCTGTTACATCAATCAAGTTCTCTCAAGTAACTGTCTAATTGTTTACGGGTATAATGTGCTTATCCACCACATTCCTTTTACTCGTTTATTCTTAAAATATTTAAACTCGTTTTCCTTACAACATTCACGCTGTAAAGTATACGAATCACAAAGTGCACAGCAGTCTTCCTGATCCATGGGGGATATGTCCCAAGACCCCCAGTGAAGGCCTGGAATCAGGTACCAAACCCTCCATGTACCATGTTTTTCCCTATACACACACACACACACACACACACACACACACACCTATGATAAATTTTAACTTATAAATTAGGCACAGTAAGGGATTAACAACCACAATAATAAAATAGAACAATTATAACCATATGTTGTAATAAAAGTTATGCGAATGTGGTCTCTCAAAATATCTCTTGTGCTGTGCTCACCCTTCTTGTGATGATGGGAGGTGATAAAATCCCTACGTGAGGAGGTGAAGTGAGGCAAGTGAGTAGACAGCCTGACGTAGGGTGAGGCTACTGTGGACCTTCTGAACATACTTTAGAAGTTCACCACCTCGGTAACTGAAACCAGGTAACTGAAACCTTGCAAAACAAAACCATGGAGTTTTGAGTCCATCACTTTTCTTTTAAGTTTATTTATTTATTTTTGAGAGCAAGCACGAGTGAGGGAAGGGCAGCGAGAGAGGGGAAAGAGAATCCCGAGCAGGCTCCACGCTGATGAGCTGGACGTAGGGCTCGAATTCATGAATGCGAGATCACGACCTGAGCTGAAACCAAGAGTCGACACTGAACCTACTGAGCAACCCAGGTGCCCCTCCCTCACTTTTTTTAACAAGTGAGCGTGCACATATAACCATCATCCAGATCGAATTATAGAACATCATCAGTACCCAGAGACTTCAAATCATAGCCTTTTAGGAGGTAACCACTGTCCTGACAGCCACCCTTACAAATTTATTTTACCGGTGCTGTAGTTTATGTAAATGGAACATACAGTGTCACACACATGTACTCTTTTGTGTATAACTGTAGTATGTCAGATGGGTGTGCATACATACTTTGTTAGGTCTGAATCCCACTGTGTGAGTATATGACCCAAATTATTTAGCATTAGATGGCTAACGGGCATTTGAGCTGTTTCCGGTTTGGGGCTATTGTGATAAAGCGGCACTAAACGTTCCCATAAATATCTTTTTTTGTGGATACCTGCACTCTTTTTTCTTGGGTAACATGGTTGCAATCACTTATTCTAATAGTTTATCTGTATATTCTACAGAATTTTCTATCTACACGATCATGCTGTCTATGCAAAATGATAGTTTTATTTCTTTATTTCCAATTCTCATGACTTTCATTTCTTTTGCTTGACCTACTGCATTGGATAGGGGTCCCGGCATTACTGAAGAGAAATTGTTATAGTGGGCACTCATTGTGAAGCAGAAAGCTTTCAGGGTTTCGTTATCAAGCACGATATTTTCTCTCAGTTGTTTTTTTTTTTTTTTTTTTTTGTAGACATCCTTTTTCGTATAAAGGAAATCTCCCGTCTACACGTAGTTTGCTAAGAGTTTTATTTATCGTGAATGGGTGCTGAAAATAGCAAGTGCCTCTTTTGCATTCTACTGATAATCTCATGTGGTTTTCTTTAATATGTGAGGACGATAAATTACATCATTCACATTTTCAACATGTGTGTTTAAATCAAACATACACCCATAGAATAAGCCCAACATGGTTGTGATGGGTTATTCCTTTTATACACCATTGGTTGGACTCATTCATATTCTGCCTAGGATTTTGCACGTGTGATTTTGACTGTGATCTGCCTGCCCTTTCACTTTCCTGCAACGGCCTGCTAAGCTGTGGGACTGAAGCCACACGGGCCTCACAGAGTCCGAAGTGCTTCCTGTGTTCCGTTGTCCAGTTCAGTTTGTGGGAGAGTAGTATGAATTCTTCCTTAGATATCTTTAGTGATTGAATACTGTTAGTCCTCTGGGACCTGAGCTTTCTTCCTGGGGATGTTTTAAATTACGGATTCCATTGCATTCATAGAAATGAGATGGTGAGGATTTTCTATTTCTTCTTACTTTCATTCTAAAAAGTTGTGTTTTTAAGGAATTGTTCATGTCGTCTTGACTCTCAAATGTGTTTGCAAAATATTGTTCAAGATACCTAGTGCCCAGAACCTGGGACTCTGTTACCTTCCGGATGTAAGTTAAGGATCTTGAGATGGAGAGGTGATCCTGGATTATCTGAGAGGGCCCAGTGCAATCAGAGGCATCCTTTAAGGGAAGGGGGGTGGCTGGAGGCTTTGTGTAGGAGGTGAGCTGTGGCAGCACGAGCAGAGGACAGAGCTCCAGGAGCCCAAAGGTAGGACACGGCCCCAGGAGTGTGGGTGCGCCATGAGCTGCCAAAGACGAGGTTCTCCCGAGAACCCCAGAAGGAGCGAGTGCCTGCCAATGCCTCGATTCTAGCCTCCCCGGGACCCATCTCAGTCTGCTGACCTCCTGGACCAGAGGATCATAAATCTGTGCTGTTTGGGCCACTCGCCGTGTTGGTGGCAATTTGTTTCCCTAGCGACAGGAAACACAAACAACAGGCCATTATTTGTGATGTTGTGAAATTCTGTGGTGATGCCACATCTTTTCCTTCCTCATATTATGTGTTTACACTTTGTTCCACTTGTTCCTCGATCAGCTTTGCTAGGTTTTGCCCATTTTATCAGTTGATTCAAAGAACCGGTGTTGGGATTTATTGATCTCCTGTACTGTCCGCTTTATATTTCTTTGACAACTGCTTTCACGTTTAATAGTTCCTCACTTCCAATCTGTCTGGCTTGAGTCAGGTTTTCTTTTCCTGTTTTCTAAAACAGGTTACT